>NC_072735.1:126639727-127013421 GCF_026930045.1 Uloborus diversus
CGACGGAACAAATGTAAATACGGGATGGAAAGGTGGAGTAATTCGTTTACTTGAGACATATCTCCAAATACCTTTACAGCGGAACAATGTCTGCTGCATACTAATAAATTGCCACTGAGGCATCTTATTCTGGAATTGGACGGTTGCACAAAGGGGCCACATTCATATTCTGGAGCTATCGAACAACTTCTTAGATATTGTAAAAAAAAAAAATCCTGTGGTCAAATTTGATAAAATTGACTTATTCTTCTGTTTTTGGACATGGAAGAGAGAAAAAGTTTAAGTACTGAACAACAATATTTATATAGAATATGCCTTGCCGTAAAAGATGGTAGTTGTCCTTCTAGCATGGCTGACAGTAGCCCAGGCAAACTCAGTCATGCGCGATGGCTGACAACCGCAAACCGTTTGATACGCTTGTATATAGGGCTTGGGTATAGTATAGCGCTTGTATATAGGCTATACGCTTGTACACCAACTCCATCAGAAAATCTTACAATGCTTGTAAAGTATGTAATGTTATTTTATGCTCCAATGTGGTTTGAAATAAAAATGAAACCGAACTGCCAGTATGGTGCCCAACATTTTTGGAAAATGATTTCTCTTGCAAGGCAGTTTCCAGACAACGTTAAGGAGATATTTTTCAAAGTTCTCTCAAATAATGCATATTTCGCTCATCCTGAACAGCTACTGTTGACAATGTTGTTTGACTCAAGAAAATACAATCTGGGATTAGCTGTTAGGCGCATTCTGAACTCTAGAAATAAGAAGCTCGGATGGTGTACGATTTTTTAAGCGTCCTAAATTCAATTTTGAAGCCGTTAATTTTGTTGATTTAGTTGATTGGGCAAACTGTTGTTACAGAGCCACCTCTTACAATGCATGTAAAAGATCAACAATTGAAAGATGCATCTAAAAGACCAACAATTGACAGAAATGTGCGAAGAAACAGCCTACAGAGTTCACTTTCGAGAAATTTCCCTGTCA
Organism: Uloborus diversus; assembly: GCF_026930045.1. Taxonomy (NCBI): domain Eukaryota; kingdom Metazoa; phylum Arthropoda; class Arachnida; order Araneae; family Uloboridae; genus Uloborus; species Uloborus diversus. The sequence continues at coordinate 126,640,715 of NC_072735.1, forward strand.
CACGCAAGCTGTGAAACGTTGTGTGAAACTAATAACCAAAGTTGCAATAAAATTTCGTGGTGAAACTGCACGAGATGGATACATTCGTGCCAAACTTCAAAATAGGAAAGAACTTCCATCATTTGATAACAAGGGACAATATTATTCCAAAAAATAATATTCATTATGCCTGAGGTATTATAAATCAAATTTGAAGATTTCTTTTTCAAAATGTTGTTATCTTTATATGTAATTCTAGAAAATGTATGATACTATTGCGTGATAATAATTACTATGATTAATAGTGCTATTTAATTAATTAGTCTATGATTTAATTTTGAAAAATAATTTTCACATTGGTATTTAAAGAAATTCAATATTTTTTCATTTTTCTCCAATTTTTGATTACAGAAAGGAGCGGTTAAATGCTCATTAAAATCAATGAAACATTTTATGGGCTCGAACTGGCTCATTATATGACATTTTCGGTGCATTCCAGCAAAATATTTGGAATTCAGTTTAAAAAAAAAAAATTTCGACAAAAATTCATTTTTCACTTTTTTTTCGGTTTTTCAGTGTCAAATAGCGTTGGCTAGATATTTTTTAATGTTTAAGAAATTTTTTGTGAGTGCTAACTAGCTCACTACGCAACTTTTGCGCGCTATCCAAATATTGATTTCGAAAAAAAAAAAAATTCGGCTTATTTCGGCCCACTCTAATGTACATACTGCCGACTGCCCGCAAAATGTTGCTAAAAAAGCAGTTACTGCTAATTACCACTGATAAAAAATGCTTTTTTTTTCTGCGGCAGCCAAATAAAAGTTCTTGTACCATAAAACTATAGTACTAAAGATTTTAAAAATGCAAAAAAATGAAAATCGAAAAATCTGCAGTTACTGCCGTTTACCTGCACATAGCAGTCTACTGCTCGGTTTATGATCAATGACCATTAAAAATTAGTATTCTTTTATACCAATAAAATGCAATGAAAATCTTTAATAACTAATCATTTCTGTGAAAGTTCACTGCAAAGATGGAATTACCAATTAGTTAGAATTAAGTTTTTCTTTCTTGTGCAAAGGACAGGAGTAATTGCATTAATAAAAAAAAAAAAAAAAAACAATTTCATATGAATTAGGCGAAAAAATTCCATTTAACTAATTCCCAGATGTATGTTTAGTGTTTGCTACCCGTCTGCAAGTGCATATGAATGTACTGGCAATCAAAATGCCCATTTTTGATAACTACTGAATTCATTATCACGAGTTTCCTCGTGACGTCAGTAAGTACGTATGTATCAGAGGTGAATTCGTAAATTTTCCAGTATCAGAAACGCTAATGATAAATGATTGAATAATGATTTTTGGCCAGTTTTGTGTGGAAGCGGAATTATTTTTCTTGAAAAATAACGGCGCACAGTGGTTCAAGGGCGGAAAAAATAGCCATTTTTGAGATTTAAGATAAAAAATATTTCCTGCCATAATTACTTAGCCCTTGAGTTGTAGTAACTTACTCCATAAGAGTTTTTTGAGAAAAAAAATTCGTTTTTACAAAAATAAGCCGAGATTGTTGAACAATTATGTTTTTACTTTTTTCGGACGTACGCCTTATACTTCAGTTTTAATTCATTCGTTCAGTAAGGAAGACTAAAATTTAATAAAAGTCATTTCTGATTGGTTTTTCACTTATAGGATGCATAGTACATCGTAATTAAAAATTCATCAAAATTGAAAAGTACCTGAAATAAAAAAACATTATTTTCTTAAAAATATAATGAAAAGTATTGTGGAATATACTTTTATTGGCGGCTTCCGGTGGGCTAAAATTTACATGTATCAAGAGTTTAGACCCTCCTGTAAATAAACAACAAAAATTTAGCTGCGATCACCTGCGACTGCAGTAGTGGCAGATTTTTTTGTTTGATCTTCGCTATTTACGAATTCTAATATAGTAAGTTAGAAAATAACTCGTAACGGTATGAAGGGAGTAAATTGCTTTTTTATCGAAGAAATTGGTCATCAAATTTGACATGCTCCAGAATAACGTATGTCAGTTTCACTACTTTGCAGGAGAGCCTAAAAACGTTTGTTTACTGTTTCCGAAAGTTGGGGCTTTTGAAACATTCATCAATAAATATAGATTTTTTTTAAAAAAACAGATTTATGTTGTTATGGCTTAATGCGGAGCATTATTCTACATGCAATGCAGTAGTAACCTGAAAATAACAATTTTCGGACCCGTTTGGCTTTAAGGAAGATACATATAAGAAATAAATTTTTAAAACTCATACAGAATTCTGTATAAAAAGTTAAATAACCATTCTGTTCATAAAACAATGAAATTAGAAAATCATTAAACGTTTGAAATTTCTGATTTCCTTTTTCAAAATCATTCTAGTATAAAGCTGTTCTCAGTTTGTCAACATTGCCAGAAAATATTGTTCGAGGGTATCAATTGCAATAAATAAGCCTTGTGTGTGGCATACGACTGATTTAATTTATATTTTTCACTAAAAACAGAAATTAATTTGAACTGCAGAGAAACACCGATTTCACGTTTCTCAGAGGCCTGAATCAAACATAAAATACATAAAATTTGGGAAAACGTCAATTCAAATCCAAAAAGATAAAATATGGGAAAACGCACTCTCAGAAATGGACTTTCAAATTTGACGAAATTTTCTTCGTTTTTGACGAAACCACTTCCAGGGATATGCTCCGAGCGAACGCTTCGTCAAATTGAAGAAACTGCTTTTGTTAGTGGTTTGAAGATGCGAATTTCGTCAAATGTAACGAAATATTTCTTCATTCTAGTTTTGTCAAATTAACAATCATTTTCGTAGTTTTGAGAGCATTAGTTTCGTCAAATTAATTTCGTCATATATGAGGACGTTAATTTCGTAAATTTTTAAGAAAATTTATTTCCTTTTTTTTTTCTTTGAGCACATTAATTTTTTTTTTTTTTGAGAATACAGTCGAACCTCGTTAATTCGAACATGCTTAAAAGAAATAACTGCTGAAATGAACTTTTTTGCAATTTTTGTCTTATTGTTTATTGTTTTTTGGATAAAGCGAACCAACTTTTTATAATAATCGATTTTAATGGTCCCTTTAAGTTCGTTATAACGAGGTTCGACTGTATTTTATAAGATTCGTGTGCGTGTGATCAAATCCTAACTTCAGAATCTTACCACCGTAGTTTCCCACTTTATTACGTATAGTCACTTTCACAGGCCCGTCATTTACGAGGTCAGGGGGTCAATTGACCCTCCCTCCCGTCTTGATTTTTGAACATTCATGTTTTTATACATGACTGGCCGTTGTTTTAGTTCGTTTTCTGTAAAATTTTTATTGAGTACAGACTCTTTGTCATATTTGGGGAAAAAATTGAAACAACGGGCCTGCAGCCCCCTCCCCCCCCCATCAAAAAAAAGACAAGTAATTGTTAAAAAAAAGAGGCACATAAAATGTGTCAAGTGAATTTTTATTTATGTAAAAATGCAAACAAACAACTTCTTAAAAAAGGTAAAACAAATCATTGCAGATTAAACTCCCCATGATATCTAATCAACCCCCCCCCCCAATAATGGGGGTTTTCCTTCAAAAAATCTAATTTTTGTCGGATATTTTCCAAATTTGGCACAGAGGTTCGTTATTGGAGGCTCGGGAATTCACACAAGGTCGTTTACGTCCCTCTATGTGGGGGATGGGGGGGGGGGACAGACAACCCCACATTGGGGGTTCTTCGTATTAAAAAAAAAGTTTTTGTCCGATCTTTTTTAAATTTGCCACAGAGGTTCTTAGATGCTCAAGAATCACGCAGGGTAGTTTTCATCACTTTATAAGGGGGGGGGGGGGCGATGGGGGGGTTCTTTTAAAAAATCCATTTTTTGTCGGATCTTTTCAAAATTTGATACATAGGCTCTTTGATGCACGGGGATTCACGCAGGGTAGTTTTCGGTCTTCTATGGGGGGGGGGAGGGCAACCCCTATGGTAGTTTTCTTACAAAAAATCCAGTTTTTGTTGGATCTTTCCGAATTTGGCAGAGTTTCGTTATTTGATGCTCAGGAATTCTGATAGGGTGGTTTTCTTTCGCTATGGGGGGGGGGGCAACCCCCATACGGGAGGGGTTCTTATAGAAAAACAGTTTTTATCATATCTTTTCCAAATTTGGAACAGAGGTCCTCTGATGCTCGGGAATTCACACATGGTAGTTTTCAACCCTCCATGATGGGAGGGGGGGAGCAACACCGCATGGGGGGTTCTCCTTATATAAAAAAATGTTTTTTCCGATGTTTTCTAAATTTGCCATAGAGGTTCTTTGATGCTCAGGAATTCACGGAGGTTAGCTTTCGTCAATGTATCGGTGGGGGGGGGGGGCAACCCCGATGGGGGTTTTCCTTGAAAAAATTTATTTTTTGTCGGATCTTTCCAAAATTTAGCATAGAGGTTCGTTCATTGATGCTCAGGAATTCTCATAGGGTGGTTTTCACCCCGCTATGGGGGACAACCACCAAATGAGGGGTTTTCTTACAAAAAACCAGTTTTATCATGCCTTTTCCAAAATTGTCACAGATATCCTTTGACGCTCGGAAATTCCCGTCTTCGTCCCGCTATGGAGTGGGAAACCACGTGTGTGTGTGTGGGAGGGGGGGGTCTTAAAAGAACCTAGTTTTTGTCTGATCTGTTCCAAATTTGGTACATTTGTCTTTTGATGTTTCGGCATTCTCATAGTGTAGTTTTCGCCGCGCTATGTGTGGCAAACCCCATAGGAGTTTTCCTTATTAAAATCCAGTTTTCGTCGGATCTTTTCCAGATTCGGCCCAGATATCCTTTGATGCTGGAAATCCACATAGGATAGTTTCCCATGGGGTAGTATTCATATGGGGTACTACCCCATGTGATTAAAGAACCTATGTGCCAAATTAGAAAAAGATCTGACAAAAGCCTGGATTTTTGTAAGGAAAACTCCCGTAATTGGGGAGGGGGGGTGCCCCTAAAGCGGAAAGAATATTTCAAACTGTTTGAACTACATCGCTACATCGCGATGTAAGGACGGCGATGCATCACGATGTTGAATTCCTATATCGCCCTGCCCCTACTGGGAATACAAAAGTGCTACTTCCTCAGCAGAATTGGATTCTGGAAAAATAAATTATGTGCCACTTTTATGCACAGTTAGATCGATATATTCTCGGGAGAAAATTGCTGAGAAGTTTCTTCATTGCATCGCATGAAAAATTCCAGAAAAAAAAAACGATTTTTATCCAACTTATACCACAAATTTCAAAGAAAAAGTACAATAAATTGGACAACTTTAAGTTAGTACATATTTGTTCTAAAATTAGATACAGAAAATAAAATTAGATAATCTTAAGAAAAAGCTTACCTTTTTCTTTTTCTAATTAATTATTTGTTTTATTAATTTTGCTTGTATGTAGAATGTTTATTTGGCCACATGAAATGCATGCAATAATAAAATTCCTGTTTTTTAATACAGGAATTTTATTATTGCATGCATTTCATACTTCATACTTTGAAAACAATTCTCTGCCAAAATTGCAAAAGGTATTTGAAAATATAAATCTTAAAAAAATGCAGATGTGAAATAAATATTTCGGTAAAATTAATTTAGTGTAATGTTTGTTAAATAATTATAAAAATATACCTTTGCTTTTCACCCCTAAGTTTTTATTTTTATTTCCAAACATGTGTAACATGAAATCAATGTATAATATACGAACATTTAGAATATTGTTATAATTATAAAAAAGTCTTCGTCTGTCCTTGTTCAAATTATCTCCGTGATGTTGGATCCATCCTAAAAAAAAGTTTTAAAAAGAGAATCTATAACATAATAAGTAAAGGTTTAAGTCCATGGGTGTATGCCTTCATGCACATGGATCTTTTTTCTATTTCGAAGAAAGTTTTAGGATTAAATTCATCAGTTTTTTTCTGAAATAAAACATGTTTTCACGATATCTTTCAAAATCTGAGTTTTTTTTCCTTAAGTTAAAAAGCTACGATTCGTTTGTGACTTTGAAAAGCATCTGATTTAATTTTCAAATTTTTCAAAATATATGATGATTTCAATGCTGACAGCTTTTTTTTCAAGCAGATTGCAAGAATGAGTTATTTTTACAGCGGATGAACAAAATTTTTATTTAGGCAGATAGACTCTCAGTTAGTTTCTGAAATTAATTTTTGAATAATATTCTAGAATTAGAGTTTCTTCAATTTATCGAGAATCAGCATTATTTAGCCATTAAACGAGTTAATTCTTTTGCACATCAAGTCGTGAATTTTCATTTTTTTGAGCTATAAAAAAATCAAAAGTGCGAAAATTGTTGATCTAAGATTTTTTTTTTTAATTTATTTTTTATTTTAACCGATAGCCAAAATACACAGTTTTTCTTTTTTTTTTCGATTTTCGTGTTCCGTTTTCTTTACGAATGTTTTCTGAAGTACTCTCTCCCCCTACTCAAATTAGTTCCAATAAAGTACTTATGAATTAAGTAGTACTGAAGCTGGTGATTATGATTTTATTTGCACTTTTTTCAGAGATTTTATTGTGCTATGTTATCAATAAACAACATTTACTTACCGAGCTTTACCGCCTTAAACCATTATCAAATTCGAGTCAAAAACCCAGGGCTCCAACACTCGAAGCCAAGCTCCATCTCCAAGTTAACTAATAATTACATAAAGCTACCTTCTAGCTGATGGATAGGGATTTAGTAGAGAAAAAAAACTGATTTTTCTGCTATACTGGGGGTAGAGTACTTACAAAATGGGGCGTAGCTTAAGGGCGAGTGTACTTCGGATTTTTTTAACTCAGCTGGTAATGATTTTAAGAGGGAATGCTTGCCAAGTAAAGTTTTTAATTGATAGTAGAGTACCTTGAAATCTTTAAAACATATTCGAACAAAATCATAAAATCATCAGAATCAATCACTAGTACAAAAATATTCAAACGTAGCTCTACTTACTAGTTTGGGACGGAGACGAAGGGAGTATCACCTTTTAACTAAGCATATTTGATTTTTAAAATATGCAATTTTCACGCAGTAAATAAAAAAAAACGCCAAGGGAGAAGAGCTGCCAAAGATAGGGGAAACCCAATAACAAAGTGCATTTCCTTGTTTGTTTGTGTCTTGAGAACTAATTGACTGATATCAATGGATTTTTTTTCCAAAGATTTATAATGAAAATAGGGACCAGTGTGGTGCAAACAAGCAAAGCTTGTTACTTATTATCATATATTTTCATTATCCTTTTAATTTTTCATATATTTTCATTATCCTTTTAATTTTTCATATATTTTCATTATCCTTTCAATTTTTCAATTGAAGTTCGGTTAAATTTTCAGACATTTTACTTTGTATCCAGCAAAATCACAGCTCCAACAAAAAATTTGGATTTATTGGAAGTTCATCTATAAAATGCTTCTTAGTCTGATTTAATGTAAACCGGGATTTCTCACTTTTTGTTGACAATACCTTCAGGCGGCAAATATGGCAATAAAATTAATGCTGCATTTATTTTAGCTGTAGAAACTATGCATAATGGAAAAATTCATAATTATGACAAATCATGTAACACAAATTGACATAGAAAAACCTATAAATTTAGTGTATGAAGTGGGAAAATAAACAAAAAATGCTTATTATTGTTATTACAATTTTCAAACATGCTGCTATACTATCTTTTCTTTTTAAATCGAGGTTAATCATTAAAACTCTACTTTCAATAATTTATTTTAATTTGCGGAAATTTTTTAAAAAATATTGAAAATATTCTGCTGAAATATCAAGCACAAAGATAGAGTTCTTTATGGGAATTAATATTTTCTCTATCTTAAAATTATTTGTATTAAATTAATATTTACTTTACTTCATGTTTTATGCAACTAAAAAAAAATTCTCCACAAATAATGAACATAAGCACTTATTGCTAGAAACATCTGCTGCAGGGAAAGAGATTATATAAACAACATGGGATAAGCATTTAAAAGTTTTGTCTACGAGCTTAACAAAATAAAAGACGGTATCATTTCGGATCTAAAAACTGATATAAACGGTTTGCATTTTTTTTATTGCATCAAGCGCTTTTTTTTCCTCGAGTTTCATCGATTTTATTCAAAGATTGCTAAACAATTATTTTAAAATATTTTCTACGAACACTTTTGTGTTATAAAGTTCTTGATACTTTTTGATTATTAATTTCTTCAAAATCAATTTTATTTTGCTACTTAAATATTTCATGAAGTTTTGTAATATTGTTTACCCATTCCAAAATATTAATTTTTACTAATGGGTATAGCAATATTTCATTGAAAATGATAAGTTTGCGAACACTTTTGGGAACTACTGTATAAATTATTATATTGAAAAAAACATTAAATGTAGAGTGGAAGAAGAAAAAATATCAATACTTACTGGGGGATTGGTACATAGTATTTTTTTAAGAAAATAAAAATGCGGAATGAAACAAATTCGAACTATTAAACTAAAAAATACACTTCGTTTAACAGAATTATTTTTGTAAAATTCATGGAGAAGAATGAAAACACATAACCATGTAATATATTCCACGTTTAAATTAAATGCTTCAAAGTTCTATGCCATTTATAAAAGCGCTGTATATCATCTGTGTTAGTTTAACTACGGTGGAGTGTTTTTTTTTTTTTTTGTAAGTTTAAATTCGTACAAATTCTTTAGTCATGTTTGTAATTTTTTTAACGAAATAAAGGAAGTACGATTTTGGAAATAAATGTCAACAAACCAATATTCTCTTTTTCAAATAAAAAAAAATAACGCTAGCTAAGCCTAGCGTGGAGGTGACTCAAAGTTAACAACACACAGAATTCTAAACCTTATCGAACCGTTCGTTTTCAATTTTAATGTGTTTTAAATACAACAATAAACACAACACTAAACAAAAATGTAACAATACATAAAAGAAGGCACATTGCACATACAAATTTCAATAAATACTAACCTTTTTTATGAATCCTGTAGGATAATTTCCGCAAGATAATTTAACGAGCAAGTACAAGACTGAAACGAAAATTCCCAGAATGCACTGCAATATGACGAAATTGGAAAGAAATAATTTCGTCAAAAATTTGAGATTTCTGGTTTCGTCAAATATCACGTGATTCGGTGACGAAAGGATCGTCGAAAATAACGAAATAGTGCTCGAGGATTGCCGAATCGTTAAAATTGAGCGTTTCATTTTTGACAGTGCGTAAAATACAAGAAATGTATAAAAAGCAAAAATCAGATAAGGAAACAAAAATAGTAATCAAGGTTGCTACGATGACGCTTATAAAATGTAAAAATGCGATATTTTACGAAAAGAACGTTATTGTACACACCAGTTTGGATCATTCTAACACAATATTTAACGAATTCGGGCGTTTAGGTTGAAAATAGTCAGTAATAATGAGTTATTGAATCCAAAGTAAATACAGCATCTTCCAGGATTGGAACACTTTGCAAAGTTTTTTCCTGCTCTTTATGATAAAGAAAATAGTCTTTCATCATTATTAAGCTCTTAAATTCAGTATTTAAAAAAGGGACGTTGTGTTTCCTCTTCTTCTTGTTCATCTTCACTGGCAGCCGAAAAGTCCATAAGGTCAGCTACGGATGGAGTAGAAGCGTTTCTGTTTTCATGGATTAACTTTCAACAGAGTGAATTATGTTTGAAAATGCACAGATGGAAACACTTTTAATTTTAAAAATATTTTTTCTCTTTTTTTTAAGTGCCGAGGAAAAACGTAAAATGCGGGAAATTCATAAATAACAAACTTTCTATCCGGGTTAAATTAATATTATTAGTGTATGGAAAAACTGGGACCTGATGATAAAAAACGTAAAATGTGGGGAAAACGTAGATTCGAGGGACGTAAAATCGGAGTTTCGCAGTGAATAAGATCAGCAAGCATGAAGATAAATATTACCATGCAACAATTTTAACAATTTTCCGAAGCATTTTTTGAGAATATTCAGAGTTATTGAATTTTTTTCGCTTTTTCGCAGTTTTGAACCACTGTGCGGCGTTCCAGTAAGACCAAGCACGAATTCACCCCTGGTTTTAATGTATCAGGCATAACTGAAAAACTGCATGCCGTAATAAGTTAAAATTTTGTATGTAGACTGAGGGGAAACTGGTTGTGCATCTTCGTTTTTGGTGTGCACAGAGGTTCCAAAAGAAGCGTTTACAGTTTTTCTTTTTTTGAGCCAAATCGGTGCAGTTTTCAATGACGACTAAGAGGCATATTTTTCTCGATTATATTCGATTCGATCGAATTCTATCTACCAGTTACGTAGCGAGACATTTTCTTATGAGTAGAGCAAAGGAAATTTCTGGCTTCACTTTTGGTTGATAGAATTCGTTCGAATCGAATCATCAATTATGTTAGGTTGAATGTGCCCCTGAAATGATGTTATGAATGGACGCCCACTTGGTGAAAAAAATTGAGGGACAAATATTTCACTAGGTACTGTTTCTAAATTGTTATTTCAGAATGATTTTTTGGGAAAATTACTTCTGAAATAAAATTTTGTGAAAATCTGATTATTAGGTATATCAAAAATTATTAAACTTAACTTGCTTTTTTTTTTTAATGGCTCATTCAACTCGATTGTGTTCAATTCGATGGAATGCTATATACCAGTAGCGTAGTGAGAAATTTCAACTGGATGAGGCAATGCAAATTTTTGGCTGTGCTATTGGTAGATACAATCTTATTCGATTGGATCGAATTATGTTTGAGTTGAATGGGCCACTTCAACTTAAAAAGTTTCAGTGATGCACTAAGAACTTCTGAACTTCTACTTTGCAGTTTACTAAACACATCTTGTTGTAAAACAAAATTTTTTTTTAATTAACCTATTTGACATAAATACACATTTTAAATTTTACATCGCGTTGCAGAAAGTAGTATTGCGGAATCCTCATCGTCTTTGGGCAAAAGTTTAATTAATGGAGTGTTGGTCAACTCTGACTTATTTTGTTTCAGTCGAACGTTTAATTAATTTTAGTGTGGTAGGTTCATTGTTTCAAAGCTTTTCAAAATACAAAAAAAAAATGAATTTTAGCTTCAAATGTCCGGAAATTTAAATGCAAACGACGTCAAGAAAAAGTCTTACATAACTCGAGCTTGAACAGAAGTACGTTCATTTCTTTTCAATAAAAGGAAATCTTGAAACGCATCTGCAGAAATCGTTTACAGTTTTACTTCTTAACACACATTTAACTCAATATTTTTTTAATTATTTATTTGACACTTGTACAGATTTTAAAATTTACATCACATTGCTGGACAGTTGTATTGTATTGCAGAATCCTCGTTTTTACTTGCAAGTCAATTCCATTGTAAAATTCCATAAAAATTGAATTTATAAAAGCTATTTTTTTACATTTATAAACTTTATCAGTTGAACACAAATAATATATGTCCCCTTTAACACTAAATCCTCTTGGATAATATTTTTCTAGAATTAGACCCCCCCCCCCCCTCTCCTCTCTTCCCTTTTATCGTCAAATATAGCTGAAATGTTTTTAAGATATCAGTTTTTTTTTTTAATTTACGGCGATATTCTCCGAGTCTCCTTCCTGTAACGTCTTCAAGTTCAGCTTAAAACTATACTTTTAAAATTAAATTTTGAAACATTGAGGTTGGATATCCCCTTAAGTCCCCTAAAAATGTTCTTAATTCTTCACCTCTGAATCGTTTTCGGAGGGGATCATTCATGGAAACTCTTACCCTTATTGTTTACTAAAGACCAATCTAAAATTGCAATTTTAAAACTCCAGTTTAATTCATTTTTCTAGAACCCACGCCCCCCCCCCCCTCGGTTTCTTACCTTTAAACCACCCAAAGACAGCTTAGTCGTTATTTGCAAAACATCAGCTTCAACAAGTATCTCGAGAAGGTATCCCTACACATTTACCCGAACATTAAAAATATGGCCTAGAATTGCGTTATTAAAGCTAAAATTTGAATTTTTTAATTAAAAGCCCTGAAAATTCCGAGTATTCCAGTCTGTGGCTCCCTGAGCCTCTCTTTTATAGTGTTAAATAGTTTGCATGAAATATATGTATAATATTGAAACATTTCTTTTATATCTGCAACAGAATGAACTTCTTACTTATCCAATAATTACACGTTTTTCATCATGTGTTATTTAATTTTAGTTCATCAAGTTGTTAATTTTTCTTAAATAGGACATGGTATTTTTCAAAACATAAAATTTTTTATTAACGTGTCGAACAGCAAATTGAAAAATTGATTTAAATAAGGCAAAAAAAAAAAAAAAAAGTAAATTTCTCAGAATTATCTTCTAAACCGGTGGTTTTAAACATTTTGTTTCCCAGTCCTTTTTTTGAACAATTCCAGGCCTGATATATGTACTGAGACACACATACAATTTATACAAGCCTATATAAGCTTTAGTAGTTTCAGAAATCAGATCAACATAGCTAATATAACTTTTTGCATAGGGTCTGGTGGGGGGAAGTGGTCAATGGGGTAAAGTGGTCATACGTCAAATAAATGGCTATAGCTTAGAAATAAATATTCGAATGAATGTGAAAATTTTATTTTAGGGTCGGGCAGTTGGAAACTACATTTTGAATACAAAATTTTACAACTGGCAAAATTTTATTTGGTAAAAAAAAATATGTGTAAAGATAAAATTTTTTAAAATCTAAACACCTCTTTTAACTTCCTTGAGAAATTTTGTTTGTTAGAATTATGAACAGATTGACTGCACAGGAAGCTTTCTACATGTCTCAAGAACTCTTACTCATTGGCAGTTAGTTGTATCTGTTTTAGATAATTTTTTAGAACAATTTAAGTAAGATGGGGTAAAGTGGTCATAATATTAGGCTTAACGAATATTGTTCTTTTAAAGTCACTTAATCTTTAAGCGTTTGGCAGATATGAATTTAATATTAATTTCACTTAATATGTATTGTTTTTACAGTAAGTAGGGTTAAATATACGAGTATATGCATACGCATATACTCGTGTAGGTACGTATATATTCGTATTCACATAAATGCACCAGTGAACACGTATATGGGTATCCAAAGTATTTTTTATCTATACAGATATACATTCGACTACACGCGTATATACCAGCTTATACTCCGTGTATTACGAACTCTTATATACTGAGGCAGACAAGTATATAAGCAGACGTACTTGAGTAGACACTTACATACTAGCATATGATATACATGTATACAGGGTGAGTTTAAACTCTTGGAGAAATTATTAAAAGGTGTAGAGGGGGGTTAAGAAGTAAGAATCATATGAAACGTATGGTCAAAAGCACAACGCTAACGAACCATATGCACGCAAAGCCAGAAACAGATGGATCCAAAAAAGTCACAAATTCATATATATATATATATATATATATATATATATATATATATATATATATATATATATATATATATATATATATATATATATATATATATATATATATATATATATATATATATATATATATATATATATATATATATATATATATTTATTTATTTCAAAGACAATTTTACACAACATTTTAGGTCTTAAGAAAGTTTTAAAGCGATTGATAACATTTGCGGCCTGCAGCTGTAATACATGAGTCGCAATCACAAAGCATTCTCTGTTGCAATAACTGTTGCAATGAAGCAATCTCTGTTGCAATACCGTTAAAACAACAATAAATGGTGTGTTTGTAAAAACTTTCATCAGTCACAGCGCATTTGTTGCAATGCGTGTATTAAAGCTACTGCAGGCCGTAACTTTTAACAACTGCTCTAATTTTTTCTCAAAAACTAAAATGTTGGATAAAATTATCTTTGTGTAAAAAAATTGGTAACAGTTTTGCATCCGTCAATTTCTGGTTTTGTGTCCATGTAGCGCGTTAGCAACCATAAGATCCTTACGACTCTTTGCTTCTTATCCTCCCCTCTTACACCTCTTAGATTTTTTCCCAGGAGCTTGGATTCACTCTGTAAACGTACATGTATATTAGCGGATATATTCATGTATACATACATGTACTGGTGCATACACGTAAATGTACGTATATACGTCTATACAGGTATGTAATCGTGTTTACACATAAAAATACGTACATACTGCTACTTCCATATATATAAACGTGAGTAGACACGTACAAACTCGCACTGGATGTATCCACGAATTAACTCGTGCATACTCGCACATGTATGTACACTTATATATGCGTATATACGTCTGCTATACACGTATATACTCGAGATACAAGTGCATATGATAAGCGTATACACTGACGCGTATATACTCGAATGTACACATTGCACGTATATACTCGTGTAGACACGTATACAGTCTGAGTAAAAACTTTAAGGCCAGTATAATTTTCTTTGAAAAAAGGAAAATGAAGTTAAAGGGATTTTAATATTATTGTATTATTAATTATTAATGTTCATTAGTAAGAAATAACGCAACAGACAGGATTTGTAAAGCATGCAATAACCAAAAAAGCAGTGGTTTATTCAAAGTTAGCATTTCAGCTTGAGTAAAAACTTTAAGGCCACTAGTATTTTTAAAAAACTGCAAGTACTTATACTATAATAAATGTCACCTCAGTTAACAAGATTGTGGAAACCTTTCAACTTGCAGTTTTGTGATTATTTTTATCAAAGTTTTTGTCCTACTTGTGACGATATCGTAAGGTAAAAAGTTAACTGTTCAAGAAAGAGGGCAGATTGAAGCTTTTTCTTCAACTAGGATAAGTAGGCGTACTATTGCGAAAAAATAGGAAGATCGAAGACTGAAGTCAACATTTTTGTTTGATTTAAATACATTAGGGTAAAAAGAAAACCCGGGAAAACTTAGAGCTTTGTCCTCGCGTCATGGAAGAAGAGTTTGGAAATTATTATTTTACCTGAAAAGTACTCAACCAGGAAACTTATTCAGACCATAGGTTTAAATGTTTGTCAAAAACGATATACAACACAATTAGAAAGTGTGGAAATTTTATTAATGCTGCAAAATAGCTTAAACCTCATTTATTGAAAATGCACAATATAGAGCGTTTCAACTTTAGCTAGGAAATTATGACCTGGGATAACCAATGAATAAATAATTTTTTCTAACGAAAAGAAGTGGAGTTTGGATGGACCAAACGGACGGAAGTACTTTTGGCATGATTTACGAAAAGAAAAAGAAATATTCTACAAGCGCCAATGAGATGAAGGCTCTGTCAGAACCCTTGAGAGTGCTTTGCTTACAATAGTGTGTGCTCAGTTGCGTTTGTTTCAGGTAAAATGAACTCACAAACATATCAAAATGTCCTCCCAAGTCATCTTTTACCAAATGCTGAATTTATTGCTGGATAAAATTGAAAATATCAGCAAAACAATGCATCTATCCGTCCGAGTAACAGTGCAAAAAATAGGCTCCAAGTAAACAATGTTGAAACTTTGAAATGACCAACTACGTCTCCAGATCTTAACCCAATAGAGAACTTATCTGGTGACTCAGCAAGAAGAGTTTATGCAAAGGAGAAACATTTTACTTCATCAATAGAGCTGAAATCTACCATCGAAGATGAATGGTAAAAAATACATCCTGAACCTTGTCAAAAACTAGTTTCATTCATGAAAACGAGAATACTTGAAGTAATTTGAAGGAATGGCTCCCACACAAGCTTATAAATATTTGAATATTTGTCCTCATATGCTTTTTTCTATGTTGGCCTTAAAGATTTTACTCAGGTTCAAATATTGATCTGTAATATTTTCTGATAATGAAACACTTATAGTTAAATTTTTTTGTCTTTTTTACTTCTATTTAAGGTTAATAATTATCACTCATATGACTTTTTGATCCTAAGATTGAGGTGTGTCCAATTTCTCAAAAAAATAAGCACTGGACTTAAAGTTTTTACTCAGACTGTACACTCCTGTAGGTAATCACGTATACATGCTTATATACTCGTGTATACTCGTATATACTTGAGTAGGCACGTGCATGCATGTATCTGATGTATGATATCTGACATGCATCTACTCATAGATGAACATGTTTACTCATGTTTACGCGACACGTATATTCTCGTGTATACCTACATATACTTGTGCATATACTTGTAACTATAAAAATAATCGAAATATACAAATATTAGGGTCATTTGTAACGGTTTTGCATCTATTTTTAACTATGACCACTTTACCCCATGTTATGACCACTTTCCCCCACCCCATGGGGTAAAGGGCTCATAAATACATAGGAAAATGAAAGTGTTATAAAACTACTTAAATCAATATTTTTCCCTTGAAATTCATTAAGCGTGTTCTTTAATAATGCAATGTAAAATAATAACTAAAAATATTAAAGTATTTAAAGAATTTATTATATTTTTTATCCACCTAAGTTAAAAACTTACGATTTTATGACCACTTTACCCCACCAGACCCTATATTTCGAGCTCAGAGTAGAAATTGAAACATAATGTTTTTTTTTACTATGTATTTGTGTTAAATTTAAATTGTGAGACTCGAATTTCAGAAATTTATAAAGTGTAACAAATAACAATAAAGGTTAGGGATTCTTGTTCCAAGCATAATCAATGGTCAAACATCTGGATTACAATTGCATAATTTATTATAGATTCTTCTACAACTTAAACAGTATGATGAATAAAAGTTTATTTAAAACAAAATGTGAATGATCAGAGATGTACAAGTGCTTAATGTACAAATGCTAACGCATAATGTACACAAATATGGAGCTCAACGACCTGCGAGTGCTAAATCTATTTTCAAATTCTTAAGCATAATGTAATGAATAGTAATAGAAATAAGTAACTTGCGTTTAATTATTCCAAATCAGACCAAAACAGTTACAGATGAAAATTCTGAAATCGACATCAATGTTGACTAATACCTTCTGCGTAGCTTCGCAGAATTTGGCACACGTGATGAAATACGTCACACTTTCGTAACACAAAGTTCTTTCAATTAAGTTTATGAGTGAGAGTATTGACAAAATGTAACAAAATTTACAGTAAAAATAACTTCATTTAATTTAATACTGTATACATAGAGTATATAGTACAACCAACCAATCTTCATCTAGCCATCCTCATTGCAGCAAAGCAAGCAATGATTTTACAAGTGTGCCCAAATGTGACCAAACATGTTTTCAAACGTGTTGACGAACCATCTGCTGCCTGGACTCGCGTGTTGGCACTAGAGGTTCAGTATCCAGAACACATTCGGAACACTTTCCTTCTGGCGGAGCTTATTCAGAATACTTCATAGCGCACATTCGCATATTAGGATCACTTTTTCTGAAACAAAGTGTTCCAAATTCTGCAGGTTTATTTGCAGTGTTGATTCAGACAAACCAATTTTCCATGCCACTATTTACCATCTGCAAGTGACCACGAAACATTGTATTTAGACAAAATGTGCTACGCGATAAAGCACCTGATTACAATAACTCAATACTGAATTTTTAAACAACGTAGATACGACTTTTGCACTTTGGCGCAATTAATGTATGTGTCAGAGAGCAGCGACTATACTGTACACAACATGAAAGGTAAGAGTCTAATAGTCTGGGGTGAAAATTTTGGCTGCTTTATATTCTCGTTTAAATTGATAATATGAGTGTTTAAGAAACTTGAAAATATTGCTAAACATACACCGCTGTCAGAAATGTATCCGACTATATTTTTTTATGCGAAAATCTTGTAGATAGGAGTCAAGCTTGCTTGTATGAGTCGACTTTGAACTTCTCTGCAAATGCGTGCATTTTTCCCCGTCTGTAACGTCAGTGGCTGGCAAAGACAGTTTGACTGGCGTCAAGTGCAGTGCCCTCGTCCGATTCGTTTTTTCAAGTAAAATGAAAAAACTACTAAAGCTAAGTCAAGCACTCAATCGCCTCCTGAGTTTAGGGTACAACCAGAAGTCGCAAGGGGTTATATAAGGAGAGTAAGGAGCCTATTGAACTGCAGTAGTCTTGTTTTTCGCCAAAAACGTCAAAAGTCAAGTGCGAGAAAGGTGCTGAAAAATCGTGACCAAAAGCTGTCTCCACATTTCGAATGGTTTCCACTTGGCTGTCCCCCAGTTGATGGCAATTAATAATTGTGTAACTCATAAAAATGCGCTCTCTGGTGTCGAAATTTTGAACTATTTCTTATATTTCCTATAAACGAAATTCCCATACCTTTCTTATACAGTGTAGAAAATTTCGTTTATTTCTGAGCAATAGTTTTGCCACTCGACAACTTTAAACTTGGGTCGTTTAATTATGGACACCATGTATTTAAAACAATCATTGCAATATCTCAAATTTAATATATTATAGTAGGTTTTTTGAATCTCATAACTTCGGGAGACCCAAGAAAAAAGACTTTGAGAAATAAAGAAAAATTAAGTTTATAAATAAATGGAACGTTCCCCAAATTATATTATGAGTTACATTATGAAAAAAAAATATTTAGGCCTTTAGTAATAAAATACTATTACTCAAGTTTCAATATGAGTAGTAAATAAAGTAACAAGTTGATTTGTACACAGTTTTAAGTAAGAATTATACTCAGAGAAGTGAAAATTAAAAACTCACCGCTGTTAGTTTTTGAAAGAAAAAAATATTTAAATCGAAAATAAAAACATATTTTAAAAGCGGGAATTTTAAATCACTTTTACAAAGGCAATCTGGATGGTTTGAAGTAAGTTCGCTTTTTGATTTCAAAGTTTTGAACAAAAATTGTTAGAAAACTAATTAAAATTATTCCAACTTGGCGGTTACTAAATTCCGTCATTTCCACTGTCTTTAAAATTTATTTCAGGGATAATGGTTTCATTTGAAGCTAACTAATACAGTGTCTTCAACAGTAGAATAACAAAAGATAAATAAATGACTAAGGAGTCAAAAACGAACACATTTATTGCTCAAAGGATTTTAAAGGTTTTGTCAAAAAAAAAAAATAATAAATAAATAAATAAATAAATAACAATTTTTTCATATACTTGAATTTACTGGTTCGTATAACGAACTTAAAGTTAAGAAGAGCTCAGAAGAAAGAAAAAACTCTACAGTTGCGGTTTACTTTTGTCAAACAATGAGGAGCATGAATGTAAAATTTTACCGAATTTTACCGAAAACCGTAATATTCGGTGAAATTTTACACCCCTGTTTACTATGTTTTACATACAACCTGTAAAATTTTACCGAAATATTTTGACAAGTTTTCATGTACTTCAACTTATTGGTTCGTATAACGAACTTAAAGTTAAGTGCTCAGAGGGAAAAAAAACTCGACACTGGCGGTTTACTTTCGTTAAACAAAGATTAGCACGAATAAAATTTTACCGAATTTTACCCCTAAATAACAATAGAATGAAAGCAAACTTTGAGCGGTTAATGCTGTAATTACAACAAGTGTGCCAAGTTTAATGAAAAGGTGATCAGTGGTTGTTTTTTAAAACATTGAAAATGCCTCTCACAGACTTCTTACTAATAGTGCCCTCGTATAACTTTACATGGAAAAATACAATTTAATTCGTTATTTCAATAATATTAGTTACTTTTTATAAACACTCGTATGCATACATGAAAAGTGTACTATTACTATAATTAAATAAATAGAATATAAAACTATGTAATTATTATTTCAGAATAAAACTAATGTTTTGTTTTGTGATTAAAATTTATTAAATTAAAATATTTTACCTTATAAATCGTTTTGTCTTATTCATATTAGGAAAAAAAAAGTGATAGACGCTGGCGCTTCCAGTAAATGACTTTTCTTATAAATTACGGCTTTGGTACGATTTTGCATAAAGTTTTATAACGAGGCGCATTTGCGTCGTGAGGAAAACATTCATCAAACGCATTGTAAATTAATTACGAAAAATATATTTTTCTTTTTCTTCTTCTGACCTCAAATTTTGATTTGAATTTTAAATAAACTACAACATTTGTTTCACAATAAAAATGCTATGGTTCAGCTAATAAAAATGGCAGCACAAAAGTTAAATTTAAAAAAAAAGTAAAATGAGATTTAGATTGGGGTTTGTTTGGGAATAATATGCTAAACAATTTAAGTTTTTGTTTGCTGCGACTTATTTCGTTCTTTCTAAATTAGAACGGCCATACTTAACAATGAATAGAATTTCAATGCATTTTAATATACAGCGACGTGATTTACGTATCCCATTCAGCGAGGATTCTTGATGTAAGAGCAAATTTTGAATGAAAAACGACGAACGGAAATACTATTCGATCATCACTTCAACGAGCAATATTTCGTCGCCAATACAATTGCCATTTTTCAAACAGCAAAATAAGAAAAGGCGACCCCCCCCCTGTCGACGATGAGTTTCGGTTCGCTGGTTGCACTTGATAAAGAGAAATTTCCATTTGAACCTTCTCCTTGATACTTTTATTTCGACTGATGGCACGCTAAAAACTATTTTTCAAATACGAAAAATGATCAATTTGATATGAAGGATTTTTGAATTTGAAATTAAATGCTTCTTTGAGAAAGATATACGTATGAATAATCTTACTAATATTATATATGCGAAAGTTTGTCTGTATGGATGGATGTATGGATGTATGGATGGATGTATGGATGTTTGTTACTCTTTCACGCAAAAACTACTGAACGGATTTTGATGAAACTTTACAATAATATAGCTTATGCATCAGAATAACACATAGGGTAGTTTTCGTCCCGTTATGGGGGGCAAAACCCCCTTAGGGGGGCAATAAAACACAATTTTTGTATAAATTCTCTAATATTGGGATGAATAAATACTTGCACATATTTACATTATATGTCCATCGAAAGCTCTGATTTTTCTGCTGAAGATGGCACCTGTTCGAAATTTCTAAGTAGAATAAAAAACGAGTTATGAGCTTTTTAGATCCATGTTCGAAGGCTTTCCTCAACTCAATACAGTATTTAGTGTATCATCTCAACTCCCTGTCGATAGCGACAATTGTTGTATTGTTGACTTTCTTTGCTTTTCGTGATTGTTCAAGGCTTTTCTCAAGTCAAATCTTGAAGTAAGATTTTTGCACAAGATTGGCAAATAATACATGATTTGGCTGATGATTTTCCATTTAAACGGAACTTTAAAGTAATTAATGGTTTTTATTATTATTTATGCTAATTGAACACTTACTCATTATCCAAACAACCAGCAGATCGCCAAAATTTTTGCAGAGAGATTTCCGTAGCTGATGCATTTGGCAGTTTTTTTCAACGTCGCTGTTTTTGAAGCTGAAGACCACGTCATAATGTTTCTCAGCTTTCACCATGTAAACAAAATATCGCCAATCAAAGAATTTTCAAAAGACTTTTTTTACTGTGTTAAATAATCCAGCAACTAAATTAGGCAAATCCATAAACAGCACAAAAACTTCCATTAATTTTCCTTTTTGCACAATTTCAAACAATCACCAAATTTTATTACTTATTTTGGTAACATTTCGGATGAAACTGTTTAGCGCCATTTTATGGTGACCAAAAATGTCTCAGCATCTGGCGACGATATCTCTGTAACGAAAATTAATATCATATCGTTTTACAAAGTAAGGAAAGAATGGGGGAGCATCATCGAAGGTACCTCGAAACGACTTTCGCAAATTCGGTAAAATCGCACCAAGAGCCACAATGATTGAAATTTCCCGAAATAACTAAAGCAAGTATAAGGGGATTACGAGCGCAGCTACTTTTTTTTTAATCACTTCGTACTTCATTAGCCATACAGAGAAGGTTTTAGACTCCATGTTAAAAAAAAAAGTATCAACAGATTAATCTTTTTAAACATGAGAAGATTAATTTCATGTTTTTTAAATTTGTATATGCTTAAATATAGTGCTTTCGTTTCTAAATCAATACTACTTTGTTTTTATACTTATTGCTATTTTAGTTTTATGGGTAAGGAAGAAACTCTATTTTTAATCACGTCAAAAAGATGTGTTTTAAATTCTTTTACTTAAAACAGAAAACAAAAGCAAGTAACGATTTTTTCTAATAATTATTACTGACCCAGGCAACGCCGGGTATTTTTGCTAGTAATAAATATATCTTTGTTTTTTTGCTTGGTTAAATGTCAGATTCATACATGAAAGTAAAAAGATAGTTTAGTGCTGCTATTAACACACATTTAAATTTTAAGTGAAAAAGCATACATTTCATACAATTAGCATTTTATTTTAAGACCAGAATTGAGGGCAGATGAGTTTTTGAGAAACAATAAAACACAGTAATGTCTGTGATTCGATATTGCCGTAGTAATGAACAAAAGTTTCAGTCACTATTCATTCAAGTAATTTCTGCTGAAATTAAAAGCGCTATGCTGCTATATCCATCGGGATAGAATTTTTCTGAAGCACATGCGTTACAATGTGATCATTCAATAATATTTTTTGATCCTGTCTCCAGGACTTTTATTTAAGCTTGACTGTTGAGCATGGGTCAGTTGACACAACTTTTGTTTTCGAGGTAGGGCATCTGGCACCGGATAACACAGCTAGTAACTTATAAACAAAAACTTAGGGTACATATACCAAATATTTTCGGCCCTGCGGATATCGCCGCAATTAAACGTGCAAAAAAAACAAAAATTTGTGATTTTTCCAAAATTTCAAGTATCAGAATATTTCCCATATTTGAGAGCCAAATTCAACTTTTAAAGCTGCCCCAGTTTTGTTTTAATCTATTGCAAAATATAGTATTTGATCTATTTCACCCTTTGCTTATAGAATTTTCGACGGCGAAGGATTCTCGGGACGAATTTCCATTTTATAAAATGAAAATTTCATCGTGAATCTTCTACCTCTTAATCTTTCAAAGATGACATTGGAATCTTTTTAATTTAATTTTCAGGCACTTCCTGTGCTCAGATTCCTTCTAACGTTGGTAAGCGAACTCAAACTTTTACACATAAAACCTCTAATACAGGAAAATAAAACTTCTTTTTAACTCCAGGGTCACCTTTCAAATTTTGCGAGGCTAGGCGGGCCAACAATCCAACAATATTTCAGTTCAAATGGTTTAGTCAGTTCTAGCACCTCCCTCCCCCCCCCCCGCCACTCCTTAAATCTTTGTTTTTTTTTCGCAATTAAGTTCTGAATGCTAGTTTTAAAGAATTTCAAAGCTTAGTTTTTCTTTTGTATGCTTAAGAGGAAATATATTCTGAAGTTTTTTAAAAAAATGCTTTCTTTTTTTTTTAGTTTGCAATATTTTCGAGGACCGAAGTAAACCTGTCCATGGGCCGTAGGTTAGAGAGCTTTGATCTAATATCTGGGTGAAAAAAATATTGAAACTTATATATGAATACGAAGTCTTTTTTTTTTTTTTTTTGCATTTGTTCGAATTTTCGAAGGTATTTTGAGAGCAAAAAGAGGTTTAAATTAAGAGCAGCGGTCATTGTTAAGAGCAGTCAATATTGAACAAGTCAAGACTGACGCTCAATTTATTTGATAGGCTATTGGTACGACATTATTTGACTAGCCCTGTAGTTGCCTTAACAGGATGTATATTGGCTGTTACAGCGCTCAAAAAAAAAATTCACTTTGCGTAATAGTTTACATAAGAGAAATTTTTAAATTTCACTTTAGCTAAAATAAGTTTGGAATACTACTGGGCTTTAAATTTATGTCACAATCAGGCTAGAAAATACGTTTAGAAAACATATGACACGACATACAACTCATTTTGTCTATTTAATTTTAAAAACCAATAAAGATAGGTTATGCAAACCTATTTTGAAAACGCAACACAAACCTTCAATCTGCAAAAGTAGAAAAGGAACGGGTTGCGTGTTCTCCCTTCTCCATGAGTTTACAAAAACTCGTAAAATCAAAGAAATAGCACACTACATCGTTCAAAATCGATAATTTCCCAGTTGAAAAACTGTTCAACGAACTATATCGAAAGTGAAATGACAGTGACCCCAGCACTTAATTTGAAGCCTAATCTCGTGGGGACGATTTAATGGTATATTTATGACTGTTATTTGAGCTTTTCGATTGCTATAAGCTAGATAAAATGACATCGAAAACTCGCTAACTTGGGGAATGTGTTCGTAAGAACGTAAGATTAAGACTGCCGCAAATTTTAAACTATTTGTTAAGTATTTAGTAATAACGCTCGTGAAACACTGATTTTTTTTTTCCACGTAGATTTGGATTCAAAGGGCTAGTTTCTTTTTTTTCTGAATGCTAACAGATAACTTGGAACAAAGCGTATTTTCAATTAACTAATAAAGTAGTACGTCCTTTAAGGGACACCTCCGCAAAAGGGACACCTTAATTTAAAAAGGCCTTTTCTGGCCCCATTCCCCTTGAATAGGGGCCTCCATGTATTTACCTCTAAATAAGGAGCGTTTTGTTTAAGGAACACTCGCAGAAAAACAATTACAACAAGAAGTTCCGTCTAAAACTAAACAAGTCTACTTTCCCATATACTACTTTCTAGTACTTGATCAATATTCTGAAAAATAGCTAAAATCGCAAATTGTTTCGAACATATTTTTTAATTAGTTTAAGCTGATTTCTAGGAATAAAATATTCCTCACTCATCTAAAAAATTAGATACGTAATAAATTTAAATAAACGAACAAATAAATTAGCAGAATCATTTAAACAAAGCAGGTAATACTTTTTTCTATTAAAAAAATTCTTTAACAGCTTTCAAAACGAAAAAAATAATAATTAAAATTAATAAGATTATTAAAATAAATACATCATATCAAAAAAAAATCGTTTCTTTTTCCCCTATTGCCAAAAATAATTTTTTAAATGAATTAATACACTTACCAAAGTAAATAAAAACAATAAAATGTCAATCCCCTTAAAGAAATAATTTTCACTGTTAAAAAAAAAAAAAAAAAAATCGTCTGCTCATATTTTTATGTAGAAACATAAATGACTTCGAGTTTATCCACCGAAAACTGAATACTTAAATTAAAACTTTAGCGTGAAAATAAAAACAAGTCATATGAACAATAAATATTTCCCAGTTAAAACCATAGCTGCGGAGTCGGAGTCAATCTCATTTTGAGATACAGGAGTCGGAGTCAAATATCCAAGAATCGGAGTCAGTCATTTGTTCTCCGTGTATTAATTTTTGCCAAAGCTACGAAGTTAGAGTCGAAGTCTGAGTCCGACTAATTGTCGGGCACAGGAGTCGGGGTCCGACTAACTATCAGGCACAGGAGTCGGGGTCCAACTAATTGTCGGGCACAGGAGTCGGAGTCAGGTGCCCCTAAATTCTCGGAGTCGGAGTCTGCCATCAAGAGCTATTTCTAACAAAATTTGTTTGAAGTAAATCCACCTTCAAGTACGAAATCTGCATTGACTTTCAGTTGTCCCGTAGGTGCAAATGTTAAGGGATTTCAGCCGTTCGAAATAGAACGGAAAATTGTTCAAATCAAAAAGATATTTTATATACAAGGCTTTTCATCGAAAGCATTTTCCTACAAAGTTTGAAGCAAATACGCCTCACAGTTCGGAATTGCCTTGAATTCCCCCGTAGGCGCTAATGTTAAGTTTTTTTGAACTGTTCAAAATCGAACAAAAACTAGTTCAAATCAAAAAATGAAATATAGGAATGAAGTGTCCTCGCCGAGATCTTTCGAACAAAAAAAAATTTGTTCGAATCGGACTATTCACTCAAAAGTTATTAGGGGGAGGGGGGCAGACAGACAGACGACAGACAGACCGACAGACATTTTTCCCATCTCAATACTCTACTTTCCAATTTTTAATTTTTCGATATTTATTTAATTTTTTTTTTCATTTTGACTTTTTTTTTTTTTTTGTTTTTGTTTTTTGTAATATTTTCGAGGTGCATTAAAGCCGTCTTTCATGTTTTTTTCGTCTTTCTCCGACTTTTATTGGGAAAGCAGGCTAAAAATGAATGTATAAATTTGTAAGAATTACTGAATATACTGGAATTCAAGGTTAATTTCACTGTCTAGAAATTGACTGGTTAAAATTTGGCATTAGAATCCAATAAGGAGCAAGTACATATTCCGAAATTCTTCCCGCAATTTACATACATTCTCTTCCCTCTGATCCATTTATTCACGTAAGCTCTGAGTCAACAGATAGTGCTCTGCCCATGACAAGCTTTCTATCAGAGACTTGAAATGTAAACACTAATTGTAATTTACATTGTATTTCAGTGTAAATTACATGACGCCAAACAAATCCATGTAACGAGTTATATCAAAATGAAATATTTAGTTTGTTAAAAACGTTGCCACTACGAAAGCTTTTAATAAATTTTAGTTTTAAAGGTATAAATATTTAGTTTGTTAAAAACGTTGCCACTACGAAAGCTTTTAATAAATTTTAGTTTTAAAGGTATAAATATTTTAACAATTCGCAACTCCAGCGCTCGAATACGCTACCTTGCGGTAATTTATAAAATTAAAGAAAAAGGTAAAACATTGCGTTCCACGTGTGTCTGTTGGTAAACATAGGCAGTTTGTTATGAGTATTTATTGACGCATTCGATGTGTCTCAGATTGCTTTCAGCAACAGAAATTGTTTCGTCCCTTTATGGTACTCTCGAGCTTCTCAAAAGAATGTTAGTTTTCATTATTTCCTTCTACAAAGGGAGTTGATTATCGTAAATGGCGAAAGCGTAAACACAAGAGAACTCTGGATTAACGAACTTCGCACTTGCATGAAATTATCAACGAATATGCTAGTCTGTTCGATGCATTTTTTTTTCTTGAAAGAGGATATCTTTATACCAAGTAAATTTTTTTATTGTTTTGTGCGAATTTGTAATAATATGGATTTTTTAAAATCTTATGCTCAAAAGAAGGATTTGATAACATTAGCAGAAGAATTAATGCTTTCATCTCCGCCTATTTTGAAAATAATTTAACTAACCTTATTTTAGTGCAGCATTTAGTTGGAATGGCCAGTATGCAAAATATTTTCTTAAATGTTTTCATAGAACGAAATGAAAAATGTTTAAAGCTGAGAGTTTTCATCGCCAAAATAGTGCGCCAATTTTACTTTATTGCTAACATTATCAGCTGAAGAGTTTCACCAAAAATTTGTTTATGGTTATTCGCAACTCCAATGAACAATAGGGGGTGCTGCAGCCACTGTATAATGGCGGATGAAAAAGGTAACATAAACGCATGCTGTATTCTTCTGAAATTACATTACACCATAAAATGTCTGAAGCCTGTAATTTAAACCAAAGAAAACACGTGGAATGGAATGTTTTACCATTTTCTTTAGTATTGTTAATTATCGCAAGGTAGCGTATTCGAGCACTGGAGCTAGTAGTAGCTCCAGTTCTCGAAAGAATAGCTTTAGTATTGTGCGAGCTAAGAAACTTTGGCGAGATTTCGCATTTCAGTTATAAACCAGATTTATTTTTTATCTTTTGTGAATTAAAATGGTAAAAAGATTCGATAAGTTTAAAGAAATAATAGGAGATCAATTAAAAAGAAAACTACAGCCATGTATCCGTGAAAAGTTTATTGATGATGCATGACAGAATTAAATCATAATTCAGAAATTAGAAACATACAAAATAGAAAAAATTAAAATTACCCGATTCGGAAATTTGAGAAATAACTCAGCTACAAATGTAAAACAATTAGTGCTAGCCAAACAACACAAAGAAGTATCACTTTCCTCTTTTGATAACACTGGTAAACGAAGGTTTTGTTACGTGAAATATTTATAGTGTTCTTATGGCTACAATTAAAATGTAGTTCTATCAAGAATTAATAAATATCGATTTCATCATGGTGGAAATGGCTGCTTACAACAACGAAATTCGCATTAATTTCTAACGTTTAGTAATGCTTCTTGAATTCTCATTTCTTTCTACGTGAACCGGAATATCCACAAGACTTTAAAAATTAATTTAAAAAGAATAAAACAAAAAAGTCTTGCATGCAAATAAAAATTACTCGGCTTATCAGCATTTTCTACGATATGGCGTGCGTTTGTTTTACCTTTTTCATCCGCCATTAGACGGCGGCTGCAGGGCCCCCTATAGTTTGTCGAAGTTGCAAATTGTAGATTTTTTGTAGCGTATATCAAATATTTTCAGTATTCATTCTGAAACGTTAACATTTAAAATTTACTATAAAATCATACTGATGTAATAAACTGAATACATTACCTCAAATACCTACGAAAAAAGTACGTGTCTAATTAAGGAACAAAATACCTATTTTCCTTAGTGTATCTCATTGAGAGGTTCTATCATATCAAAAATGCTATTTCTATAACTATAATTAAAAAGTATACGCAAAAAACTGATAAAATGTGTTGGTTAAGTACTGAACTGTCCAGCAATTCAATACTTAATCAACTTATTAATGTAAGCATTGAAAAACAAGAAGTTCCGTCCAGTACTAAACGAGCCTACTTGCCCGCAAACCAATATCGACTTTCTAGTATCTGATCAATTTTCTCAAAGTTAGCTAAAATCGCAACTTATAACGTAACTTTTTAACATTTAACATTATTTCTAGAAATAATATATGCCTCTCGAACTCTGATGATTATTTATTCATCATTACTTCTAGATAAATAAAAATATGTAGAAATAATGATAAATAAATAATCTTTTATTCAAATCTGTCATTAGCTTTCTTTTCAATAGCTATCCTTTATACGCACTTGCGTGCATTTTCAATGTCATTTTGAAAGCATTTACCCTTTTCCAGAAAATGTGTCCGTTTTAAAAGATATTGCTCTTTTTGTATTACATGCTCTTTTTTATGAATTTCAACACATTGCCATACTTAAAATCTGGAATAAAACTTTTTATACATATATGCAATGCAGATATTTGTATACGAAGCGAAATAACCGTTTTTCATTCTTATTCTTTTGTTTATCTCTCAGAAAAACAGATATGTCTTCGAGTAGGCCAGTGAACGAGTGTTCGATCAAATTACTCTGCAAATATCATTTTGATTCCACTACATTACCTTGCTAGGGAATTCTCAAATGGGATTGGAGTGGAAAAAAATGGTTTGTCATGATCCAAACGAAAGAATATGAAAACAAATAGATACCATTCAGATTTTCTTCTGTTTCATTAGGAATGGAAATTTTCATTTGCATAAATTGCACGTTCACTCCGCAGATACTTTTATTTCACATGACAGAATAGATATATTGTTCGGAATGCGTACAAGAATAGGAATGATATTAGTCGTGAGGATGTATCATAAGAATTTAGTATCTCATATAGATGTTCGGTGGCTCTGAAATAAGAAAAATGTAATGCAATACTTATCAAAAAAAAAAGTATTCGTGAGCTTTTAGGATCTTGTTATGGGAGTGGGATTTAGTGCGTGGGCTTCACGACTAATGCAGAGGCGTTAATCTCAAAAATTGCCGAGTTTAAAGCCAATTTAAGAACTTAAAATGTTTTTTGTTGCCTTAGAAGCTCAACATCTTCCTCGTAAGAATAGTACAGGGAATTGAAAATATTTTACTTTTATTTTAGATTAAATACGATATGGTCTTCATGCAATTATTGTTTGTCATCTTCTGCAAAGTGAAATGTAAGTTTTTTCAATGATCCTTTTTTCGGTGTCCCCCCAGTTTCGCCGACACGAAACCCCGTCTCCCCCTCCCTGTTTTTCAGTTTCAATCATATCTTTTAATATATTAAAGGAGGGAGGGGTTTTGAAATTTTGGCGAAACTGGGATGATGCAATTTTGTTTAAGAGAAAATTAAGTGCGAGTGTGAGCACTGACGCTTTTACTGAGACGTGTCTTAAACAGAGCCTAAAGCTAGATGAAAGTTTCATACTTTAAAAAAATGCAGTCATTTTTATATATAGCGTGTGCCCGTGTAACCTGTAAAATCTCTATTTTTGAAAACCTATAGTCATAAATGCGTACTTCTCACTGCAAAAATGGTTTAAAAAGGTGCAGATTTAAGATACTGAAAGTCTGAAGTGAAGAAGAAAATCAGTAAACAAACACGAAAGCCAACTTTTTATACGGAAGCTAGTTACCCCAACTTTTATTTAGGGAATTGATCTCCAAAAATAATACCAACAGAAAAAATTTGAAAAAATTGCGACCAAAGCATAAGAAGGTATTCAAGTTCAAAATTTTAAGGTACCGTGAAGTATACAAGATTGGAAAATACTGATGCCCTTTCAGAAGAATGGCAGGTTTTCGAAGTAAAAAAAAAACATTATTGTTCATGTCTACTGAAAAATAAATGCAAATGCTATGCTATGATACAAAAAACACACTGCAAAAGCTCGTACAATTTGAAAAAACGCTCTCCTGTACAAACATATAATTTAAAATCTCTTTGTAATGCTGCGTTTCGTATCGGTAAATACTAGACGTACTTACAAACTTCTTGTGTTCGACGTAAAGCACGAACGTGCCTAAGACCAGGAATCGCGTCACAATCATGGAAACTCCTCACTAGGAAAGATCTCAAAAAATGTCTTAACAAAATATCTTAAAATAACTTCAGTTTAGAACATTTCTTAAGCCTTTCTTACAAGGAAATCTTCAGGCTAAAAACCACTAGATTTTCTATAAACTCATTTAAGGAAAGTTTTATTCTGAAGCTTTTCTTAGAATGGAGGCTTTAAGTGTTCCAAATAACTTGAGGTTTTTGTTGTTATTTCTGTACATTTTCTAGAAATTATGTTTTCAAGAAATTCTCGAGACCCTTCAAAATACCAAACAAAGAAACATTTCAAATAAATAAAATATCCTGCAATTTGTAATTTTGAAGTAGTAATTTCATGATAAAACTTCCTGATGCTCCTTGGCTATTTATATTGGCTAAAATCTAAACCTGTGCTTAACTTAAATTATTTCAAACAAGTGGGTTGCAAAGTATTCTTGCAGTCAAAGCAAAATAGCATAGAGGAAAAAAATATGTGTAACCTTGAAAAAACTGTTATTTATACAAAATCGCATTCACTCCGCTCTGAGCAGTATTCAAGCTCTTTTAGTAAGTCGACGGGGCGCAACTAGGATTTTGAAAAGTGTGTCGTCACAAAAAATCAGAGTTAAGAAATTGAAAGTTTGAAGCAAAAATAAAACGAAGTCAAAAAATACAGAATTAATCTTTTTATAGGGGATCCAAGTGCCCTAACTTATATTTAAGGAAATAATCTCCTTTGAAAAACAGTTCCAACATATAAAATTTGAAAAATATAAATACTTTGTTTTTCTTACTTTGAGGACCTATCATTCTTCTGAAAGGACGATAAGTTCCTATCTCATCTTCTGTATGGTCCCCTTAAACTTTGAACTGGAATATCTCCTTGAGTTTTGGTCGCCCAAATGTCAAGTTTCTTTTTTTTATGTCAGTCATAGTTTTCAATGGAGATTATTTCTCTTAATATTAGTTAGGAGACCAAGGGCCCATATAAAAGGTTAAATTTTGTATTTTTGACTCATTTTTATTTTTGCTTCAAACTTCTAATGCCTTAACTCTGCATCTGATTTTGAACATTTTGCAATTGGAAGTGTAGATCTAGGACTAACGGTTGCGAAAATTAAGGTCTTACAGGTTTAAACGGAACACCCTATATATATTTTACAGTCAGTGCTATTTAGCAATGTTTTTAGCTGTAATTTTAATGTATATGTAAGTATTATTCATATTTTTTAGCTATTGTATACACTAATATCGTTTTTTACTTATTATTTATATTATCCGTGGTTTTTGCTTATCCGCGGTTACCGTGCCACCCTACTCCGCTGATAATCGGGTGTTGACTGTATTTACACTTGAAGCGTTTTTGTCAATCAATTATTTTCTCACAGGCTGACGTTTTCAGTCAGTTGTGTAAAAAATGTTTTTTAGATTTAAAAATTAGAAAAAATTAAAGTTCTGAACTAGAAACTCAAAACATTAATGTAAAAAAAGAGCATTATAAAGAGTGACTGCTTTCCAGCTATCTATTATTTAATAATACTGCAATATTAATGAATATTGCAATGTCCAAATGAAGCTTGAAAGGTCAGGTTTTGGGTTAATTTCAAAAAGAAAAAAACTGAAACGTGTAAAGAAATTTAAACTATTTTAAAGGTATCCTCATATATATAATAGCGAATTCACTGATCGAGTAATGCTCTAAGCATTACTCGATCTGATAATATTGGAACACAATTTTAAATACTTTTATTTTTGTAAAAAATTTGAAATTTTACCTTTTTGTTACCCTTTTTTTTCTCATTTGGAGGCTCATACGCAATCTAAAAACAAAAAAACAAATATTTATTTTTAAATTATTTTAGCGTGCTTAGGATACCAAAACAATTTTGCTGCTATAAGAAGTTACTTACGTTAGAAAATATCAATTTTTCCTCCCTCCCAGCTAAACAACACTCAAAATCTTTCAAGGATGTTTGAGCTTTACTCCATTTTGATGCAAAAAAAGGACATTGATGTGCAGTAAAAATAAATGATAAAATGAAGATAACTTTCGCTAAGATTTAAGTTACGGTACACTTTGTTAAATGATTCCCCATTATGCTCTGAAACATTGTGAAAACTCAGCATAGCCAATTTTTTAATGTAATTTTAACAGAGCGAAAGCCTTAAAAAGGAAGTTTTCTTGAAGAATGAGTACAGCGCTCTACCTTATAAAAGAGATCAAATATTCTGTTTACTTGTAGTCCCAATCCGATTTCGACGAGTAAATATAAATTTTGGGAAGAGATTTACGAAAAGATTTGTTTCATGTTCTGACAATAAAATCTCCAGGGGATTGCATGGGAATCCTACTTAATGGGAAGATCGAGTTTGTGAGAAGGAAATGTTGTATTTTGAAAAATATTCGTCAAAATATTTCTTAAAGTAGGACATGACACATTAACGAATAACAGCTTCTGAATTTATTTTCCCATCATGATTTTCTTCCAGTTGTAATTAAATCATTTTCGCCAGTTAAAAATATACTTTGCAGTGTGTATTCAACAGAGAGAGAGAGAGAGTATTTTAAAGTTTTTAATGCACAAAACAATGCTGTTAACATTAATTGTACAAAACTCTTATCGCAATGATTTATAAACTTCTAAAGTACGTAATTTTTAAGGGGTTACAGTACCTCAAAAATGATGATACCACCAAAATATTTTTTATTGCTTATTTCAAAACTAAAAACTATTCTGAACACAAAGGAAAAGTTTCATTGCTTTAGTTCAAATATTTAAAAAGTTATGAGTGGTTTTAAGCAATTCTCGCTATGTGTTCTTACGCAAAAGAAAATCTTTAAATTGCTTTTTCTCGATGATATTTTTTTTTTTTTGTGTTTTCATGTCGTTAGAATCCCTAAGGATTTTTATCTATTAAAGATACAGCTTTAAAGTAATACTTTTTACAATTAAGATAACATATTTGACAAAACTGTGCATAAGTATTTTATAAATTAGTCAAATGTTTAGAGCATGTGAAACCTTTAAAAACCAATTTAAAAAAAAATTTGATTTTTTTACATAATTAATCGCAGAAAATTTTCTGATAAACTCAAAAGCAAATAAATGCACAGATTTTTAGAGATAATTATAGTGACCGTTTAGCAAAAAACGTTTTTTAAATTAGTGCAAAAATTAAAAAACCTTAGGGATTTAAAAAAATTGAAATTTTCTTAAATTTTTTGAACTTTTAAAAAAGTAGTAAATATTTTTTAATTTTGAAAATAAGTTATTGATTACGAAATAAGTATGCATGTTATGGTTTCAATGAAATATAAGATTTACTTAAATTTAAAAAAAATGTTTGAAAGGTACTTTGACCCCTTAAAAATCTTTGTAAGTAAAGGTTCAATTAAAAATAACGATTAAAAAAACTATATTTCTCCAATGATTCCCTATCTTTCAGCCAGAAGATTTACGAACACTATATAGAGCGGGAGTAGTGGGAGGCTCTTCCAATGCCTGTGATCAAGTCCGTAATGGGGGTGGGGAGATACAGAGATAAATGTCATAAACGTAACAGAGTTTAACGGAGGTCATGTGATCTTATTTTCAGAAATAATAAATCCTCGTATAAATAATAGCCGATGATCGAGTAACCCGTGTGTTTCAACAATGAAAATCACGCCTCGGCACGATAATTTGAGAACATGTTCTGGTAGTGTTTAAACAAACATGCAGGGAAAGGCTTTATCGTGACAAGGCTGAACTCGATCCGGTAACTTAACTGTTTTACTGGTGAGACTGTGTCATTTCAGGGGAATGAAAAAATGGTCAACAATGAACGCTATCTACTGGAGTTCAGGGTTAAACCACTGGAAATAGGGTTGCAATTTCAACTATTAAATTATCACCAAACAGGCAATGGCTTCGTTCAAATGTAGAAGCAATTTTCATCCGTCATACCATGACCGGCGACTTTCTAGTAAATAAATAATAGTGTTTGGAGAACGTTGATGTTAGGAATCACGTTAAGAGTTCGTACTAAATAATCTTGGCAAAAATAAAACAGGAAGATATAGAGATAAAAAAGTTGACTCATTTTAATAAAAGTTACGAAAACGCTCTATATGGCGTCCACCCATCTTAAATCTCATTAGTGCATTCTCAACAGCGTTATGAGCCAGCCACTAATAATGTACACCAACCAATCGCAGACAGAGTATTTGAGGTGACCTTCTTTACTTATAATTACCACTATAGGTGGTTATTTGGAGTGCCCAATCTGCTACTTTTCCAGTTTTTTGCAGACAGTTTCTAGTTCCTTCTCTTTTTCCAACTCCGCGTTTACAACAAGGACCGTAAAATTGTGTGGTATACTCTGTCAAATGAGCGTGCGAACTTTTGCTCGCTTTAACAAACACGTATATTTTACTACATTTTTGGTGTAACATGCGCAAAATGAGAGTACGTTTAACCAAAACACGGAAAAATTAATGTAGCATTCCAGCTAAATAGTGCCACCTTGTGGTTTAACGGACAACGTTTTTCTGCAGTGTAGTTGGCTTCATGAGAAACGCCAGAATTGTCCTAAAGTCTGACTGCGAAGAGTTGGCCCTTGGCCCCACCATGTTACAGGACTGTCCTTTTTCGCGAAAGGATTATTGGGACAGTAAAGTTAAAGAATGAAATTTGCAAGTGCGTCATTGGTTCTAAAGC
The DNA here is from genome assembly GCF_026930045.1 of Uloborus diversus. Lineage (NCBI taxonomy): Eukaryota > Metazoa > Arthropoda > Arachnida > Araneae > Uloboridae > Uloborus > Uloborus diversus. The sequence goes on from NC_072735.1 coordinate 126,675,843, forward strand.
TACAATATATCACTTTGGAATTAAAAGAAAATAGCCAAAGCGGTGAAACATTTTAATTTTGTGCGGTCAAGGCAGATATCTCATTGGACATGTCATATCCTACGTAAATGGGTGGGTTTCGGTTTTATTTCTTCCATTGGTCAGAAAGAGCAATGCCTCCTATAATTAGTTTCATCTGAAAAAATTGGCGAGAGTAGAGTTGCAATAAAGAATGCAAAGTTTGTCCTTTTTACTTTTTCACCAACTTTAAGCATTTATTGCTGCAAATTAAACATTGCAGGTTTAAATAAGTACATAAAAAAAATACTAGGAGTAGATTTTTTTCATATCGCCAAAATGTCGCCAACCTCGAAAATATGGCAGGTGTCCTTTCTTCATTCTCTACCTATTTTAAGGAATGGACTCGTTTTCTCAAATAATTTGCAAAGTCATTTGTTCCCAGTCGGACTCAGTGTATGGACAAGAGGAGACGTCATCCACCTACTATGATGCTCAAAACTGTATCAAAAAAAAAAAACCTGTAACCCACTTCCCCGAATCAACTCTAATTTAAATTCTGAAAATTTGAATTCAAATTATGTTTTTCGCAATCACGAGTTGCGACAAGACACTACTCATTAGAATTATTGTTTCTAGAAACGGCTCTACCCCCGCCAAGCATATCCCTCCTCCAGGGTGGTTATGTGTGTATAGTTGAGTGTGTGTGTGTGTACGCTTACGTGTGTGTACGGAGGCGCGCGTATGTGTGTAAAGGCGTGCGCGAGTGTGTATGTAAAAAGAATAACATGGACTCAGAAAATACTTGTATTTTCCCAGCATTTAATTTTTAGTTATTTCTTTAAAATGTCTGTTTTTTAAACCAAAATGTTTCATCGTGTAACGCCACAAGAAATGAAAGCAAACTTGAGTTGGAGCTAGTGGTCGTCTTTTCTGGCAAGAAATCGCCTTTTAATGATTTTTTTAACCGCGAGCCTTTTTTAGCGGAACGACAATTTTTAGTTAACTAAAGTATTCATTTTGCGAAGTTTGACAGTGTCCTGAAACAGTGTCATTTGCTCATTTGAGACATAAGCAGTGAAAATGAAAACAACGGCTAAATGTCGCCTACACACATACACCTACACACACATACACCTACACACACAAACACATACACACACGCATACATACACACCTACACACAAACACATACACACATACCTATACATACACACAACTACCCACACATACACATACCCCGCCGCACACAAACACACATACACACAACTACCCACACATACACATACCCCGCCGCACACAAACACACATACACACAACTACCCACACACACAAACCAAAATTCCTACATACACATAACCCACACACACAAAAATTCCCCCCCATACACAAACACACACGCCTACATACACACACACACCGTAATTGCGAAAAACATAATTTGAATTCAATGTATCAAAGTTATTTTTTTTTTTTTTTTTGCTTATTTTTGCTTTGTAACACGCAGTTTTTCACCAAACTGAGAGAAAACTTAGACAACGTATTAAAGTATAACTATATGAAGATTTAAATTTGAGACCCCAAATAATTTCTGAAATGTGGACATCAAACTCTGTTTGTATTTTACCAAGCGAAATTTTCCCTCTCAATTTTTCACTTAACTACAGTTAGAGTGACCTAACCTGGAAGCGTCGTAATGCAGTAATTGGGTTGTTTCCCATTTTTCAGAAAAAAAAAAAAAATCTGAAAGACCATGGTCAAAAACATGAGGTTAAAATTAATCTTTAAGATTAATTTTAAGGAGAGGGAAAAAAAGTCAAAAGAAAGAAAAAAAAAAGGATCTTACCCCATGTTTTTAACCATGGTCTTTCAGAAAAAATTTTTTTCTGAAAAATGGGAAACAACCCAATTACTGCATTACGACGCTTCCAGGTTAGGTCTAACTGTAGTTAAGTGAAAAATTATTGAGAGGGAAAATTTCGCTTGGTAAAATACGAAGAGTTTGATGTCCACATTTCAGAAATTATTTGGGGTCTCAAATTTAAATCTTCATATAGTTATACTTTAATACGTTGTCTAAGTTTTCTCTCAGTTTGGTGAAAAACTGCGTGTTACAAAGCAAAAATAAGCAAAAAAAAAAAAAGAACTTTGATATATTGAATTCAAATTATGTTTTTCGCAATTACGTGTGTGTGTGTGTATGTAGGCGTGTGTGTTTGTGTATGGGGGGGGGGCATTTTTGTATGTGTGGGTTATGTGTACGTAGGAATTTTGGTTTGTGTGTGTGGGTAGTTGTGTGTATGTGTGTTTGTGTGCGGCGGGGTATGTGTATGTGTGGGTAGTTGTGTGTATGTGTAGGTGTGTTTGTGTGTATGTGTAGGTGTCTATGTATGCGTGTGTGTATGTGTTTGTGTGTGTAGGTGTATGTGCGTATGTGTGAAGGTGTATGTAAGGAAGTAAATGACGCAACCTGTAGACGGTTTTCGCTACAGGAGCAGCATCGTGAGGCGGCCGGCCGATGGTGGTGGTGTAGAGGGAGACGGGGGAAAATAAAATCATAGGAATTCAAAACTGTCAAGTGAGAACAATAAGCAATCGTGATTGCTCAAAAAAAGTAATAATCTTCTTGTATTCAAGGGCCATTTATTCAAAAGAACATAGAATGTTCATAACAATCAAATAACTTTCTCAATTAGACTGCTTATTTCTAACCTTTCGGGATGGCATGATTATCAAACAATCGTATTGTAAAAAACTACTAATTTTAACGAAGCAGCCTTAAAAAATATAACGGATTTAGTAGTGTTTTATTTTTATCTTCGCACATGAATGTTCTTTGTCCAGCTCTTGTGAAATTTTTGTGTGTCCCTAACTCTTGCACAAACTTTGCATTTCTAATAATAAAGGAAATATTTCAGCATCCAGTCGAGTTGTCAAAAATGCCGCGAAGAAAATCATGTGTTTTAAAAAGTGTGTTAACTGTAGGAACATATTTAAATGAAAATAAAGTATTCCCTGGTTAATTTGTTTATTCAATTAAGTAGTTATGCGCAATAAAGTAAAGCATCACTGGTTTTTGTATTATTCAATTAAACTAAGCAAACTAAATTGATTTGTTTTCGTTTGTGGCACAGTACAAATTACCCAAAATAAAATTCTTCTAATTCACTGAATGCTTTGAAAAGAAATTGCATTAAAATTCCCTTATCAGAAGATATAATTGAGAGTTTTAGTTCCATAGGATAATTTATCATTTTAACTTTGTGAAAATACGCTATTATTATGCAAATTGAATGCTTTCGCTTTGAAAGGTGCTTTAGAAGAAACCACGATTTGCTTTTACTGATGCAGCACATCTCACTGCTGTTTTAAATCAAACCATTCTTTTGTCAGACGGAAAAACAGAATACTTTCATTTTAACCCCCCCCCTTCCCCCACGACAAAAGTTTAAAGAGTTGCTTTTGTGAGCTTCCTTAGAATTGGCGATTGCAACCATGAGTAATAAGTAGTAAAATCACGATTAAACTCAACCTTCATTCGTGATTTTAAACCTTTAAACAAATTCAGTGAATTCGTATTCAATTTTGAAATAAATCAAAGGTACACAATTTATACAAGTTAAGGGAATATATACGTATAAAGAAAGAAAAACCCAATTTGTGCAAACTAAAGTTTAGAATGCGTTTAAAGCTTTAGAATAAATTGAATGGGGTTGTTTCCTTCAGTAAAAAGTACTACTTTTAGTCACTGAAATTGGTAGAATAAGCAAAAAAAAAAAAAAGCATGGGGCGAGAAAAAACTTTCATTTTCCCAACGCTTAATTTTTCATTATTTTTTTTTTTAATGTCCGATTTTGAAAAAACGGCGTGATCTTTATGACGTCATAAATGATGTACTTTGCCGCATCTGTTAATCACGTTTCGACGTCATGATAATCAAGAAGATAATTAAATAATTGCGCTCTACGCTTGCTATCAACCAATCGTTGCCAGTACACGTGAGTAAAGATAATTAAATATTACACTCTGTAAAAATGGCATAGCGACAGTTGGTGCTGTCATATCACAAATAGGATATGCTTCTGGCCATCGCGTTGCCCTATCAATTACCGTTAAGCAGTAATTCTTTCCTTCAGATTCTGGTAGTGGTCCTATTAGATCAATGTGTATATGGGCAAACCTAGATGTGTTAATATCAAATTTTCCTTCTTCAGTTTTAGTGTGCCTGAAAACCTTTGATCTTTGGCAGTTTAAACACTCTTTAACCCATACTTTGATATCCGTAGCCATTGAAGGCCAAACAAATCTCTGCTTAATAAGCTTAAGTCGAACCTTTTATACCTGGGTGTGTTAAATTATGTAGGTTTAAAAAAACTTGTTTACGAAAACTTTTTATTAGAAAAGGTCGTGCTTTTCCTGTAGAAATATCACAAAATATTTCAGTTTTTGAATCAGGCATAGTAAGTAATTTTAATACTAAATTAGATTCCTTATTTTCTAAAGCAGATTTAAGTTCTAAGTCAGATTTTTGTTCAACACCTAACTTAGCGTAATCTAGCGAAGTAGGAAATTTAATTGTACTTATTCGAGAAAGGGCATCGGCTGCTTCATTTGAGCTACCTTGCAAATATTCAATGTCAGTTGTAAACTCAGAGATAAAGGATAACCATCTACTTTGCCTATTTGTGTAGGTATCTCGTTTCTTTTGAAAAGCAAATTTTATTGGTTTGTGATCAGTGTATATTATACATTCTTTCGCCTCGATGAAATGTCGAAAATATTTTACTGATTCATAAATGGCTAATAATTCCCTATCAAAAACCGAGTATTTTAACTGAGCAGTATTCAGTTTTTTTGAAAAAAATGCTATTGGTTTCAACCCTTCTTCAGTCTGCAGACTTAAGGTTGAACCAATGGAGAAATCACTAGCATCAGTGTGTAATGCTAACTGCCCATCCTGCGAGGGAAAGACCAATGCAGCGCCAATCAAACTTTGTTTAGCTTTCTCAAATGCGTCATTCAAAATTGGAGACCATTCAATAGGAGTGCTATCATTCTTTTTACATCCTCTTATTTGATCTGTTAAAGGGGTAAGCAGTCTTGCTGCATGTTTAACAAATCTTCTAAAATAATTTATTAATCCAATGAATTGTCGAAGCTCTGATATTGTTTTTGGCTTAGGATAATTTTGAATGGTTTCAACTTTTGATTTTAAAGGTTTAATTCCTTCAAAAGAAATATCATGTCCTAAAAATGATACTTCCGTTTGAGCAAAAACACTTTTGGAAATATTCACATTTAAACCATATTTAGCAAGCCTACCTAATACAATTTTCATGTGTTCTAAGTGTTCCGTTTCATTTTCGGAAAAAATTAGTATGTCGTCTAAATAAGCAACAGCGAAGTCTACATTTGAAAGTGCCTCGTTAATAAATCTTTGGAACGTATTTGCTGCACATTTTAAACCGAAATTTAAATATAAGAACTCAAAACTACCAAACGGTGTGGTAACTGCAGTTTTTTGAATATCATCTTTGAAAACTGGAATGTGAAAATATGCCCTAACAATATCGAGTTTAGAGAAAATTTTCTTGCCGTGTAAAATGTTCGTTACATCGTGTATGTGTGGCACAGGGTAACGGTCAGGCACAGTGACCGAATTTAACCTTCGATAATCACCACAAATACGGTAAGATCCATCCGCTTTTGGTACCACGTGAATAGGAGAAGCCCAAGGAGATTTTGAAGGACGGCATATTCCTTGATCCATAAGGTATTGAAATTCTTTTTTAACTTCGATTAATACCTTTGGATGTAAACGTCGGGGCTTAGAAAATAAAGGCGGTCCTTTTGTTTCTATATAATGGACAGTATCGTGACTGACTGGTTTTTTGAAATTTGGGATAGGATTCAATAACTCGGGAAAATCTTTAAATAATTCTTTGTACACCATATTATCCGAGACTAATTTAATTCCACTATTTTGAGTTTTAGTTAACTCTCCCTTCGTTGTCAAACCAGTGACTGAATCAATTAATCTCGACTTCTTTAAATCTACTAGTAGTGAAAAATTTTGTAAAAAATCTGCTCCTAGAATTGGGCAAGAAACATTTGCTACAACAAATGGCCACTGATATATTCTACGCAATCCCATGTTGATATTTAACACCTTGTGGTCGTACACAGCTATTTTTGAATCGTTCGCAGCATACACGTAAGTGATGGGAGTTTTTGCTTTGAATGAAAAATGGGCAGGAATGCAAGAAATATCACTGCCACTATCAACCAAAAAATTTAATCCCGTACTTTTATCCATTATGTGTAATCTACACTGTTTATGTGCTGCTATGTCAGGGTAAATATCGTTATTAGACATAGCAGCTATGGCAAGTTTTTTTTGAACTGCATCATAACTGCGTGGTTGGCGACATTTAAATGTTTTATCGCCGAATTTTTCATGATAAAAACAAAACTCAGATGTATTTTGATTATCTGAGGGTGTTGGAACTCGTCTACTCCTAGATTGGGACCTATATCTATGATTAATACGACCTCTTGAAAATGAACGTTTTGATACCATTTTAGTTAATTCAGAAACTCGCATGGTTAAATGCTCAATTTGATTTTGCAAATTTGATATTTGCGTCGTTTGTTCACTATGTTTTAGTGTTTCTGAAATTTTGCAAACTGATGGCTCCATTTTTATTTCATGAATTTTATCAGCTAAAATGGACAGTTCAGTCAACTCTGAAGTTGATGCTGATAAAATGGCTTGAATATGTGTTGGCAAACGCTCTAACCAAATGGTTTTTAAAAATTCGTCAGTAATTGAATTTCGTGAAAGTTCTTTCATTTGCCAAAGTAAAACAGATGGTTTTTTATCACCTAATGTAAGTTCACACAAAAGTTTCCGTATTTGGCTTGATTGCGAATCGGAAAACTCTTTAACTAATCTATCTTTTAAAGCTTGATATTTATTTCCCTCTGGAGGAGCTATAATTAAATCCGAAACAGCGCTAAGTGTATCTGCGTCAATGGCGGATAACAAGTAGTTATACTTCGTCTCATCATTTGTTATACGTGAAACATTGAAACTAGCCTCCACTTGAATAAACCAAACTGTTATATTACTTTTCCATAGTGGAGGTAATCTGGTTGCAACTCTCAAAACTGAGTCACTTTGTACAGTATTATTTGTAAATTCAACATTATCTAAACTTTCTACCGACATTTTAAAATTTAACTGAGAATTTACAAGTAAAATAAGCAAATGCAATTAAATTAAAACAAAGAAAAATTAGTCAAAGATAAAATTTATCTTTAAACGAAAATAAAATTTAGGCCAGAGCATTTCCCTTCAAGTGAATGACTTTAAGTGAAGAGCATACCATAGAATAAAGCATTGTCCGTCTTCTTTTTCTTTTCCTTTTTTTCTTGTCCAAAACGTGGGTCACCACTGAGAGTGTTGTGAAGGTTTATAACAACACCCTAATTTTGTATAAGAATTTGACTCCATTATTTTATAAAAATCGGCAAAACTTTATTTACATCACATATACTTCAAGAAGTCGTCATTTTTATTTTCTCAAGACCAAAATTCGTGGAACACGATCTCGTGCGTCTTTTTCACTTTTTTTAATTACGTGTTGCCATTTGGCAGTTTGTGTTAAATAGAAATAAAATAATTAAATTTAAGAATTAAAAGACATTAAAAATATGGATGAAAATATAATACTAGAGAATTATCATTACGTGGTAATAATTTTGACTGAGAAGGGCACTTCATGCCTTAAACAACGCCTTAATAAGTGACTAGCTGCGTTGCCCAGCTTTGCTCGGTCTTACCTTGAAAATAAAAATTGTATCAAGTGCCGTATATTCAACAATCAAGCTTAAATAAATAAAAAAAAAAAAATCATGCAAAATTTACCCTCCAAGCAATGATGACAGATATTAAACTATTTTTTAAAAAATAAATCGAGAAAGATGGATTTAAATAGCGTAACTATGGAGACACAAAACAAAATTAGTTAAAGAAATGAAAATGAGAAAGAAAATGGTTAACAATTAGAATGGATATGAAATTTTTTCAAACTGATTTAAAAAGGCTTGTAACTATTTTTCCTTTCCAGATAGAAGCTTAATTTTTCGACCATAGGTCGAAATAGATCTGATGTAATAAATGTCGCTTTTACCAATGGTGTCAAAAAGAAAACAGTGGGACATATCCCTCACTTTTTACTCTTAGATTTAACGAAGAAAGTAGTGACTAAATTTAAGCTAAGCCTAAAAAAATTCGAGCTATAAGCGCAAATAACTCCCTCCGTAGTTAAGTTAAACAGTGGTTCCCAACCTTTTCCCTCTTGTGCAGGCCCGCGCCAAGCCTGATCGGCGCCGTCGTGCAAATGTCTTTTGAGCGCCTTTATGCAGTGACGTTCGGCAAAAATCTAGTTAACACCCGGAGTAAGATTTTGCAGACAAATATAGTGTGGAAAGAATACGTTTGAAGTTTAATTTATTGAAAAAAACATGTGTAAATATTTAATTTTTGAATAAAGTGAACGTTTTTACTTCATATCTCGAAATTATTTCGAGCTCATTAGCTCATCTGAAGTGTTAATGCGTTTTGGAAAAAGGAAATTTTATAATATTAAAGTTAACGCCACTCTAAATATCGCTATAATCTGTAATTGATGAATAATAAATCAAACTTTTATGCCTGTCAGAAATTGACAACATGGTACTCATAATGTTTCTAAATTGAAGCATATTATTATAAAAGACATTCCATTTTTAAAACTAAAACTTAACATTTTTTCTGCAAAATAAGTAATTCTAAAATACGTTAACCGTTAAAAAGGCATTGAATTTAATTCCGAAAACAAATACATTGTTCAAAACTAGTTTTTTATTTTAATGCGCAAATGGTTGAAGAAAAGGACGGGGGAAAGAATCGAGTAATTATGGTCAAATCGTTACTTTACGGTACTAAAATGTTAACCTAAGTTAGTGTCTAAAATACATAAATATTACGCACAAGTTAATAATATGCAAATGTGCGTACCATATTTTTATTTATGATAACATGAAGCAGTCGAAATACCACGAGCAATAGTTAAAAATCACAAAAATACGTATTGCAAAACTTATAATTCAACATATTCACCACAAGCAGGGCGTAGCCAAGGGTGAATCCAGGAAATCGAAACTTTAGAGCAGGAATTAAATTGGAGGAAGCAAGTGAAATCATTGGCTTAGTAAAAGCTGACCCAAAAACATTAAGTCACGTGAATCAACAACGAGGAATGGTTGGTACGTTTTGCTTGAAACAAGCAAAATAAACATGATTTCTTCCAATGTTTTTCTTTAAAATCTATCACGTGACTTGGGGTCTTAGTTTCAGGAATGAAAATGTTCACTCTCCCTCCATTTTAATTTTTTGTCTTCTCAATGTTCGGGACCCTCCCCGTATGAGTAAGAAACTTCAAAAATGTAAAATATCCATATTTTACACGGAATTGTCCTAGATCGTACAAAAAAACTCGAATTTGAGTGCATATAATTCTGTATATTTCTTCCACTGTTTATATAATGAAAGGATCTATCAAATTTGAAAACATACTTTTCCTCCTTTTTTCCAATAAAAAAACGTAAGGATTTCCCAAAAAAAAAAAGATGTTACGACTGAAGACGATTGTTCTTCCTAGTGAGAAGCGACTTCTAAGCCACAAATCAAAAACGTTTAAAAAATCAGAAAGATTAGCTTCTTAACGGATTTTGAACAAAATCGTATTTGAGGACGTCTAATATTGGATAGGCTTTTCTCTTTTTTAAAAACGTTATGGGTCATTCCATGCGAAATGAGCAAATCAGCTGTGGCTGACATGTCACAGATTTCAATGAAAATTTTTATTTAGGTAAACCCTGCATATCTATGAGGGAATGCAAAGTATGGAAGTTTAAAAACTGTTTGTTGCTTTGTTATTGACATTAGAAGTTGATGCTTACGCTAAGCCTAAATTTTCAGAGTTCATTGCTGCCAGTTTGTGACTCAATAACTCCATAAGTTATAAACGTACACTTAAAAAATAAATATTTCCGCATTCTATAAACAAATCTCTATTGGGAAAAAGCAAAGTAAAATTTATTCGGATCTTTTTTTGAATCTGAGATATTAACAAATATTGAAATTTTGCCAATTTACTTCAGATTTCAAATCACTCTTCTAGCTCTTTTAATGAAAATATAAGAGTAAAAATGATTCAGATTGAAAAACTATCTGTAACTAACTATCTGCTCTAATTTAGTTATTGTTTATGAATTTCTTGATGACGAAATCGTACTTTAAAAAATCGAAAATTTCAGTTTTTCCTCTATTTCAGATGTTTTTTTGAAGATGAGGGAATGCTCTAAATTCACTCAAGTTTTTTTATGTAATATATTGAAGTGTCTTTTAGATGCTATTAAATTTTAATCATTGGTATCAGCGTATTTTTGTTACTAGAGTAACTTGAACTTAGGCAAAATTTCATTAGTTAGTTCTTTTTATTGTTAGTTTAGCAAAACTAACCATTTCTTTCGTGTTTCATTTTCTCAAAAGCATGTTTATGAAGTATTTGCTAAAATGCACATTTTTTAAAAATCGAAATAAATGTTAGATATACTTGCTTTTGCATTATTGAGTCTTTTATCTAGTGTTTTGAATTCTCGTAATTTCACATAAGGGTCAATCCATACAGGTTTCATACAGTATAAACTACTCATTCATGTTCAAATATTTCTAAGTTAAAAAATTAAAATAATTATTTTGAAAATGACAATATGTTTTTTCAGTATAATGTATTATGTAGGGCACAATATATGTAATTTAAGAAGGTGCAATGAAGTTTTCACACTTTTGATTTCTGTTTTAGTGTGTGAATTGACTAGCAAAATTGCTCAATTTCAAAGACCTGTATCTTTTTTACAAATCAAATACAAAAAACAATATATATAACATGTATAGTACTTGAATGGAATATTCAAAATTGCTCAATTTCAAACACCTGTATCTTTTTTGCAAACGAAATACAAAAAACAATATGTATAACATGTATAGTACTTGAATAAAATATTCAATTGGCCAAGAAATTTTATTTTTAATTCCATCCCCTTTTGGTTTACAGGGGTCTAAAAATGTCATTTTTGTCATTTTTCCGATTTTTGAAGGGCTGTAATCTATAAAGGGCGCACAAACACACAGCAACAGTTACATATTCTTTTTAGCATGGTTCCAGTAATTAGTTTTTGCCGCATTTCATTTTGTGTTTCCGTCCCCTACGCGAGTTATCCCCCTTTGAAATGAGTAAAATTTTTACATTTGGTCTTGAACTAACCTGTTACCATTATTTTAATTATTAACGTACAGCTACGTAACTCAGCATGTAAGACTATCAACTTATGCACTTTAACATCAAAGCGTTAAATTAACTGTCATAAATGTAATTCAAATAGATTTTGGCCAAAATGCAAAGGTCTAAAAGTCCCATTTTTGAATACGAAAATCACTTTTGATGACCTCCAAAAAATCAAAGTTGAGAGAAAAAATAAAAGAGATTTTAAACATCTTTCATACGAGGCCTGTCTAAAAAGTATCCGACCTTTGATTTTCCCGCGCAAAATAGAGACGATAGCGTGGCGCCACTGTACACAGTAAAGGAAGAGACCTTCATGCGCATGTGTGAATTTTATCCCCGTCTTCCAGCGCGTCAGTCGCTGCCTGTCGGTCGCTGAGTGAGGTGCTACACAACGTGTTCGTCGGATTACTAATTCTTTCAAGATGACTGAACGTGTTGAGCAAAGATACTGCATCAAATTTTGTCAAAAACTTGGTGATTCTCAATGCGAAACAATTCGTAAGATTCAGCAGGTGTTTGGAGAAGATGCGATGGGTGTAACCCAAATTAAGGAGTGGTTCAACCGATTCAAAAATGGCCGCACATCAGCGGAGAGTGACGAGCGTTCTGGCAGGCCCCAAACTGCTCGGAGTGCAGCTGTTGTTGAGAGGGTGCGAAATTTATTAATGACAGATCGTCGTTTGACTGTGCGGGAGATTGCCCAAGAGGTTGGAGTGAGTAAAGATTCGGCATATGCAATTTTGCGTGATGATTTGAACATGCACAGAGTGGCTGCGAAATTCGTGCCCAAGTTGCTGTCACCGGAACAAAAAGACCTCCGCCTTGAAGTTGCACAGGACCTTCTGGACACCGCCAACGCTGATCCTGGGTTTCTGAACATCGTGATAACTGGAGATGAGTCATGGGTGTACGGGTACGACCCAGAAACAAAAAGACAGTCGTCGCAATGGAAGCATCCCGAGTCTCCAAGACCGAAGAAAGCGCGACAGGTGCGAAGCAAAATCAAGGTGCTGCTGACTGTCTTCTTTGATGTCCGTGGAATTGTGCATCACGAATACGCACCGCAAAGACAAACAGTGACAAAGGAGTACTATCAGGATGTTCTCCGGCGACTCCGTGACGCAGTTCGGCGCAAAAGGCCAGACATGTGGACGGCGAAAAACTGGCAACTGCATCACGACAACGCCCCAGCACATTCATCCCACTTGATCCAAAATTTCTTGGCCAAACATGGAATTTCAACCGTTCGCCAACCTCCCTACTCTCCAGACATGGTTCCTTGCGACTTCTGGTTGTTTCACAAATTGAAGACCCCACTGAAAGGATCCCGTTTTGAAAATAGAGAAGAGATAATGCGGAACGCGACGACGGAGATGAACACCATTCCAAAAGAAGACTTCCAGAGGTGTTTCCGGCAGTGGAAGGATTGGTGGGCTAAGTGTGTGCAAGTACAAGGGGCCTACTTTGAAGGGGATTAGGGTCCCAACCCCGTCCAGTATTCAAAATATTTTTTATAGCCAAAGGTCGGATACTTTTTAGACAGGCCTCGTATGCAGCTTTTAGGGATATGAATTTCAAAAAAATTTAAAAATGGTCGAGCGCAACCATCCGTCGAACCTGTATGGATTGACCCATAAAACAGAAAGAAAATGCTATTTTTCTGAATTTTATGTTACGTTTGGAAATCAAAAACCAATTTTGAGTTTCTTCAAGCAAATAGTAGAAACACAGCTCTATATTCTTGAAAAATTTTAAAGTTTTCTGAATTTTCCCTCATTTGAATTTTTGTGTGTACGTGAAGGGGAAAATCATCATTTTACAAAATGTCACTAAGTTTAAAACCGATTTTGAAGACAAATGAGTCAAAATACAACTTCAAAAGTAAGGTATTTCTTTTTGATACTTAGCACATTATTGGGTATTAATTTCATCAAAGCTAATGCATTCCTTAAAGATTGAGATTAAAAAATAAAATGCTTAATTATGAGAAAATTGAAATATTTTCAGTTTTTGAGACTCGGTTAAAAGTGAACTATAATAACTTTGAAAATTTTACTGATATCAGATTGATTACCCTACTCCATAGATTGCAAAAACATATAACTTTTATGTTTTCATTAAATAGTTAACAAAATACAAGCCTTCAAAAGTGCAACATTTAGCATTGATGAGAATGCTGTTCAATTTGACCAATTTTCAATCGCATGTAACTATTTAAATAAAAAATTTTAAGCAAAAATATTTTAGATATTTTTATATAGGCATAAAAGGAACCTGTATACCAAATTTCATAAAAATCTGTTACCATGCGGCCACCACTTTTTTGCGAATTTTGCTCATTTCGCATGGAATGACCCTTATGTAACAATCGGAACCCCTCAGAAATGAAATCCTGGCTACACCATTGACCACAAGAACCTAATTGGGGAATAGCGAACTTCTTGCGCCGCGTAAGCTCGGCCTTGTCGACCTTGTGTACTATAGACATATAGTCTTCACGGCGCCACATTACAAAGGAAAATTCAAATGTATGCATTAATTAGCACGTCTTTTCAGTGAAAATTATTGCGCTTTTGAAAAGAATGTTTAGACAGAACAAGGCAATAATTCATCGTTTTAGATATAGGCAACGAGACGGATTGCTTGTTTCAATGAGCAGTATAATTTCTGCGCCACCTAATGAACAGTTTAATTTTATTTACTTGGTCGGAGATTTTTTTTCCTCCAATTGGAGCATTTTTGATATGTAGAGCTCGGCGCCTTTTTGTCTCTGGCGCCGTCGTGCCTCGCACGACCTTGCACATAAGGACGGCGCGGCCCTGCTCTTGTGAACCCCTTCTAAACTCCGAAGGAAGTTGGCGAACCCCTTGGGTGCTAGCTAATAATCAAGAAGCAAAAAAAAAAATGTATGCACACACACATAGACAATGAAATTTTGTGAGATTTTTTTTTAGTTTAATGATGCTCCATAATTTATAACAAGAATGAAAACATAACTGCAAATTAGAGAATTACAAACATTGCTGCGAACTAAAATGATCGTATAAACATGAATACAAAACAAATTCACCAAAAAATAAACATAGTGATTATTCTGCTTTGAGCGTCAATCAACTTTGAAAAAAAATGTTCAAATGGAATATTCGTGGAACAAAGAGGCTAGAAGTTTGGCTGAAATTTTTCTGACACCAAGGGTAATATTTATCCATATCACTAAATAAAAAGTCAATTAAGAATGATCTTTGAAATACCTTTCAGGGAACTGTCTCAGATTAACTAAATGAACTTTTTTCTGCCAGTAAAATGAGTAAAGATCTCTGGGTTTAAGGCTTGTTGAAAAGGACTCCGAACGTAGCTGTTTGATAAGGATATACACTGCGCACATTAATCGTTTGATCACCGAAGAAATTTCTTGTAATTACGCTGAAGTGCAGAGTAAAATGCGTATATTGAAAAATAATAGAAGCGTCTATTTTTCAATTTTCGCATTTACTCTAATTTTTTACACAAAAAGTGATTTTTAAGAATCTTCTATTTCAGTACATAGTCCTTTATTATTATCAAATTCTTCTTGCAATTCACAAGATTTAGAAACCGAAATAGGTATCTATCCTTATCAGTTGAACTTTTTTTCTCCATCTGGTCTACCAACTATTGATGTCTGCTCGTCTTTCATCACTGTTAGATAAATGCCATATATTAGGAACAAAGATGATTTATTAACAGCCTATGTATATGTTTTAAATTTAAATCTAAATAAATTTGTGAGATCAATCGTACATCCTTTTAGAGAGCAAGAGAAAATTTCGAGAGGTAAAATTAAATTTCATTAATTTAAATTTAGAGTTTGTAGTGTTATTCACTGGGATATAAAGCTACATCCAGATGTAACTGGAAAAAAGAAAAAAACGCCGATACGCTTACCGTGATGGTTTCAGTTCCCAATGTTGAACACCTACTTGGAATTCCTCAGATAATTCTTCAGTTGTAATTGATCTCGTAGATAATTGCTCTTTATTACTAATTGTTCATGCTGTAGCGTTTGATACAATGGTTTGCTATACCGGCCGTATAAATAGTGCATGCAATTTTTTAGAGCAAAAACTGAACGGTGATACATTACATTTGGATTGCCATCCTCATGCACTTGAAATCGTACTGCAGAGTGCGTCTTTAAAGAAGTTCTAGCCTTTCTTAGTTCTAGACCCGATATTCCATAATTTAAGCACTACAGAACTTTGTAGAAAGATCTCCAACATTCAGATCTTATAACATTTCAATCAAGTCCACATACCACTTAAATACTGAAAGACGAAGTTGATGACATATTACTGTTCGTAACAAGAAATTCTGTCTAGAACTAGACGAGCCTACTTTCCCGTATACCCACACTACTTTCTAGTACCTGATCAATATTCTCAAAAATAGCTAAAATCACAAATTTTTCCAAACATATTTTTAAAATACTCTAAGCTGATTTCTAGGAATGAAATATTCCTCACTCATCTACAAAAATTAGATGCGTAAAAAAAAAAAAAAAAAAAAAAAAAAAACGAACAAATAAATAAGCAGCAACCTTTAAACAAAGCAGCTAATACGCTTTTTTCCGTTAAAAAATTCTTTAACATCTTTCAAAATGAAAAAATAATAATTGAAATTTATAAGCTCATTAAAATAAATACATCATATAAAAAAAAGAATCGTTTCTTTTTCCCTTGTTGCCAAAAACATTTTTAAATGAAATAATGCACTTAACAAAACAAAACAAAAAAAATAAATAAAATGTCAACTTAAAGAAGTAATTTTCTTTGTCAAAAAAAAAAATCGTCTGCGCATATCTTTATGTAGAAACATAAATGACTTCGGGTTTATTCGCCAAAAACTGAGTACCTAAATTGAAACTTTAGTGTGAAAATAAAAAAAAAAATCATATCAACAATAATTATTTCACAGTTAAAACCATAGCTGCGGAGTCTGAGTCGGAGTCAATCTCATTTTGAGATAAAGGAGTCGGAATCGAATATTTAAGAATCGAAGTCAGTCATTTGTCCTCCGTGTACAAATTTTTGCCAAAGATACGAAGTCGGAATCAAAGTTGGGGAGTCGGAGTCCGATTAATTGTCGGGCACAAGAGTCGGAGTCAAGTGCCCCTAAATTCTCGGAGTCTAAGTCTGGAGTTTGGCGTCAAGAGTTATTTCCAACAAAATTTGTTTGAAGTAAATCCGCCATCAAGTACGGAATCTGCATTGAATTTCAGTTTCCCCGTAGGCGCTATTGTTAAGGGATTTGAACTGTTCAAAATTGAACGCAAAATTGTTCAAATCAAAAAGATATTTTATTTACAAGTTTTTCATCAAAATCTTTTTCCTGCAAAGTTTGTTTGAAGCAAATTCGCCTCACAGTTTGGAATTACCTTGAATTTCCCCGTTGGCGCTAATGTTAAGCTTTTTTGAAGTGTTCAAAATTGAACAAAAAATAGTTCAAATCAAAAAGTGACGTATGGAAATGAGGTGTCCTCGCCGAGATCTTTCGAACAAAAAGAAGTTTGTTCGAATCGGACTATTCATTCAAAAGTTATTAGGAGGGGGGGGGGCAGACAGACAGACCGACAGACATTTTTCCCCATCTCAATACCCTACTTTCCAATTTTTAATTTTTCTATATTTATTTAATTATTTTATTTATCTTTGGCTTTTTTTTTTTGTTTTTCGCGATATTTTTAAGATGCATTTAGCCATCTTTCATGCTTTTTTCTTCTTCTGACTTTTACTGGGAAAGTAGGCTTAAAAGGGGGAACTAGGAAGATTACAGAGAATTCTCATAACTTGTAATAATATTTCTTGGTGAAGTCCCTTCTAGAGGAATATGTTTTCGGCAACCTAGAGCTTTTCCCTGAGTCAGAAGGGTGGCAAAAGGAATTTATTGTTTTAAAATTTATAGCTTTAGGAAACAATTTAAATTGACCTCACATGAAGAGAAAGCCAGTACATGCTGTTTTACAGCGCTGTTTTATGGTTAAATGACGTATGAAGATATGGTTTTTCGCAGCAACCAAATCTAGGCTCCTTTAAATAATATAATGTGTCTAAAAAAGTAGCACCGCACAAAATGATGACAAACATTTAGCACAAGCAGTGATTGAAACATTCTTTAATCATTTATGGTATCTAGGGGATGAACAAGCAGCTTTGTCCGTATTGGATGGAGGAAGGAACGATAGGAGAAGACTACTCCAAAAAATGCTTGCCGATATGAAATACGTGTCTGATGACTGTATAAAAATTTCAGTTAACAGTAGATGATTTGGAACACTTTCTTAGTAAATATCTACCTCTATACAGAATCAACTACAAGTCAAAAACAAATTTCCCATATAAGTAAGGACGACCCCAATATATATATATATATATATATATATATATATATATATATATATATATATATATATATATATATATATATATATATATATATATATATATATATATATATATATATATATATATATATATATATATATATATATATATATATATATATAGGTAGATAGATAGATAGATAGATAGATATGGGGTCATTCTTCAAAAAGTGTAACTTTTCTGTCACACGGCTTACTTTAAAAACTTTTAATATTATCAAAAATATAACTATTTAAACCAGCCGACATTTTTTAATAATAATTTTTATTTTAGTATATTTTTGGTTTACAACATGTGAATTCTCACCTCCGTGTAATGTCACACACCTTGTGTGACTGTTTATGTTTAATTAAAAGTATATACTTATTTATTGATTATTCATTTCACAAGTGTCTCAAACACTATTTGTTTAAGTACATTTCATTTTTAATATTGTGCTTTAGTTCGTTTTAGAAGGACAAGAAGTAATGTCACACAATAAATTCTCACTGCTGTTACATAAAAACAAACGCTATTCCTCATCAACACGTGACAGTAATGACATCAAATTTTATTTTCCATGATACAAGGGAGTACCCTTGTTTATTTTTGGCCATAGATGAAGTTGTGAGATTTTTGTCGTAAAACAAGAAGATAGATTTTGCTTTAAAAACTTAATATGGTTATTCTGACTTCTCATCTCCGTGAACTTGAATTTCAGGAATGTAAAGTAATGTAAAAAAAGAAGTAAACAATGAACATGTTTTTCTATGTTTAACGTGTGCAGATTGTAGCAACGAAGAAGAAAACATTTTTCCCTGAAAAATGTATCTATTAGGCCTATATTAATGGAAAATTCCTCGCCTCCGTCAATCTCACCTACGTGACAGACATTATCAATGTCTTTATATCTGAGGTGAAAATAAATGATGAAGGGAAAATACATGAATAGTAGAAATCCTATCAAAATGATAAATTGCCAGTATATCCTCCAATTTACTAAATACTATTTTTTAACATATGTTTGAAACTACTAACTAAGCCGTACTTTCATTAAGAGAGCTTAATATTATATTCCCACTAATCATTAAAATATCTGATTGTTTGCATAATTAACAAAATTACTACTTTGATATTAAATTGGCTTCGACTTTTAAATATTAAAAGTTAATTTTTTTTAAATTATTTCTGTTAACAAGGCATTTTTTATTATTTTCATTTATGAGTTAAAAATAATTCGAACTTAGCTGGACCATTAATTATGGGTACTTCTAGTAGGTAACACTTTCTTTTAAAAATGAAAAAAAAAAGGTTTCGAAATTGAAAAATATTTGCGTTTAAAACTTACGTTTTCTGGACAGAATTCACATATAAATCAATTCACGTATAAATTCACATATAAATTTCAAAACTTAAATATCTTAGACATTGAAATAAATCACACATTGAAATACAAATTATATCTGAACCTCAGAGTTAGACTGACGTAAGTTCAAAATTTGCCGGTTTTCCGCTTGTTAAGTGCATTGTATATAGAAGCCTACTCCGCATAGAGTCATGAACATAACTCCTTTAAAAAAAATCCTTTTCAATTTTTCACTAGGGTTCAACGAACGCGCATCCTTTGAATTCTGACATTTTGAATTCAAATTATGTATTTCGCAATCACGAGTTGCCACAGGACCCTACTCATTGGAGTTATTGTTTCTAGAAGCGGCTCTTGTCCCCCAAGCTTGCCCCTCCTCCTGGGCGGTTACGTGTGTATAGTTGTGTGTGTGCGTGTGTAGGCACGCGTGCATGCATGTGTATGCTTGTGTGTGAGTGTAGACCTGTGTGTATGCACGTAGGCGTGTGTGTATGTGTGTGAGTATGTGTGTGTGCAGGATATGGACGCCTCCAACCATGAAAAGCGGATTTTTACCCGCCTGCAGAGGCCGGTGGGCGGTGTTGCTGCAGAGGCCCTTGGTCCAAGCTGAAAAAGGAACCAAAACGCCAAAGAAAGTCAAGTGAGAACAAAAAGCAATCGTGATTGCTCAAAAAAAATAATTTGAATTTTGACCTCTTGAATTCAAATTATGTTTTTCGCAATCACGAGTGTGTGTGTGTGTATGTAGGTGTGTGTGTTTATGTGTGTGGGGAGTATGTGTGTTTGTGTATAGGGGTATGTGTGTGTAGGCATGTGTGTTTATGTCTATGTGCAGATATGAGTGTGTGGGTAGTTGTGTGTATGAGTGTTTGTGTGTATCGGGGGGGGGGGAATTTGTATGTGTGTAGGCATATGTGTTTGTGTCTGTGTGCAGGCATGAGTGTGTGGGTAGTTGTGCATAGGTGTGTGTGTGTATGTATAGGTGTCTGTATGTGTGCGTATGTGTGTATGTGTTTATGTATGTGTGACAATCATGATTTGCCACACCTGTCCCCAACTGCATTTTCATCCTCCACGCATGTGATAACTCTATCGCACCAAGCTGCTTTTTCTACCTCGCGGTTTCGACCACCTGTAACTGCAACCGCACAGTGAATTGTGAGATTCCGGCATGGTCTCAGTTTTTCCGTCTCTTCAGGATTTTCGTGGAATTTAGGAAGAATGTAGTTTGCAAGGTTTTCCACGACTCCCCGGCACTTTTCAGTGTTCGGGGGTCATGCACACAGTTTGGTGACTCTTTCACGTCTGCAATGGTTTAGCTAGGAAAAACGAATTGTTGAAGAGACGACTCACTTTTAGTATATTATTGAAGCCTACTATTTTCCGGAGAAATCTCGGATGAAACCCTTCCCTGACCATGCTGTGAACTTTCTGTGAACTTTACTTTCTTCTGCTAGCCTAATCACCTGCTGATGTGAGCTTCAATTTGTCTTCGTATCCGGAGCCTTTTGCTATTACAAGTGAAAAAATGAAAAGCTGAAATTGACCAACGCGGATGACTTGAGACGGAAGCCGATTCGGAAGAACTATGTAATTTTGAGTTCTCGGTAAACCCTTGGCCATCCGAGGAGCACAACTACCAAGATATAGAATCCCGAAGCATCCTATAAGTGTTCAGCATTATAGTGATGTAACTCGTGCAACAAGTTTTACCAACAAATAAATAAATCGTGTGCGGGGCGATTTACGTTTTCAATAAATAATTTTGTTGGTTTTTTATTCAAGATTGTGATTTACTGGTCCACGTGCTTCTGAGCAGAAAAAGGTCGTATGTTTTTCTTCAATGTTCCATCATTTATCATAGAATTTGTAAATCGTATACACCGTGTTATATTTATGCTTCATATATATTTTTAAGCTTTTTTGCTGATCAGCAAGGTTTTTAATTTTTCTTAAAAATGACCATGACACAATTTATTGTTAATGTACTTACACACTATATGTTTTAGATCACGTATATATATGTTTTTTATATTGTGACAATAAACCAGCCTTCATTCATCAAACCCTTATCTTTTGGTGTCTTCATAAATCTCCATTAATCTAACACCAAACATTTATCAGTATGTGTGTGTAGGCGTATGTATGTGTGCGTATGTGTTTGTGTGTGTGTGTACGTGCGTGTATGTATGCGGGTGTGTGTAGGATATGGACGCAACCTGGAGACGGTTTTCGCTAGAGGAGCAGCATCGTGAGGCGGTCGGTCGACGGTGATGCTGAAAAGGGTGCTGGCGGGAAAATAAAATGATAGAACCTCGAAACAGTCAAATGAAAGCAATAAGCAATCGTGATTGCTCAAAAATCCTCTCTCCTGTAAAATTATCGTAATGTAACTTACGTCCTTCAGGCTCTGAGGTACAGATATTACGAAAAGTGTATGAACCGCAGAAAACTGAGACATACCTATCTTTATCTTTACTAATAATAAAGCTGAAAGTCTCTGTCCGGATCTCTCTCTGTCTGTCAGGATCTCTATGACGCGCATAGCGCCTAGACCGTTCGGCCGATTTTCATAAAATATGGCACAAAGTTAGTTTGTAGCATAAGGGGATGCATCTCGAAGCGATTTTTCGAAAATTCGATTTGGTTCTTTTTCTATTCCAATTTTAAGAACAAAATTATCATAAGATGGACGAGTAAATTACGAAATTATCATACCGTGGAACCGTAACATGGGCACAAGCCAATTGGCGAGATAAGAAATTATCATAAAGTGGAACCGTAACATGGGTACAAGCCAATTGGCAAGAAAATTCACCACACATTATTTGTAAATATAAAGGCGAACGAAAAGACCTTTATTTTTCTATTACGGGCAAAGCCGTGCGAGTACCACTAGTAGTTAATAAAACTGAACCCTCGCTCCCCTCGAGATGAAAAGTTCAACCTTTCCCCTCGCTGTTTAAGTTTAGCATATAATGTATTGACTCTAGCAAGTTAAAGCAGACTTATTCACAATAAAACTGAATTACCAATTTCAATTTAAATAACTTAGCATATTACAAAAGAAAACTGTATTCACTTTGGCACAAAATGTCAGCTTATATGAATAAAAAACCAATTATTTTCAATTAGAGATAAAAAAAAACTAATTACGGCTTCATTAAGAGCGAGTTTTCCCAAATATTTATGCCTTTAATTAATCTAAAACGCAGCGGCGTGTGTTTCTGTCACTGCTTGATTACTTTTTTAGCCAAAATTCTATCTTTTTAAGAAGCACTTGCAGAAAGCTTTTACTTAACAGTTAGTAAGTACTTTACAAAATTCCTTCCTAGTGTGAAGTGTTTGTGCTAATGCTTTCGGCGTAGCAAACCGTAAAACTGAAGAACTAAGTACCCGAAAGTAATGCATTACGGTAAAAGCTGGATTTTTATTGCAAAAAATATTAATTTCTAAGTAAAGGTAAACGAACTCTTTAAAAAAAAAAGTACTTTAAGAGATGCGAAATTAATTTAAACAGTTGGGTGATTCCACAAGTATGCATACAAACTACGATTTTCATTTTTAGAAAGTTACACTTGTTAATAATTTTAAGAGTGTTAAATAATAATAAAAAAAATTCAATAGGAAGTCAAGTTGAAATAAGAGAAAAATTTTAAAGTGCATCAGAGTTAAAATTACGAAATCCTGATTTCGAAATTGCTTGAAATTAAAGCACTTTTTATGAGTAAAAAGGCTCACTCAGTCTGAAGAAACTTACGTAATAAAGATGCAATCTTCTGTATAAAATGATATTTATGGATGTGTTAAAAGTACGCAAAACAATTATTGCTTTAAGAGTGAGGTGTTGGCGAATTTTTTAGCTCACGTTTTTTAAATATTGTCAATAAAGTAGAAAAACTTTCTTCTATTGCTTGGATGATCTTTTTAGTCTTAGCAATAAAGTCGTGTTTTTGCTTTGACATTACTATGCTTTGTGTATTTTTGCCATAAGTTTTGTCAACCTTTACCGAGTTGGGAGCAGTATGGGATAAGTTAGCAAATTGGGATAAAATTGTGACAGCTACAGAAAATTTGATATCAAGCCTCAGAGATGTTTTAAATAAGAAAAGAAAAACGAAATTAGTATAATAACTGCTTTAAACTAAGGTATTGCACCATAATAAAGTTTAACTTCGATGATTTTGGAAGTAGATGTTGAGAAAAGCAGATATTATGTAAATTGTACAACGTTTTACTACTGCTTTTTAACCGACGTCAAAAATTGGGTGGTTGTCAGTTCATACCGTATTTATGTTTTTTTTTTTTTTTTTTTTGTCCACTCGTAGCGTCATACTTAGTGAACCGATTTTGATGATTCGTTTTTTTAATGGATACGGGATGGTTTACCCCATTTTTTTGATCGACCATATTTGTTCTCTAAAAAAAAAGGTTATCTGCAAAAAACGGTAAATGCCATTTAATTTTCCAGTTAAAATGATTAAATATAAAACCCATTGTTAAAAAAATGACTGTCATAATGCAAAATTAGTAATAGTAATCTCACTGAGAATTCTTAATAAATGCTTCTCTAAAGCAAACATGAATTTCATTTACTAGGATAAATTTCATCTTTTAGAATGACCTATCATCATCATATCACCACCATAATTTGACTCAAATCATCACCAAATAATTTGAGTCAAAACTACAGGATGGATATGGTGTAGAAAGTCTTTAAACTACTGAGGCAATAACTGTGTCTGGTTTAGATCGAGAAGATTGAGGTCTTGCCAGTTGGAACATCAAAGATAATCATAGTTTTCTCTGCATTGCTCACCCTTTTAGAATCATAGGCCTATTCACATGTTTTTTAATGGACCGTATACACTTTTCTTTTTAGGATGCAACTGAAAGTGTAGAGTGTTATTTCATCTGCAATTACAGTAATCGAGTATTTCTATTGATAGAGTCATTATTGCTAAGCATAAGAATCAGAGGTAATACCGCACTTAAAATTACATTTGATGTAGTTTTCTCTTTGTCGGTGTTTCTTTTGAGTTTCTCATTTACCGAAGCAACAAAGCATACGTAGACTGTAAGCGAGTATGTAAGATTACGCAGACGTATAATCAGGATATTAAAAGCTGAAGCATAGTTAAACCAATGCAATCATTTCTTTGAATTAGCATTTTATACAATTTATGATTCAACTGTTTAACGTTGAGGTACCTAGTTGTAAGTACGGGGGAACCTGGAGTGTAGTGTATACTGTTAAAACTACAGGTTGCATTCGGCACCTTTCAGGGGTAAAACGCTTGTTCACCAGCGGCACCCAATACGGAGCCGAAATGGCACCTTTAACTAGAGTGAAAAACAGGCACCTTTTAAAAAATAGGCAGCCGAGTGAAAAGAATGAACCTTCGGAGAGAGAAATGGCACCCCCCTCCCCCGATTGTGTGCGTTTTTGAATACAGTTGTGTACTTATTTTTTTTTTTTTTTTTTTAACAGTTTTATTTTGATTTATGGTATTCTACGTTTTGGACATATTTCTTATTGCATGAATTCAGTACTGGAAATGATTAAAACTTGTAATTACAGCATTTGATCATATTTCAAAGTTTTCAACATAGTTAAGAAGTGCTCATTGCTTTTATTCATCTGACTCAGTGTTTCTCAACCTCTTTTGACCCACGGGTCGGTAAAAGCAAATGAAAAACTTTGCGGACTTGTGAAATTTCTATCCTTTTCTTAAAAATAAATGAAATAAATATTAATTGTTATAATAACACTCGGGCCGTTAAAAACTTGCGAAAAAAATTCTGCGTACGGATGAGTAATTTTTTATTTATTTATTTTAGAAAGTAAAATTGAAAATGAATAAAACAATAAATATCTACCCACTTTAATTGGTATCAAAGAGGGTTCACAAATATATTTAAAGTTAAAGACGAGTAATTATTTCAATAATCATAATTAAGTTAATGATCATTTGTTAGAAATAACCGCACCGAAAGTAAAGTGTAGGGGTACTTATGAATTATTTACATGAAGAGCCAAAAATATTCCGGGATATCAAAGTTACGGAAAAACAAAATCGTTTCTCGAACGTTCAAAATTTCAATCAAGAGTAACAGTAAAATAAAATGCATATGAAATTTTTCGACGGTTTAAAAACCTAAAGAAATTCCTAACGCTATCGAAATATTAACCGCTAACAGGAAATGATTCTTCACTTGAATAAAAAAGCAAAAAAGAAAAACAAAGCTAGACGGTGAGAGATTTCTTTTTTATTTTTTGCGCTTGTATTGCTGTTTTGCAGTAATCTACGAAGCACAAGAATCATTTTAATTTAATTTCTCACTTGTTGATTATTGATAATCTTATTGCGTTTATTATTTTAGTGATTAAATGTTGCTTATCGAGTACTCAAGAAAATAATGATAGATATATTTAGTAGCGTTTGAATGATTGAAATTTCACGACAGTAGCGATAAAATGAAACTAAACAACTAACGGTACTACGGTACCGTAACGAACTAACAGTAACTGAAAAGCAGTAAACGTACTTTTAACTATGTTTGAAAGCCCTAAAAGCTACAAAGTGATCAAAAGTTGTACTTTTTTGTTATTTTAAAGAATTATCCTAGAAGAGTTGAGATTTAATCCAATAGTGTACTTCATTCAATGTGAAAGAGATAGAAGGCCACGCATAGATGCAACCTATCATTCGACCGCCATATTGAAGTGGTTGAATGGTGAATGTATGCCGGAAGCGCATGCGCCAGCGAGTCATTTAGCGATTGCTTGCTGTTTTGGCACCCCTGTCTGCGATTGTCTGCTGTTTTCGCACCCCTGCTCTATTTCCTGGCTAGCATGCTTTCACCTTAGGGGCAATATATTCACTCGTCTGGAACCCCTGGTTATAACAGTGTAGAGTATTCACACCAAACTATTTGACTCTCGATCTGACACCTGAACCTTAGATTAAAGACTTTTATTGGTTGAAAAAGTCTTCAATCGGTGGTTTGGCTGTCTGGCCGAGGATCGAAACATCGACTGAATACGGGAGTCAATATACCTATGGGGAAAATTCATTAGTAGTAATGAGATTATTTCACATTTAAGGTTTTCCATGCGAAACTGCAGTTGTATAAATGGAAAACAATACCACATAGGACTTATTACTTAGAGCAAAATATGTTTCAGCAGACGACAATGAATTATTTGGATACCACCCTATTTAGTAATAGATCACACGAATGCATGACACTAGTAATAAAACAGCTCAGTACGTATCAATTCCTCCTTTTTATCTGAATTATAAACAAATATAGTTTAGCCTTGATTTTACACAAATTAGATCATGGACGGAGTTAAAAACTAAACGTGACGAAAAGCGATTTGTTTTCAAAATATAAACGTTGAATTAAATTGCTTCAAGTTCTTATATAAATTTTTTCCCAAGTAAGGATTATGCATTGCCTGTTGTAGACGTTACGTAAATCATAGTTTTCAAGAGGTTTTGTATTCCTTAAAATTTTTAGGTGAGTCCGAAATTTTCTTTCTAATATGTATGACTCACAAGAAGCTGAATCGTCCTTCCAGGCGTTTCGAAAATCTCTATGCCAAAAGTTTTATTTGGAGCCAAAAGTTATTAAACTTCGTAAGACATCTTCTCAAAATCATGTTGACCGAATGAAACTGGGACTCGAGAAAAGAAAGCAGAAAGAACTTGAAAATTCAGATCAATTTTTGCTATCGTTTCAGAAAAAATCTAATCGCATAACAACTGAAAGCAATCAAAGCAAAGATGCCAATCATAATAGAAGTGATAATGGTTGTAAAAGCGCCAAGACAAGGCCAAGTCCAGTTGTGCCTAAAAAAGAAACTGTTGCTATAGATGTGAAAGAGTTGGATAGAAAACTGCAAGGAATCAGACATAAACTAAACATTGAAACTTGTCAGAAGAAACCAAGTTTAAAAGTAAATTCATGTTTAGCTCACTCAATTCATGGAACCAAAATGAAATTATCGTCTACCTTTCCTGCAAAAAAATCCATTCCAGCGAAAACTAACGCACCCGACAGAAACAACAAAGCAGGAATTCCTAAACTCTTTAAAAAAAGGAGTGACTTTGAAAATCTAAATGATGAATTCCCAAGTCCCTTGTCAAAACGTAAGTCGAACCCTTGGTGCAATGTTGTGAATCGCAATTCAGAAGAAAAAGGAACTTCTCCGTTCTTAGTATCTACGGATCCACTACAAGGACTGTTCAATGCTAACCTCTTTGACTTAAATGTTAGTTCTGATGATTCAGGATTTAAGGAAAGCTCCGTAAATGAAGAAACCACCAACTTTGAGGAAACACGGAGGAAAAATATGGAAACTTTGGATAGGAGATCACTTTTCTTGTCAAGAAAAAAGGATGGATTCGTTTCGAAAATTCCTTTACGTGTTGATTTTAATGGAAAACGGAGGGATGAAATGGATAAAAATAAAAATTTTGCACATTTAAATAGAGGTGTTGACAAAAAAGTGTGTTCTCCTGATTCGCGAGGTTTAGAAATGGTTGAACAACGTCGCAAATCTCTGGATTCAATAAACTATCAAATGGAACGAGGTAACTGCTGGAGTTGGAACGAATATTTGAGTAGTTTCAATAAACAGCAAAGACCAAGAGGTATACTTTCAGAATTGAAATCGAAAAAGGATAAACATTGTGCACAGTGCACAGACGAGACGTTAAACAAGCAATCTCATGCTAGCAGTTGTAGCGAAAATGTTGGCTCATCAAACCAGAAAGTGAATAAAAAGAATTTCGAACATACTAATTCGAACAGGAGTGCTGAAAATACAGCTGACACTAGCACAGACGCTGCAAGATCATGTTCTTCTTTGTTCAGTTCTTCAGTCTGGAAACAAAACAGTTTACTTTCAGATAATCAATCATCTTGCAAAAGTTTAAACTCTCAACCGCTACGTGGAGACAGAGCCGGCGTTAATCAAAAATATGATATCAATACTTCGCCAAAATTTCTAGAAGATTTCGAAGCACTTAAAATCTATGATGATGACACAGAATCTTCCTCATCCTCAGAGAAATCTTGCTCTACTTATGTTTTAGCTAAACCATTCTTAGAAAAACAGCAGACGTCACCAAAAGGTTCCAAAAATACTGCGACCAGCTTCCGAATCAATAAGCGGACCAATGAAAAAAGTTTCTACCCAGAGTATGGTGCAGTTTCGTCCAATAAGAGCTTCTCGTTTTTTTAAAGTTATCAGTTTTAAAGCAAAAAGTTGGCGACAGGAAATGATAATTTGCTCGATTGCGTAATCTTATGCTAAGGGTATCAATAAAACCTAAAATGCTGTAATCTGATCTTAGACTTAAACAGTATAACAATGTAAATGTTTAAAAAATAAAGCAAATGTAATTAATGTGACAAGTACCACATGGAAATATTTATTGCAGGGAAATTATATTGAGTTGGCGGACAAGGTTCGCACTGCTGAAACTAATGCTGTCGAATTTGCTACAGATGCTTTAGTTTTACATTTTAATGAAAATCTTTTTGTCAGTTTTACTGGCTTTAAGGGGGTCCGGGACACATTTTGAAAATTTTTTTATTATGTACTTTAGAGTTTTGAAATTTTTTGAACTGATTCATCATTTATTTAATAAGCAAAATCATAACATAAATATGAAAAAAATATATTTTTTTATTTAAATTTAATTAGTTCTTTTCAAAAAAATGGGGTTGCTTTAAATTGCTATAACTCAAAATATTGTTGGTCAATTTTCAATTTTTTTTCAAAAGAGTATGCACAAATATCTAAGCTTTAATTTTTATTCGGCGATTTTAAAAATATTTATTCAATAAAAAATAAAAAATATTTGAAGAAAATTTTCGAAAAATTCAAAGATACTTTTTTTTTAAAAAATCATAATTTTTGCAGTAAACGTTTTTTTTAAATTCGCCGAATAAAAATTAAAGTAAATTGCTTGAAAAAGATATGCTCCAAGTTTCATTACTTTATCTCTATCGGTTCCTGACTTATAAGAGTTTGAATGCAGGAAATCGGGAAAAATTGCATCATGGAGAAAAACGCGTTTAAAGTTTTAAAGTTATGTACACATTCGTTAGATGCATGCAACAAAAATAACTATAACTTTCGTTCTATTTAAGGTAGAAATAAGATTCAAACGTCCTCTTAAGCAGAAAAAAACGGAGCAATTTTTCAAATTATAAAAAAAAATTGCAAAATTTGAGGATTTTTGTGTCCCGGACCCCCTTAAGGGGGCATTTATCCTAACGTAGAGCACTTGGCGAGTTTGTAAACTTTTTCGACTAACTAGTCTGAACAGAAAGTGGTACTTTTCCGTTAAAGGTTGTTTTGGTGATTTATTTACTTCATACCTCAGCGAAAATAGAAAACTAGCTCAAAACGCTTGGGGATATCTACAAATAGTCAACATTAGAATTTAGAAATTGAAGTTGCTGAATGTCGCCAACTACGAAACATTTAGTTTGCAATAGCGATAATTAAATAAAAATCGCCAAAAATGAAAATACGCCAAAGGATGCATCTACAGTGAACTCCCGCTACAACGCGATTCGATATACGCGAAAGGGCTATAACGCGAATTTTTCCACGAGTAACGAATTTTAGAGCTGACACAAATTCCTCTTCGAAAAAAACAAATTTTTTTCGAAGGAAGTATCGGCTTTGTTATTGATTACTAAATATTGATTTCGAGAAACGTTATTACACCTCTTTAGCATCACTAACAGCGAAAGTTCTCACACCAAACTTGTCTACGCATCACGTTGTTAGTGCATCAAATAATCACTTAGCACCTCTCATTTATTTATTTCTTTCATTCTAATTATTAAAGTTGATGCAATATAATGACACCTTAGTGCGCTGCTTCATCTAAAGATTAAAGATGGTAAGAAAAAGAAGGTTTCTGCTGAAAAAAAAGTTAAGATTCTCGATATGGTTGAACAACACTACAAAATGTCGACGGTAGCACGGCAATAAGTATAAGTGAATTTTCCATACGTGCAACGGGGTCGTTTCCAAAATTTTAAAAATATTTTTTCTTGAAAAAGCATGCTTAGAAACATAGGGTCGAACTATTTTTTAAATAATTCGACAAAGTTAAATATTTGAAAAAAAAAAAAAAAAAACTTTAATCGGTGCGTTTTCACTGTTTACGCTTCTGTCAATGATATCACAAATCATGGCCCCACTGAATACTTAACGGCCGTGGCAATCGCTGAAACTCATGGCAACAAAGAGGGCACCACTGGCTACCCCTGTTTTTGTTTCCACTTGGCGTGATTGTGAGCGTTGGCGCTTTGGCATCTGTGAATACGTGATTTCTCGACTTATTATCGGGCGTACGTCATTTGACGAAAATTTTAATTTCAAAAGAAGGAATGAAGAGAAAAAGTGCTGAATAAACATTGTATTACAAAGGTGAAGAGCATTTCTTATTGTTATTTTAATATCATATCAAAAATTACGTGTAATAAAAAATTTTAACTAAACACAGAAAACATATGATTTTTTTTTATATTAATGCATAATTCTTAATATATTTTTTCAAACTTTTTTTTTTTTTTTTTGAAAGCTTTGCAAATAATTTTCAAATTTTTTATTGAAAATCCCTTGGGGTTTCCTTTTTGGATACAACAGTTCTAAGATTGATGATGTATGGCAGGCAGCCCTCATTTCTAATTTTACATGCTCATTTACATGCGAATTTTTTCTGCTCAATAAATTGCATCGAAAAAAAAAAAAAAACACGCTCCGCAATCTGTAAATAGATTCATTTTTCAAAACTTGAGAGGGTCATTCATTGCCCCTTTTGACCCTGATGGGGATTAGAGGGGGGGGTATAGGAATTTACGTTAACAATTGCCATTCTTTTCGCTCGTAATGTAGTATATATTTTACAACGAACAGAATCTAATTAAAAACGTACGAGCAGGCCCGACATTTAAAAATTCGCGGGGGGGGGGGGGGCAAAGGTTTTGTGTAGCGGAAAAAAACAACAAAATACGAGCAAAATGCCTAATTTTAGTATGTTTGTGAAATTTAGGGGTGTCATAATTGCCTCCTCCCCACCGTGATATCCCCACTATACAGGCCAGGTTAGGAATATTCTTTTTTCAAATGAAGAAGAACAATAGAAAAGTTAAAAATATGATGGCAATTTAAGAAAATGAACCATTAACATAATTTTAAAAACATTTAAAATCAGAGTGTGACTAGTACATGGTTCTACGACGGGTCCGTGGTTCTCGCACCAATATTGTAAGGACACCAAAATAATGTCATTTATCTATTTCCCCTTCCATTTTTAGCACATCTCATGTTATAATAACTTTAGTGTAGATTTTAGTAGTATATTAGTGCACAATACGCATAGAGATGCACAAACGCTTAGTGCACAAGAGCTATTTTGAAAAAGTGCAGATTTTTTTTCTTACAAAAGGAAATTCATAGCATAATCAAAAAATAAATAAAAATAACATGGAGCTAGAAAAAACTTTCATTTTCCCGAAGCTTAGTTTTTAATTAATTTTTTTAAATGTCCGATTTTGAAAATAAGGCGTGGTCTTTATGACGTCACACATGATGTACTTTGGCGCATCTGACTACCGCGTTTCTACGTTATGATGATCAAGAAGCGAATTACATATTGCACTCTACGCTTACTATCAATCATATAGTTGCCAACACTTGTGAGTAAAGAAGCTAATTGAATATTGTGCTCTGTGAGTGGCATCAGTAAATGGCATTTCATCATTTGTGATGTCATCGGCAGAAGCGTAAACAATGAAAGCGCACCGATTGATGCATTTTTTTTAAATATTAAACTTAGTCAAGTTATTTTAAAAAATGATCAGATCCTATGATTTTAAAAATGTTCTTTCAAAAAAAAAAAAAAAAAAACCTTAAAATTTCGGAAACGACCCTGTTGCTTCACACGCTTTCAGCATTAAAAAATGTATATATATACACCCAATCCTCTTTTTATGCGGTAAATAGGGACCGCATAAAAAAATCGGGGAAAAAAATGCTTGAAACTTCACCAGTAGCTTTAAAAAGTTTTCGCAACTGAGTTAAAAAATATTTTTTTATGCGGTGGATAGAGACTGCATAAAAAAAGTCTCACGTAGAAAATACCCAAAATATTATATTTAAACGAAATCAAAATAAACCAAGCGACGATAATTTTGCCGACTCCCGAAAAATTTCCCGAATTAAGAAATTTTTGGAAAGTCACAGTGACTTCCCATCGTATGCCCCTGTCGACCCTTGATGATACTACAAAGCACTCGTTTGATAAATAATTTTCGCTCGTTTTATAAATA
This sequence comes from Uloborus diversus, assembly GCF_026930045.1. Classification (NCBI taxonomy): domain Eukaryota; kingdom Metazoa; phylum Arthropoda; class Arachnida; order Araneae; family Uloboridae; genus Uloborus; species Uloborus diversus. The sequence continues at coordinate 126,708,371 of NC_072735.1, forward strand.
ATTTTTATAAACTACACAAAAAAAAGACCGCACAAAAACAGGTTTGGGTGTACACACACATCGGAAGGCGCACAGACCGGAGAGCGTTCACTTTAACTCAGGTTCTATCCCCACCCCCAGGCTCCCACCTTACCTATAGCATCCCAGGTGCTATTACTTCAATATATTTTTCAATTGTTATAAAGTGTTCACGCAGTAAATAATTTTTATGATAAAGGTCAGATTCGGCCATAAAATATTTATCTTTCTTACGGCCTCGTATTACCTATTCTAAAAAATCAACAGCCATATTATGACGGGTGCAAATTTCTTGATCATTTCCATTTCATTCCATTTGTAGAAACAAGAAACCCAACGAGTAGGATCCTATCACAATTCATGATCGTGAATAACTTAATTCGAACTCATCAAGCAGCCAAAATTCAAATTATTATTATTTTTTAAAATTTATTTTTAACATTTAACAAATACATGCAATAGGGAAAGAAATTCCTCAAATATCTACACATGAATTTGTGAAACTAATTTTTTTTAAAAAATGGGGAACAGATTATTTTACAAAATATCAACACTGTTGATATTTTGTAAAATCCTAGCAGGGGAGAGTTCCGTACAAAATTTATTTTGTCTTTGCAAAAGCAAAACAATGATATGATTTTTTTTTACTTGCCATTTCTATGATATTTTTAAACATACATTCGATTTGTGATAGCTCGAATGTAAAAAGACCGACGGAAAACTTCGACTAATCGAAAGTTTGACTTAACGATAGTTTTGGTTTTTGATATTTTAATATTAAAAACCATCGAATACTTTAATTAATATGTACATATAACAGACAAAATTACAGAACTTAAGTTTTTTTAGCACAATATGCACAATTTAATCAAATGTATTGATAGAAAAAAATCAAAAGCATGCTGGAACCGCTTGAATAGAGCTGATTCTACTTCAGGAAATGTGCACATCTTCATTCGTTTCAAATTCGGATTGCAAGTGAAGGTGAAATAATTATTCTCCCATAGTCACTTCTTTTTTTTTTTCTTTTTCTTTTTTTCGTTCTTTCGAAATAATTTCGAGTAATCTTGGAAAAAACTTCGAGTTGAAAGAAGTTAACTTCGAGTTATTCAGAATAATTAGAATGGAATTAAAGACTAAGTTGTCAAGACTTGATAAAAATTTCGAGTTATAATAATATTCGATTTATCGGACTTCGAAGTATCGCAAATTTTCTGTACTTTTAAGAAAATTAAAATATTTAGCGATGTAAAATCCTGTAAACATTGAATTCGTCATAAAAAACTATTTTCTACACTTTAAGCATGAATGAGAAAGAAGCTTTGAACTAGAAACTTTGCAGGAAATTTGATCGCCAAGTTTGGCGAAAATTAGGATATGAATTTTCTGTTGGAAAAATAAAATACACACACACAGTAGACCGTCAAGTATCCGCAGGAATCTAAGATCTGCTTACAAATTTTTGTAATCTTGTTCTAATAGTATAATATTAGGAGCAGCTCTAAATATCTAGCATTTCTTAAAATAAAAAAAAGTGTGGGGGGGGGGAGGTAATTTTCCGTGATAGGTACGTAGCGGAGCATTTTTTAATCTGGCGATTAGTTTCAATTTTATTTATTGTCGGGGACTATTTCAAGTTACATATGAAGTATTTATTTGGCGATACCATAAACTATTTTGTCTTTTTCAAAGACTTGTAAGCGAAGCGATAAGCCCTAGAAACAAGATCTAAAAATCCATTAAAATAAAAAATAATCCTCTGAATAATTATGTTTCTCCATTAAGCGTAAAATAATCCATCAAATGATACACAAGCTATAAATGAACATGTAAAATTAAATTAAAAGAAATTGCCTAACCAACTTTATATCCACCATTTACGCATTAAATAATCAGCTAAATAACTTTACTAATTCGATTCGAATTGGTTTTTACGGTATATTTCTGAGCATCTTGCGAAATATTGATGTTTGTTGCATGTTCCATTTATTAATTAAAATAAACAAGCTTTGAAACTTGTCGTTGATTGGTGGATGCAACCGTGGCTTGTGGCACCTCCTTGCGGTCAGAATGGGCAAATATGAAGTTTTGAAGTTTTTCCATCTAGTGTGGCCATGTTCAAGTGCAGAAATAGTTGCCCCGGTTTAACACAAGAAAGTCAAAAAATGTCAAGGCCTGGTAAGCGCCAGCGCATTCAGTGGGGCCATGCACAAATGATGAAATGCCATTCACTGTTGCCATTCGCAGACCGTAATACTTAATTCGCTTCTTGATTATCATAATGTGTAATCGCGGCAGACAGGTTCGCCAAAAGTACATAATTTGTGACGTCGTAACGACTACGCCTTGTTTGAAAAATCAGAGGTTTAAAAAAAATAATTAAAAAAAAAACTGTTGGGAAAATGAAAGTATTTTCTGGGTCCATGTTATGTTTTTTGCTTATTCTGTCAATTTCAGTCACTAAAAGTAGCACTTTTGACTGAAGGAAACAACCCCATTAAAAGTCAAAACAAAAAAATATCCGTAAAAGCTCAGAAATTAGTTTTAACATTGAAGCTTGTAGAATAGTGTCTAAGCAAAGTAAAATTGTATTATGAAAACGAAAGCTGCTCTTGTACTGTGGATTAAAGAGACCATTAAAAGAGGCTGTTACATAAATGGAAAGGTTATAAAAGAAAAGGCGAAGGGAACGTATTGAAAAATGTGTGAAAAAAGAATAACGATCTGATCTTGGAGCATAAATCATCATCATCTTTATTTTTCAACTCATGAATATTATTACTGTATTTACTGTACAGTACTATTATCAGGGGTACCACCGAGAGTAAGTCATGGCGTAGACTGAACCATTAATATTTATAGGCGGGGTTCTTTTGAGAGGCATTTTTCTCATTTTTTTGAGGGGGAAGCTCATGCTTTTTTGGAAGGGGGCGGGAGTTCTCGCGATATTTAGGGGGGGGGGTGCGCCCTAGTTGTTAGGGGGCGGGAACCCCTGCTATTATAGTGCCGCTTTTATTACTACATTATGTGCGTGCCTTGTTGTTTTATTTTATGTCTTTCCCTCCCCTTGATCATTCAATTTGATTTTGTGCATCTTAAAGTATATTATGTTGAATGAAACGGTTTTTTTTATTTTTTTAAAAACAGTAAAGTTCAGCTCTTTAGTAAGGAACTATAATGTATAGTTGAGAAATGCTTTAAAGCAGCTTAAGGGTGAATAATGAATGAGCTTAAGGGTGTTTAACAGTGTCTAAAAGAATTTGGTATGTTGCAAAAAACAAAAAATGTATGCGTACATTTTTCTACAACGCGAAATTTCGACTAACGCGAAGAGTCTTGGAACGCATTCCTCGCGTTAGTTGGGACTCGACTGTATTAAGCAAGTCTAAAGTCCTCAAATGAAAAAAAAATCCTTCAAACTCTTAAATTCAGTCGTTAAATGGTACAAGCAGCGGTAAAAATAAAAATTAAAAAAAAAACGCCGACTGAGTCGCAACTGTAGAATCAAGAGGGAAAATTAAAAATCCTTTTAAAAACCTTATATTATTAAAAATTAATGTCTCAATTATTTTATTTGCTATCTATATATATAATTCTCTTACGTGCCGGCAAATGAAGGGGTGAATTTCTAAACCTCTGTTGGCAACACTTCGCCGATAAATCATGTAAACAAACTTCTACGTTGTTTTGAAATCTTGAATCACAGAATACTCAACGAACTTTTTTTTTTTTTGAGATGAGTTTGAGTCGGGCTGTGGCCCATTTCAACCTTAATCAGCAAAGAAAAGCTCAAAGAAGGCAGGAAACCGTTCTTGAATCCAATTTAAGACGAGCCATTTCCAGAGTTGTATTCTCTGATTCGCTGCCGATAATTTTTAGCGGCTGGGGAATTTTCAGTCAGCAGTTCCTTCAACAGATCAGGTGCGTCACACAATGCCGGTAACCGCACCTTTCCGTCATGGCAAGATTTAGTATATTTATTTGCAGTATTACGCTCTTTCTGCCAATAAAGAGCACCACAAAATTCGCATTCTTCACACATTGCTCCACAAACATGTTCATCGGCAATGTTGTTTTGAACGCGTAGGCGCTTTGAGCGTCGTCTATTCTCTGCTTCAGTACGACAGTTCAGTTCAAAATGAATAACCGAGAAAGAATTTACTTTATTCCTTTTATTCTCAGCTGAAAGGTTTCGCCAAATTTGTTTAGGGTTATAGTAGTTTTAGTATTGTGCAAGCAAAGTAGCCTTGGCGAGTTTTCGCGTTTTTAGTTAAACCATTTTTTGTTCGTGACGTGGCAAGGATTCAGAATAACAACAAGAAGGACAAACGTTTGAGAAAATATGTTTGGTGCTCTCTGAGCCTGTTTTTAGTCATGGCCAGCTCTATGTGGCATTATCAAGAACAAGATCTTTTGAAGCAGTGTCAGTTGTGGCTCCCAAACGGGACATTTTTAATTGTGTATATGAGGAAGTTTTCTCAGATTAGAATATATAAGAGTGTAAATATGTAAATATATAAGAGTGTAAATAATGTAAATACATCCCTCGGGGGAGCCTGTAACCCCTAGAGGGCGCGTCCCCAGGTGGCGGATAGGGGAATGCCTTCATTGGTTTTCCAATGGGTGGTAGAAGGGAAATAAAATACCTTCCGCGGACCAACAGGTAGAAGTGCAATCTCTCCAAAGCAATGACAGACACTTTTGTATCTATAATGGTAAAGTTGTGCACATTGCCAAGGCAGTCATCTTACATACAGCAAAGTTAAACTGTCGAAAATCTGGCAAAAGCAGACAAATTAACATTATGAACGTAATTTTCATATTGGTTAAATGGATGGTGACCTAAATGCAATTACCAACTTTAATTTTTACGGAAAATTTTAGCTAGGCTAATGTATTGGCATACAGCGAGCGAGCGAAGCGAGCATGGATCGCGAAGCGATCCACAGGGAACTGCGTAAGCAGTTCCGGGGGTTGGCGAGCGATAGCGAGCAGGGGGCGATAGCCCCCTAGTTAAATAGAAACTGGCAACAGATAAAAATTTTAAATGATTGGGTTTCATTTACTTGTCGGTCAACAGTCAGTCAAAAGTACTACTTTTAGTCATTAAAATGGATAGATTGAGCAAAAAAAAAAAAACTAGTATGTTGTGGCTATTACGAAACTTTCTTCTATATTTTTCTTATAATTCTGATCCCTCCCCATGCTTAACGATGAAGCAATATTCCCAACGAAAACAAAATTACACATGCCAAAACTTGATGACCATCTCAATTCCTGATTTATCTCAAAAGCAAAGCAAAGAATAAAAATTGAAAATTATTTTAAAAGCCTTTCTTAAAATAATTACAAACATTTATCTGTTAACAAACACAAGCTGGCAACAGTTAAAAATTTTAAATCATTGAGATAATATTTCTGATCATTTCCATGCAAAATACTTGAGTTGGGTCACTTTCCGCAGGAGTGGAAAACTGCTATAATAATCACTATTCCAAAAAAGGAAAGAGCAACAGCGGAGCCGTCGGAATACCGACCAATCAGCTTGCTCCCTGCTCTCTCCAAAATTACTGAATTCTGCATTCTCAATAAACTTCTTGACTTTCTTGCGAATCACAACATCATACAAGCTGAACAATTCGGCTTCCGCAGGAAGTACTCTACAAACCATCAACTACTTAGAGTCACAGAACTAATCAGAGAGGCTGAAAAAAATCATCAGAAAACCATCGGGCTTTTCCTTGACATAGCGAAGGCATTCGATAGGGTTTGGATTGATGCGCTAATTTACAAACTTATACGCCTTGGGTTACCTCATGCACTCATAAACATTATCAGCTCCTATCTTATGAATAGGCACTTTATCGTTCGAGTGAGAGAAACTCTCTCAACACCTAGACACATACGGGCCGGGGTGCCTCAAGGCAGCCTCTTAGGCCCAACTCTTTACTCAATTTTCTCAAACGATATCCCACACATGGATAACACGCATCTTGCCATTTATGCAGACGACACCTGCATACTAGCCTCCGCTCAGGGACTTTATCAAGCCTTTTCAGCAATTCAAAACCACTTAACACATCTAGATATCTGGCTAAGGACTTGGAAAATCAAAGTTAATGCCAACAAAAGTATAGCTACCTGCTTTTTTACAAGAACAACTGAGCTCCCTCCTATTAAACTGCATCTTTATACCGACCCGATTGATTGGTCTCAGCGGGCGAAATATTTAGGCATAACGTTCGACCGTAATTTAACCTGGCGACCTCACATTGAAGAGGTACGCAAGAAGTACCTCACTTCCAAAAAACCACTAAATTGTCTCCTGCACAAAAAAAGCGTTTTATCAACGGATAATAAACTGCTCATTTATAAGTCCTGCCTAAGACCCATTATTACCTGTGGAGCGCCCATATGGGCGACTTCTGCAATCTCTAACTTTAACAGAGTTGAGAACTTGCAGAGAGTGATGGTTCGAGCGGCGTGCGACCCTCCCTGGTACGTCCGTACGGACAAGCTGGTGGAAGCATGAGTAATAAGGAGACGACATGAGCGAGATACGCTGAAGCCGTTTCGGAAGCTTAGTTAACTGTTCTTTTGACTGGCAGCCATCTTGTGGTGTTCAAAACATTGAAAGACTGCATTTCATAACATGGTGTGTTTCTGATGTTCAGGACCCCGTTGTAGGCGCAATCTATCATTTTTTTATTTTATGTCAATGTAATTGCCCTTAATTTATTTTTTGTATATTTAAAATTTTTCTCAGCAAAAATACTTCTGAAAGCTGATCAATATTATTCTATTATCCGAGGGCTTCTTAACGTTATCTATGGGTAAAAATTTGGTTCTAGGATTTTTTGTTCGTATAAGCGGAGCATTCGTTTATCCTTTACCTAATTAAGCAGGCTGACAGTATTTTCTTTAATCCTAAAGTACAAGTGCTGTCCAAGAAGTATCTGACCTTACTGTTTTTGTGTGAAAAGTGTAAATAAAACTATTTTTGTTTATAATATATTTAAACTCATTTCACAGCAATTGTTCAGTTTTTGTTATTGTTCTGAATCCTTTTATTTATACTTCTGTGGTGCAATGCTTTTACGCAAGTCCTTTTTATGTCGAAGTGGAATATTATAAGGGTTTTATTTCCTGTACGTTTTCAAAAAGTATTGTTGTCCTTGATTCAAACATTGTAAAATATTGTACTCCCTTTATTTTTTGGAATAAATATTCAAAAACACATTTTGTTGCTCTGGAATGTGCTTTTCAAAACTGAAAAATATATTTTATATTGATACAAGTAATATCCAGAGTAAAAATTCCTGTTTTTTTTTTTTTTTTTTGGAAAATAATAAAAAAAATTCGGATTTATTTTATTTAAATCCGATTTTTTTGATTCTATAGAAAAAAAATTAGAACATTTGTAAAATATAATTAAATTTAATATTGATATTTTTCTAAATTTACCACTATTATATTTTGAGTATTTCAGTAAAAAGCTTTCATGACATGATGAAAAATCTGTTTAATACAAAGCATATGATTCTTGTCAAATTTAATTTAAGTGACATATTAGTGCACTTTAAATTGGTAAAAAAAGGGGAAAATAAACAAATTGGCCTTATAGCATATGCCTTTTTCTAATCTTCACTAGCTTTGTTATTTTTTATTTATTTATTTTTTTTTTGTATAAAAATTATATTTTACAATAGGAAAGAGCTGGCAATTTTATTTGCCCACTTTCTGGTAAAGTATTTCGAAAACTGGTCCCGAGACCATCTACAATTATAGTTAACAAAAAATGTATTAACTTCAATCTCTTCGATTGATGATTTCTCAAAAATAAATTTATGAGCATACTCTTAATTTTTTAACAACAATTTATGCTTGGAGCAGTATTAATAAGTTTATCTTTTCCAATGTGTACAAAAATGCACACAATATAGCAACAAAGTATGGAATTTTTCTGCACACCCATTTTATATCTATGTGCAACAAAATCCCTCATTGTTTTCATAAAAAAAAGTTCCTTAATCCAGTGACTACTTATTGAAAAAAATATTGTGCAGACACAAAAAAAAAAAGAAAAAAAAATGTGGTAAAAGAGAGATAATTTAAATAAAAATGGTCAAGTGAGGAAAAACACCTAGGACAAAATCAATATAATGAAAGAGGGTTAGACTAAAAAAATTCAGAACTAATAAAATTAAAAAAATTCAGGGAGATTTCCAGGGTTTAAGTTAAAAAATGATTTAAATCATTGACACCCAGGTAATATTTTTGTTATGTAATCCTAAAGTATTCAGTAAATAAATATTTGTAATATTCATTTTGATTTGCATCTTCCCTTTTCAAAAAATAAATTGGGAATAAGTAATTCAAATCAAGTGGAAAAGGCTCTATTCATTTTCTTATTCCCATCTTTCAATTATGTTTAAAGCTCTTTTTGAGAACATTTACTTAATGCAAATTATTTCGTTGGTTTTAGTTAATTTTACTTTACATAATACTTGATGAATAAAGTATTCAAATATCCAGTGGTTTAAATTTATTTCAAACACGATACGTAAAGGATTTGTTCGAAAAAAAGTCACCGTTCTTTATATAAGAGCCTTGAAATTATTACTAGACGGTTGGAAATAAATTTTATACCCTGCTTTTAGCATTATTTTTGATAAAACCTCCTTCGCTCTGAAAAAAAAAAAACACACACACACACACACCCTATACCAAAACAGAATATATGCACAGTAACAGCATTTTAATTCTTGAATTAATTGAAGAGCTCTTATTCTTAGAGCAACGATTTTCCACCATTTCTTTTCATTAAACTGACGGGAAAAAACCCTGGATTATTGCTCTTCAGAAAACCATAAATTATCTATTATTGTTCAAAAGCAAAGGCATTGAGTCAACCAGCGCATCGAGTTGAAAGCGTACGATGAAAGCCACAAGATGGCCGCGAATCTTCGCGGTTGCTTCACTTCCACTGCGGAGTTTCAGTATCCCGACGCTCCACAACTTTTGCAAAAAGCTCGATAAGAGATTTCACTACAACATCCCCCGTGTTGGCAATCCACTACTTAACATCCTTCCAAATTACGATCCATTGGATCCGGCAAATTCTCGCAGGCCTCGCGCTCTGCTAGCTTAGTTTCAATTTCGAAACGGGGTGAGTGAATCCCTTATCGGGTTCATACCTCGTTTCGACTCTAGTTATTGTGCTACACTCTGGCTGGGAGCATGCTCCTATCTATTTTCATTTCACTATTTTCTTTTTAAATTTCTTATCAACATTTTATCATTGTCTTAATTTTATTTTATTTTTATTCATTCAAATAGCCTAGAAATCCCCCACGGGGAAAAACAAGTATAAAACTTTAAAAAAATATGTAGGAAGCGAAAAAAAATAATACTTAAACTTATTTAAATAAAGAAGAACTTTAGTTGAAATTTACTTTGAAGAGCCTTCGGCTAACCATTATGGTACTCCCGTTAGAGGAAGCCACATCTCTCGTACATCCACGCAACCATCTTCTGCGCCAAAATAAAGCCATGGCCCCAACCGGGGAACTATCAACATACCACACCAGAGGATAAGGGGCAGGGCCCCAGGTGCCTCAAGCAACGAACTTATATTTCCGTGGCATTTCCATGCAATTAAAAGCACAAGCTGAAAGGAGACGACAATCTGTTACGATTTATCTTTCTTATTGTCGTAATTAAAAAGCTATTTTTATTCACGCAAATAAAAAAAAATCAGCCCCCCATGGAGCGATTGGCGCCAAAATTAAACCAACGCCTATTTACATATGGATCCAAATTTCATCCAGAACGTAGCATTACTTCTTGAGATATGGCACTCACAATGGAAAAAAAAGAACGTTCGATTGCGCCACCCCCTTTTCAGCTGTTGACACCAAAATAGAATCATTTCTTATACCCTCTAAGGATACCCTCTAGTCGATAAATTTTTGTTTTATTACGCTCATTATTTATTGAGATACAGCAGTCACAATTGAAAGAATTTAAAACAAACCTTTTTGACGTGATTAAAAATCTAGCTTCTTCCTTACTCATTAAACTAAAATAGCAATAAATATAAAGAACAAAATAGTATTCAATTATAAACGAAAGCACTACACTTAAGCATATACAAATTTGAAGAATTTCCGAAATATGAAATTAAACTTTACATGTTTAAAAAGATCTATCTGTTAGTACTTTTTTTCTTTTTAAATCTAAAACCTTCTCTGTATGGCTATTGATGTACGAACTGTTTTAAACAATTTATCCGCCCGTGTTCCCCTTACACTTGCTTTAGTTATTTTGGGAAATTTCAATTTTTGTGGGCACTTGGTGCGGTTTAAAATCTTACCAAATTTGCGAGAATCATTTCGGGACACTTTCGATAATACTCCCCCTCCTTACTAATTTTTATTATAGAAATATTGTTGCCAGATGCTGAGATACTTTTGGTCAAAAAAAAAAAAAAAAATGGCGCTAAACGGTTTTATCCGAAATGTTTCCAAAATAAGTAGTAAAATTTGGCGATTGTTTGAAATCATGCAAAAAGAAAAATTAATGGAAGTTTTTGTGCGGTTTATGGATTTGCCTAATTTAGTTGTTGAATTACTTTACACAGTTTTTTTTTTTTTTTTTTTTCCAAGTATCTTTGATTGGCGATATTTTGTTTACATGGTGAAAGCTGAGAAACATTATTAAGTAGTCTTTGGGCTCAAAAACAGCGACAGTGGAAAAAACTGCCAAATTCATCAGCTACTGAAATCTTTCTGAACAAATTCTGGCGATATTTCTGATGGTTGGTTGGATATAGTGAGCGAGTGTCCAATCAGTATAAATAATAATAATAAACCATTAATTACATAAGTTCTGTTTAAAAGTAAAATGATCAGCCAAATCCATTTATTTTTAGCCAATCTTGTGGAAAAACGTTACTTTAAGATTTGACTTGAGAAAAGCCTCAAAAAGTCAGACGAAGCGCAAAAATATTCAACAATACAACAATTCTTGGGAGTTGAGATGACACACTAAATAATGACTTGGGTTGATGAAAGCCTCCGAACAGGGAACAAAAAAGCTCATAACTCGTTTTTTATACAACTTAGAAACTTCGAACAGATGCTATCTTCAGCAGAAAAATTGGCGCTTTCGATGGACATATAATGTTAATATGTGCACGTTTTTTTTCCACACCCATATTGGAGCATTTATGCGAAAATTGGGACTAAAATTGGAACAAAAAGGGAACTATCAATCGGATTTTTTTCGAACTGGTCTATAAACCTTCCCAGTACCAAACTGAACAAACGGTAGTAGATGAGAAAGGCCGGTTCTGCTGCGGACGGCGGTGACGGTAGTATGCATCTGCAATCCGCTTCCCAATCCCCCTCTGACCTTGGGTTGACCCCCCTCTGATCTCATGGCTGCGCCTCCGTGTAATCTTTGTAGAAGATTACGGGGGTATTTTCGCGCATTTTGTCGTTTTTCGCGCGTTTTCGAACTTTGTCATTTTTTCTTTGTAACCTTTTAAGAGGATATTTTCGCGCATTTATATCCCCCCCCCCCGCGTTTTTGGACTTCGTCACCTTTTTCTCATAATCTTTTACGATGATATTTTCGCGCGTTTTTAGATATTTTGCCACGAATTTTATTTATTTTCGGTCATACTGGACTTAGTTGTTTTTTCTCACAAACTTTTACGAGGATATTCTCACGCGTTTTGATTTATTTTCAAGCATTTTAGAGTTCGAGGATTATTTTACCGTTTTAGTCTTAGACTATTCTAAAGTCTTTTAATCTTTGATTATTTTCTCACTCTCTTAGTCTTTCACTATTTTTAATCATTTCAGACTTTGAATATTTTTCACAAGTTAGATTTTTCTTTCATGCATTTTTGGACTAGAAATTTTTTCACATCCATACATTTAGGATTTCGATTATTTTTTTCTAGTTAGGTCTTTGACTATTTTAAAGCTCTTTTGTCTATTTTTAGCAATTTGTAGACTTAGTTTATTTTTATACCTTTTGATTTCTAATTACTTTTGCATCTTTTATTCATTTACAAGTGTACTCGACTTTATCATTTTTCCAACTTAAACTATTTTTTTCATCATTTAGGAGTTCAATTGTATTTTCATACATATTTACACTTAAAATATTTTTCGAATTTTGATTTTCTTTTTCATGCATTTCAAACTTTATCATTTTTACAACTTTGATTCTTTGCACGAATTTCAAAACTTGCAATCAATTTACTGTTAGTAGTAATTAACACTTATCATTAACAAATTTTCACGAATTTTAAAAATCAACTTAATTAATTTTTTCCAGTAAGCAAATTTCGCACTCAAGTTACATTTCATCACTACATATGCTTTTCAAGAGTTTCATTTAATTTATCACATTTTATTTAATCAACTCTAATAATTATTTTTTGATTAATATTTAACTTAGTCATTTTATCGTATTACTTTATTTATTTTTTCATACAAGCACTCTTGTTAGAATAAAACAAAATTTTCAACTTTCATGAATTTGAATCACTTTGACTATTTCATTTTCCCAATAATATTTTATTTTACTTTAACATATTCTCACGCGTTTTACTATTTATCATTCATTTACCAAAGTGATGAAAAATGTTCCCGCTATTATATTCAAAATACAACTCTTTCAATATAGTTATTTTCCAAGACGAAAGTTAACAAGTTTTTTCTAAATTATTACTTTACAGCCAACTAATTTCATTAACAGAGTTTTCAATACAATTTATAAATTTCAGTTTTATTTATTAATTTTTCATTCGCATGCAAATAAATTCAAAGTCGCATATTTCATTCAAGTCGGCTTCAATTTTGTATAACTGAAGAAGCTTCCAACAAAATACTCCCACATCACAACCAAGACTTACAAAAGATATTTTTACAAAATTTCATATCATTTCAAGAATATACACACTCATATAAAATCCCCAACAGAATAAAATAAAAAGTTTGCTTAACACAATTTTAGACCTATCACAAGTACTATATTTGCTCCTTTTTAAGAATTTTCATTAAACTTCGAATTAATTTAATACTAGTTCATGATCAACATAAACAGATAGGAACAGACACATACAATCTTCGTGAAAAAAAAAAAAAAACCGGAATCAATAGTAAATTTATCATACGAAGAAAAAAATATTTTAAAGTCAAAAATCCAACCTTTGTAGGAAAAGACTCCTCCAATACTTATGCATTGATGCATTATTGAAGATAATGAATAATATTACAAAATATGCGTCGATTTTAAATTTAACAACGGCATAAAATGTAATATTATCCAAACTTCATTTCCATGCCTTCCTAGAATGTTCTGACTGCAACCAACACTCTCTTCGCTAAGCGTCCATCCACATCGAAAGCACAATGGATAATGAAAGATGAAACATAGGCTTATCTCAGATTTTATCTTATCATAGTGAGTCATGGAATTCACGTGGTAAGATTTCAACTCAATACTAACGGCTGTAAACACATGTGACCTCTTTTATCGCTGATAAATGTTAGATATCACAACAAAACCATTTGTAATAATCTTATCGCCCAAAAACTTAATTAAAGAAGATACATCGATTTAAATCTTTATTTGAAACTAATTTCCTAATTAATTTCAAAACCACTGTCGACGATTTATTTATTTTTTATTTTTTCCCGAACTTGAACTGTCTACAAAGTTATTCTATTCTATTCGTTTCTCATGCACACACACACACACACACACACACACACTTAAAGACTTAATTTTTTCTATTCGCAATCATTCCACCATAACATTTCACATTTTCAAAAAGACCATAGTTATTACTTTTTTAAACTGAGTTGTTTTCCAATGATTATTTCACTGTGGAGATTATTTTCAATGCGTTCTTATTCTTTTAATAATTTTCATCAATTAAGCATTACAATTATTTATTCTTCCAAAAACATAGCGATTTTCACATTTCCAAAAAATATTTCTAGTGATTTTATTTTTACAACAGCGAATTCAATTTCCTTAGAAATTTTCGAATGTATTTTGTCATATTAAAACGAATGCATTATTCAAGTTATACATATGTACATGGTGTAGCAATCAACCTTGAATGAATAATTGCAGGTCTTAACATATAAAAAAAATTTCAACTTGTAAGAATATTTTTTTTTTTCAAAACAATATTTTTTCAAACTTGTAACATTTTTCTACTTAGAAAATGAAATCAAATATTTTTTTTTCTTCAATTATATAAAATGTTTTTAAGACTTAATTTCTCAAACTTGTAATGTATTTCCACTAATTAAAAAAAAATCAATTTTTTTTTTCAATCATATAAAAATAAATTTTTAATCTTACAAAAATAATTTTTTCCGCAAAAATATTTTTTTCAAAACAAAAAATAATATTTTTATAACATATTATTTTTTTCTTTTCAATCTTTTTTCACAAAACTTTTTTTTTTTTCATTTTTTTTTTCAAACTTACAAAAATAAATTTAATCAACTGAATCTTCAAACAGAATGATTTAATTAATTTTAAAACTAGCAATCACTTTACTTTTTGTATTAATAACAACTATTGTTAATCCATTTACTCTTTGCACTCTCAGTATTAATTAGCACACATGCATTACAAATAATAGTAATGTTTAATATACTTATAAATCATTCACTCAAGCTTTCAAATATCCAATTATCATGTTATTGTTCAATCATGTGAGGGAACTTGTAATGAAACTTTACTCATCAATCGAAATTATAAGCGAAAATATCACATTTTTAGCAATTAATATAATCATACAATTAACTTTGAATGTAAGAAAATTAAAAACTATTATACACTTAGTAACACATAGGTCGAAATGGTTTACGATCAGGTGAGTGTCTTTTATCAATTGAGAGAACAACATAGTTGAGAAAGAGCGCTCACATTTCATATTAGAATTTATAAGTCTTTAAGGTATTTCTCCAATATTGAATTCAGTATTAATACGTATGAATTTCAACATGTGAATGTGACTGTATATTATTTTTCAACCCATTAACTTGTTTAAGGTTCACTATCATAATTTTCAACTTTTTCTTAGCATATGTTGAAATATTTTATGTGTGTCAATCTATTGAAATATCACAAAAATCATATTCTCACTCAAACTTTATTACAATACCATACAGTGAAACAAACAAAATACAGCCATTCTAAAGCTTGCTTACAAGAAAACGCATGTAGAAATATATGAAAGATTAATTTCAAAGCACAAATCATCAACTATATACAACGCAAAGCAATAAAACAAGTTTAACTGCCTTAAAGGATAACAGATACATTTTGAAGGATAGAGGTAATTCATTTATAAAACTTATTAATTTACTACTTAGCTAAAGGTGCGTATTTCGCAGTCTGAACTTCCACATTGACAATATGATCCAACGTCCACCCAGATCCAAGTTGTATAAACACCTCTAAGGCGTTTTCAACCTGACCAATAGCATCATTTAAATGTTCTAAGATAGTGTCCTTAACAAGTTCTATTCGCATTACACTTCTAAAATAAGAAGTAATCAAATTATCATCATCATCATCATCATCATTATCACCAACATGACGACTCAGCACTGCCTTCATTACTATGCACCATTTAATGCTTCGTTTTTCATCTATTTCATCCTCCAATATTTGAATAATTTGGAGTCTTAACTCATCAAAACACATTTTTATGTCTTGAGAATTTTGAGGAGCAGGTGTTACAAACTCCGTAGCAAAAACACCGAATGTAGTTTGTCGAGTAGGTTTTAATCTCTTTGGGACATGAGTTTTCACTGTAACTTGCTTCACTGCACTATGCATAACACGAACGTGATGCAAAAGGGTAGATTTACTCGCAAGCACTTTTCCGCACTGATCACATGTATAGCTTCGTCCATGTATCAGGATATGCCTTTTCAAACTATCCTCTCGTTTAAACTTTCTGTCACATTTCGAACATGCAAAGGTGGTAGTAGAATTATGAATCTTCAAATGACGATTCAAAGCAGATTTCCACTTGAATGACTTTCCACATTCTTGACATATGAATGAGGGACCATGCTCCTTAATATGTAGATTCAAATGCTTTCTTTCATCGAATAGCATGTCGCACTTTTCACATCTATAAGACTTCTTTCTAGAATGTATCTTTTGATGACTTCTCAAAGTAGACTCACGCCCAAAGGAAGCATTACATTTCATACAACAAAATGGTTTCATTCCTGAATGAGTCTTGAGATGTTGATTCAAATTTGAATTTGAACTAAATTGCTTCCCACATGAAGCACATACCTGTAAAAGATATAAAGGAAAAATAAATCAAAAATTATCAGAAACTTTTTTTATTTAAGTCAATTCTATCATTGAAAATAGCATTTAAAACACTAGCACATATGAAGTTTCGTGCTATATACTTTCTCAACATCATTTCATCATCTAAATTTAAACTCAAATGAAATGTAAATAAATACATAAAATGTGAAAACAAAACTCCTGTTTACATCATATTCAATTCTTTTAATAAGACAAGAATCCGAAAGTTGAAATTTTATAAAAGTTCATTTAAAAATACAGCACACAATATCGTTTACTGTTCCGCTACCAAAATTCCGCATGTACAATTTTTCCACTAAACTAACAAGCTTCTTTAGAATATTAAAGTAAGATGCTTATCAAATAAGCGCAAACCTTCAAGTAAGCACATTCTATGAAAATATTAATCAATTTTCATGAAATGATTATTTCGTACTCACACTTTTGAAATAGAAAAATTGGTGAAATCTTTACCCAAAATCATTTATTATATTATTTTCATACTGCTTGAACCCTCAAATATTTCAACAAAAGAATTATCACATAACACACTCAAAAATAAATACTTACATGTGATGATAAAACATCTTCACGACTCACACCACCATCAACAATATTCGAGTTTTCCCTATGATTTTCCATTAGAAAAGCTCTAAAGAAATTCGAAACACCAAGTTAAAATTTTCAACTGTTCGAAAAAGTTTTTCGATAGAAGTTAACTTCAGCACAGAAAACCTCCCGTCACGATCGGAATGGAATCCAAACCACCAAATGATCTTTCGAAGTAACCACATCAAATTTACACTTTCGAAGGATGCGTTAAACAAAAAGGTGAAATTATCAACCAATGAGAATGCTAAATGAAATGGATGAGAGAACCAATGAGCTTAATGCATCTGTTTGAATACAATCCTTTCACAACAGTAAAAAATAAAACAAAATTAATAAATAAATAAAGATAAATTCAATCCATATGTGACCATCAAGATCTTTCTCAAAATTTGTGGAAGACTACTCTGAGTGGAGTTGAGTTGTTTTTCTCAAAATTAAAAGTCATGGCACATCCTGAAACTTATCCGAAGCGAAAATATCCTCTTAAAAGGTTACAAAGAAAAAATGACAAAGTTCGAAAACGCGCGAAAAACGACAAAATGCGCGAAAATACCCCCGTAATCTTCTACAAAGATTACACGGAGGCGCAGCCATGAGATCAGAGGGGGGTCAACCCAAGGTCAGAGGGGGATTGGGAAGCGGATTGTAGATGCATACTACCGTCACCGCCGTCCGCAGCAGAACCGGCCTTTCTCATCTACTAACGGTGAAAGTTTCAGCCAAATCTGCCGAGTAGTTTCTGAGATCTTAGGGAACAAATTTACCAAACTCCATTTTTATATATATAGAAGATATAGAAGAAAGTAAAAATATATATATTAAATTGAATTTTTGGCATCTTGAATTCAAATTATGTTTTTCGCAATCACGAGCGTGTGTGTGTATGAATGCGCGTGTGTGCGTGTTGTGTATGCAGTGCCGTGTGTATACGCGCGCGTGTGTGTGTATGCGTTCGAGTGTGTTTGTATGTAGGCATATGTGTTCGCGTATGTGTGCAGGCATGAGTGTGTGTATGTGTATGTGTGTAGGAGTATGTGTGTGTGCCTGTACGCAGGCATGAGTGTGTGTATTTGTGTGTGTGTGTGTGTGTGTGTGTGTGTGTATGCGTGTGTGTGTAGGATATGGACGCAACCTGGAGACGGTTTTCGCAAGAGGAGCAGCATCGGTTGGCCGGTCGACTGTGGTGCAGCAGAGGGAGGTGGTGGGAAAATAAAATCAGCGTAACATCAAGGACAGTCAAATGAGAACAATAAGCAATCGTGATTGCTCCAAAAAAAAATTTAAAAAATATATTAATTTGAATTTTTGGCATCTTGAATTCAAATTGTTTTTCGCAATCACGAGCGTGTGTGTGTTTGTGCAGGCGTAAGTGTATGTGTTTAAGTAGGCGCATGTGTGTGGGTGCGTGCGTGTTGTGTATGCAGTGCTGTGTGTGTACGCACGCGCGCGTGCGTGTGTACGTAGGCATATGTGTTTGTGTCTGTGTGCAGGCATGTGTGTCTTTATGTGTGCAGGAGTGTGTCATTGTGTCTGTGCGCAGGCATGAGTGTGTGTATGTGTGTGTAGGCGTGTGTGTTTATTCGTGTGTGTGTAGGATATGGAGGCAACCTGAGGACGGTTTCTGCAAGAGGAGCAGCATCGTGAGGCCGGTCGACGTGACGGTGGTGCTGGCAGAGGGAGGTGGTGGAAAATAAAATCATACGAATTCAAAACAGTCAAATGAGAACAATAAGCAATCATGATTGCTCAAAAAAAAAAAAAAAAAAAAAACATGGACACAGAAAATACTTTTATTTTCCTGACAGTTTTTTTTTTAATTAATTTTTTAAAGTGTCAAATTTTTCAAACAAAGCGTGGTCTTGATGACGTCACAAATGAAGCACTTTGCCGCATGTTTCTACTGCGTTTCCACGTTATGATAATCAAGCAGCGAATTCAAATTGCGCTCTACGCTTGCTATCAAGCATATCGTTGTCAATACACATGAGTAATGATGCGAATTAAATATTTTGCACCGTGAATGGCAACACTGAATGGCATTTCATCACTGACATCACCGGCAGAAGCCGTAAACAATGAAAGCTCTCCGATTTAAGTAATTTTTTTTAAATATTAAACGTAAACAAATTTATCAAAAAATGGTCAGATCCTATGTTTTTAAGCATGCTCTTTCAGAAAAAAAAATACTTTTAAAATTTTGGAAGCGACCCCATTCGGTTATCAATCACATGAATAAACGCTTAGTCGTTATTAAAATCTGCTTAAAAAAAAAGTTGTAGCTCAAATTTTATGAAACATGGAAGTTCCAAACACATTCTATCAGACGCGGAAAAATTCTCTTTATTTTGGCATTAAATTTTAAAATTTTTAACTATGCTTTCGCTGCAAAAATCGCGAAAAACCTTTTAGAAGTTTTTAATTAATATTTTCGTTAATTAATGTCATCCAAAAAGAACACTCTCAATCAACTCCCTTTTCGATAAATTTTTTTTTCTCAAAATCGGTCCATCCATTTAGGCTCTCAAGTGCCACAGACAGATACACAGATACATAGATACACAGACACGTCAAACTTATAACCCCCTTTCATATGTGTGTCGGGGGTTGAAAATTATTCACAAGGAAAACAAGTGATCGTCTTAAATTAAAACTTTAAAAAAAAAAAAAAAAAAAAAAAAAAAAAAAAAACCCGACTGAGTCGCAAACGTAGAATCAAGAGGGAAAATTTAAAATCCTTCGGAAAGCTTCATACTATTAAAAATCAATTATAAGTATTTTATTTATTAATAAATGGAAACTGGCAACATACAAAAAATTTAAATCATTGCCTTTAATTTCCTTGTTGGCTAACAATGAATTCGGTTACCAATCGCTTGAATAAAAGCTTAGCCGTATTTAAAATCTGCTTTAAAAAACCGTTATAATTCGAATTCTATGTAACATGGACGTTCCAAACACATTCTATCAGACGTAGAAAAAATAACCTTTATTTTGGTACTAAATTGTAAAATTTTTAAAAATCTTTTCACTGCAAAAATCTCGAAAAACCATTTCGAGGTTTTTAATTAATGTCTTCGTTAATTGATGTCATCCGAAGATGCAACTTAGCTAAGAACACTCTCGATAAACTCTCCTTTCGAACATTTTTTTTGAGCAATCACGATTGCTTATTGTTCTCACTTGACCGTTTTTGGCGTCCGTGCCTTTTTCAGCTTGGACCAGGCCTGCAGCACCACCGTCCACCGGCGGCGGCGCGGCTGGTCCTGAGCACTGTCCCCCGAAATCCACTTTTGCTGGGCGGTGGCGTCCATGTCCCACACACACGAACGCCTACACACACACACACACACGAACGCCTACACACACACACACACACGCGAACGCCTACACACACACACACACACACACGAACGCCTACACACACACACACACGAACACCTACACACACACACACACGAACGCCTACACACACACACACACACGAACACCTACACGCACACGCACGTACACAACACTCACTCACACACATGCATACATACACTTACGCACCCACGCACCCACACACATGCGCCTACACAAACACACACGCTCGTGATTGCGAAAAACATAATTTGATTTCAAGATGCCAAAAATTCAAATAATTTTTTTTTTTTTTTTTTTTTTGAAATCACAAAATCAGTTTATCCGTTTAGGCGCGAGTGCCACAGACAGACACGTCAAACTTATAATCCCCTTCCTTTGTCTGTTGGGGGTTAAAAAAATTGTGTGGGGAGTTGGGTATCGTGATGACTTGAAACATGGAAAATAGTACTTTTCATGCCAGCGTTAGCGATTTGATTCTTGTTTATTTTATGGTATATTTGTATTTTAACTGTTGAATATACTTATTTTGTGGACTTTTTTTCCTTTAATTGTTTCTTTCAATTATGTTCAATGGCTTTTTTTTATAAATTAAACATTAAATTTTAAATTTCAGTAAAATTTATTTTAGCAATGTTTGACAAGAAGACAAGCGGTTTGTGTTAACGACTGGTTTGGCGAAAAAACGTGAAAATCCACGTCATGATATTTTTTTCCTTGTTTCCATATAGTTAGAGCAAACCTAACTTGGTAGTATCCCAATGCTGTGACTAGATTCTGCGTAGCCTTCACAATGCTACTTGGTTAGGTTTACCTCGATGAGGGAAGCTTTGCAAAGTGACGTGGTTGCTTGGTGAGCAAAAAACTCTGTCTGGATCTCTCCCTGTCAGGATCTGTGTGACGCGCATAGCACCTAGACAGTTCGACCGATTTTCACGAAATTTGGTACAAAATTAGTTTGTAGCAAGCAGGTGTGCACCTTGAAACAATTTTTCGAAAATTCGATTTTTTTTTTCTATTTCAATTTTAAGAGAATTTTACCGAGCAAATTATTGCAACGTGGACGAATCAATTACGAAATTAACAAATAATATAACAAATTGGCAAGAAATTCATCATCCATTATCTTTACTAATATTATAAAGAGGATTTTTGTGTGTTTATATGTTCGAGGTAATCTCCGGAATCACTGCACCTATTTGAAAAATTATTTCACTATATGAAAGGTGCTTTCTTACTGAGTAACATAGGTTATAATTCGAAAAAATCCAAAAAATAGTTCTTTTTTTATTCAAATTTAGGCCCAAATTTCACGTAAATTGCCTATTATTGGCTATTAAAGGGGTGAAAAATTACTTGCACATATTAATATTATATATCATTAAAAAGGGTAGAATTTTCTGCGTTCTGAACAATTTATTTCAATGCTCTAACTTAATTACGGCGGGAGTAATTTGCGTTTTTAGCTCGAACTTTTTTAGGCTTAAATGAAATTTAGGCAATACTTTCTTCATTAAATCTATCAATAAAAAGTGAAGGAATTGTCCCACAGTTTTCTTTTTGACACCATTGGAAAGAGCTGCTATTTTTACTCCTGATCTAACTCGACCTATGGTCGTAAGTTTAACCCTCTATCTCCATTAGAAAAAAAAGTTACAAGCGAATTAAATGAAGTTCAAAAATCTTTTCTCTATACAAGTTTTTAACCGTTTTATTTTCCGTTTCCATGGTAACGCTTTTTGAATCCAATGCTTATTTCCATCTTTCTCATTTTCAATTCTTAAACTTATTTTACTTTGTGTTTCCATGGTTATACATTTTAAATTCATCTTTCTCATTTGAATTTCTTAAAAGTACTTTAATATCTGTCATCATTTTTCGGAAGGGAAATTTTGCATGATTTGACAGCATTGAGAAAAGCGAGATTTTTTACTCCAGATCTCTCTCGACCTTTGGTCGAAAAAATTAGCTTCTATCTTCAAAGGAAAAAAAGTTACAAGCATTTTTAAATCAATTTCGAAATATGTCATTTTGATTCAGGTTGTCAACCATTTTATTTTCGCGTTTCCATGGTTATGCTTTTTAAATCCTTTGCATCAGATTTCTTAAACTTATTTCATTTCATGTTTCCATGGTTACGCTTTTAAAATCCATCTTTCGCATTTTAATTTCTTAAAAGTATTTTAATATCTGTCGTCATTGTTTGGAAGGGTAATTTTGCATGGTGTTTTTTTTCTTTTATTTAAGTTATTCTTTAAGTTCTTAAGTTATTCTTTTAATTAATTGTTTAATATATGTCACTTGACGCAATTTTTGTTCTCTTTGTTTCTTGTTTGTTTTGCAGACCGGGCAAAGCCGGGCAACGCAGCTCCTAATATATAAAGATTTGAAAGCTACTGTTAATGTGATTTTACACCTATTTCGTCGCAAAATCAATGAGAAATAAGCTCAAAACGTTTTGGAATAACGTCTTACTTACAGATGAAAATAAATTCACCATTTTTGGTTAAATTGTTGGATAATCTTAATATATAAAAATCAATGTCCTGAGATAACATATATATATATATACATATATATATATCAAAGCACAGAAAATACTGCTGAAGCTTCAGACTTGAAATTTGGCAGGCATGTCCACATGGTTATGAAAGTATCCACTAAGAAAGGTTTTTTCGAAATATCGATAAGTGCAGGAGATATTAATTAAAACCCTTAATTTCTGTGAAATTAAAACCTGTCATTGAAATTTAAATCCCTTATTTTCGGAGGCTTTCTTCCATTCAAATCATTATTCACTACTTCATCTCAACTTTTGGTCGAAAGTGAATTTTAAATTTGATATTGTTTTTGTTTCTCACGTGATTCTTCGAGGCAATCATGTTATTATTTGACGTCTCAAGTCAAATAATAATGTTTCTGTCTTTTGCTTTCATTTTTTCAAAACTAGAAGCGAAGTTTTTAAGAACATCATCACAGGCGGACTATTCTTTTGAATTTAGAAGAGTGCAGTTTCCTGCAAAAGTTTGCTTTGCAATAACCGTTAATAAGTCAGAAGGACAAACATTAAAAGTAGCAGGGATCCATTTTGGAGAAGACTTTTTTTCACACGGCCAATTTTATGTAGCTTACTCCAACGTCAGTTCATCAAGCAGCTTAATAGTTTTAGCACCAGAAAGAGAGGAAAAAAAATTAAAAATGTTGTATACTAAGAAGTTTTGGCTAAAACATAGGTATAACAATAAAATGTGGATGGCCTGTGTTTGCAAAGATAATATTTTTAAAAAATCGTTAATAACAGTTGAAGATCGGTTAAGGACAAGGGCATATATATATATGGAGTCCAGGGGCCCCGGAATCCTCTCAAAATTAAAAAATGGTCGAAATGGACTCAGCACACCTCAAAAAGTTCGAATCCGTCAAAATTCGAAATTCGAAAATTTGCACGAATCCAATACTTTCTTCTATATATTAGATATAGAAGAAAGTAAAAATTATAGGTAATAAGTAATTATTATAGGGGATTTTCGAAACTAGGTGCACCAATTACTGTTAACCCCTGCTAATTCCATTACCCGAGCAATGCCGGGTACGAGAATGCTAGTTGTACATAGAAGAAAAACTGAGGAACTTATTAGAACTAAGTTAATCAGGACGGTAAATGTGTTCTTGTGTGAGGGTGCATATCAGAATCAGGAATTGGTGGTTTGGAATTTTTTGATGAACTAATGAATCATGCTGCTCATTTGAATATTTTAAAAAACAATTTTAAACTCTTTGCCAAAAATCTGGTTATCGGAAAGAACTTTTTTTTAATATCAAAATAAGGATAAAAAGCACACGGTTTTCAACGTTTGCGTCTAGTACCTGGAAAATTGTCCTAAAAATTTTAGAATATACCCTCAATCTCCAGATTTTAACTTAATGTAAAATATTTAGAGACATCTGCAGGCTAGATTACGAAAATATGGCTTTGAAATGAAAAGAGAGCGATAAACAGTAAGACTCGAAGTGTGATTGAACACTTACTCAGAAATTACACACAAAGACACACACACACACGCACACACACACACACAAATTGAATTCTATTTGCAGACGTTCAAAAGCTGTTGTCAATGTTGAATGATATTGTACTAAATAATACCTTAATAAAAAGTTACATTATTAAATAACATATAGACATTTTTTAAAGTGCACGGAGAATTTTGTGAGATAAAATTTACGGCACTTTTTGATGTTTGATTTGAAAAAAAAAGTTTTAATACATTTTATTCAAATTTGTCATGTAGTTTTGTTAAAAATTGCTCATAGATCTTATAATTAAATACCTATTCGAAATATCAATTCTACCCAATGAATTGGGGCCTATTTCATTGAAAGTCGCAGGTGTATGAACACTTCTCGGAGCCACTGTATATAATAGCAAATGATCGAGTGACCCGCGAGAATCAACACTGACACTCGCGCCACGGCATGATATTTTGATAAAATGTTTTGGTAATGTTTAACACGCACGGAAAAGCTTTATTGTGACAAGGCTGAACTCGATCCGGTAACTTAACTGTTTTACGGGTAAGACTGTCATTTCAAGGGAATGAAGAAACGAAAAAATGGTCAACAATGAACCTGCCTACTGGAGTTGAGGATTAACCCACTGGAGTTAGGGTTTACAATTTCAACTATCAAAATATCACTAAACAGGCAATGGCTTCGTTCAAATGTAAAAGCAATTTTCACTTGTCATACCTTGACGGACGATTTTCTAGTAATCAAATAATAATTTGCATGACCTTGAAATATTCATGTCACGTAACTTTGCAAAGTGATATATCACATGAAAGCAGTTTAAAAGAGCTTTAAAAAGACACCTAGTACGACACTCCATCTCCTATAGAAGCTCAGAAAAAGGAATTTTGTACCGTCCGAAACATCATTTTTTGCCGTTTTTTGAGTTCTTTGGGTGGTCTTACGGCAAAAATAGGACAGTCAAAAAAAAAAAAAAGAAGAAAAAGAAAGGGGGAAAAAAAAGAAAAAACAATTAACAAAATTATATTTTTTCAATCATCACGAGGATAGACTCAAACCTGTAAATTTTGTAGTAATCGATGATGGTCAATTTCAGAGGCTTATTGATTTAGTGTCGAATTACCCCATAGCAGCAAAACTTCAGTGTACTAACAAAACTACATTAAGCGTTAAGTAATAAATAAGCGTTATAGCGTTAAGTAAAGTTCGTGTTCAAAAATCGCTACGATAGCATTCCCTCGTTTGCTAATTAAAGTTTCACTCAAAACTCTGAGCGCCAAATAAGATTTGAAAATCGATTGCATTTCAGAAGAAATGAACCTTGGCATTCAAATGAATCTGAAATTATAAGAATTTTCGTTCTTTAATTAAGTAACTCCAGTCCTAAGAATTCCTTTCAAAGCAAATTCTCACCTTTGAGTGGGTAATTAATTTATACCTTGTATAAAAGTTCTTGTGGCATTAATTTTATTTGATTCATTTATTCATTGTGATATAATTAAAACCAATGATCCGCATTTTTTTTTTTTTTTTTTTCAAATTTACTTGCATTGGGACAGAAAAAAACATTGAAATTCTAAATTAAATAAAAGATTCTGGGACGTAATTTTAAATTGGCAACTTTATTTCTGACATAGATTCGATTATTTTAGAAGCATTGAAATAGTCCAACCGAGGAATGAATGACATTTTAATGAAAGATCCTGATAGTGTAAGTTAAGGGAGTAAATTTTTTACAATGGTTTTTCTATGAGATAAAATGCAATAATTATCGGTAAATGTTTAGATCCGAATGACTTTTGTACAAAAAACTGCTAGAAAAAACTTTGAGTTGAAAAACATTTGAATTCCAAATGACCATGCAAACAGTCCTTATAACGCCGAGACGAATACAGCATGGTCTGAAACCAAGAGTCTTGAAATTACATGAGTTAATTTATTTTTGGTTGAAAAAGGAGAAATTGTTACACAGTTTCGACACCAGTGACCGTTATTGGTAAAACAAAACAGCTACGGAATCCCTAAGTGTCGCGTGACTCTGTTTATTTTCACTAAGAGTACTCTCTAAACAAACTTTTGCTCTTCACGATCCGTTAACTGAACCTAAGGCTCCATATATACGAGCCGACGCATCAGCTTAAGGTCAGTCTTTTTGGATCGGAGCGCGTGTTTGAATGTTTGTCTTTTCTGGCGAGTCATCGCGTTGGTGATTGTTCACTGTAAACAATTATTAGCGGCACATGAATTGTTTATAAAATAAAATATTATTTTCTGCAAATTTGGCGAAATCCGAAACTTTGCTGTGGTAACCCGAGCAGTGCAACAATGAAAAATCCGATCCAAAATGGCTAAGCTTAAGCTGATGCTTCGGCCTATCTATATAGCGGCTCTAACTGAACCTACCTTTTATCATAGAATCAGTCTGATTTTTTTGGGGCGGGGGGCGCTTAGATTTTATGCATGATGTTGAAATTTAGCTGTAAGTTACCGCCCGCAAGCCAGGACTCATGCAATATACCAAACAGCCCAGGTATCACATCCAGAGATTACAATTTTGTTCCTATTAGAACTCATCAGTCCATATTAGTGAATAACCGAGCTGGAGGCAGATTTCATTTCAATGAAGCTGAGAGTGCCAAAAAACTGGTAGATAATGTTCATTAATTTCACCAGTGAGTGTCCGCAGCATGGTGCGGTTCGTCTCGTGAATCGAACCAATTCCAGCTCGGTTATTCACTAATCTAGACTAATGAGTCCTAATAAGGACGACACTGTAGTCTCCGGATGCGATAACCGGGCTATCTGGTATAATGCATGTAGTTCTGCCTTAGTCCTGGCTTAGGGGCGGTAATTTACTGCTAAACACCCAAGCTTTGCCTTCCATTCACAAGTCAAACCGTACCATACTGCGAACATTTGCTGGTGAGATAAATTTACTTTTTTCTTCCAGTTTGTTGGTACTCTCAGCATCAATGAGATAACATCTGCCTCCAGTCAACACCATAGAGATATAATGTTAGCCTTAAATTTTTCAGTAAGTGCTAACATTAAGTTTTTTGAACTGCTCAAAATTGTATGAAATATAGTTCCGATTAAAAAATGAAATACGGGAATGAGGTGTCGTCCGCGAGATCTTCAAAAAAAAAAAAAAAAAAGAAAAAAAAAAGAAAAAGAAAAAGATCATTTGAATTGTACAATTTGTTTAAAAGTTATTGAGGAGGGGGGCCGACAGCCCTACTGACAAACACATATTTTCCCCATCTGAAAAGCCTTCTTTCGTACTGTTAATTTTTCGATACTTATTTAATAACAAGAAAATCGTGCGTCAAGGTATGAAGGGTGAAAATTACTTATATTCTGCTACATTTTAACGAAACAATTGTCTGTTTGATGATATTTTAATAGTTGAAATTTCAACCGTAACTCCAGTGGATTAACCCTAAACTCAAGTAGAAGGCGTTTATAGTTGATGACAGTCTTACCAGTAAAACAGTTAAATTGCCGGATAGAGTTCTGCCATGTCACAACGAAGTCTTCGCCTGCAGCGAAATTTTATATCGGAGGTTGATTTTAGTCTAGTATGAAAGTAGCGCCATCTGATTGATCTTCGCAGACACGTGACGCATCTGATGGTTTGCTTTCGATAGAAATGCATTTCGCATTCCTGTTTTGGCAGTTGGAAAAGAAAAAAAGTTTAGTGAATTCTTCGTTTAACTCAAAATTTAGCCGGCGTACTAACACTCTGATTTATCGAATGCGTTGGATTTTAAGGTGTAAAATTTCATGTCTGAAACACTTTTAAATGCAATTTTTGTATGTCATAATTAAGCAATCGTTTTTGCAAAAAAAGTAACTTATTTTCTTGACATTATGTTAAATTCTGCTTTTCTTTCATCTTGTAAATATTTTTATTTGATTTAATTTGAAAATACTGAATTGTTTTCCACCAATGGATTTCGCAAATGTTTAAGTCTTGCCCTAGCTATTAAAATTCATTAAGAAATAATCGTTTGACACAATAATGTAAGTTTGTTATTGTTATGTATTTTAGTTTTAGAAGTTTTTTTTTAGACTACTTGCATCAGTAAAGTTCACTGTGTGCCCTCTTGGTTGCTCGGAGAATGTCAAAGTGGTACTCCAATTCTCGCCAAGGTTGGACAGGTTTTTTAACAGATACCATAGATAATAATTTTAAAAAGATAATAATTAAAAACTTATTTATTGATATTAATGCAACTTTTCTTATATTAACATTATTTATTGTTCAAAGCGAAGACGAGAGACACTCATTTATTTATGAAACAGCCTGCAATATAAGCTACAGAAAGCAAGTAATATACTTTGATTTAATTTAAAATTCATTTTGTGCCTATAAAACTGTAAAAACAATTATATATTATGCTATTTACACTGTCAGGGTTCGTACTCAATTTCAGAAATAAAATGTAGGTGTTTTGGAGGAGTTTTGAATGAAATGAGATTTTGAAGGAGTACTAATGGGAGTCATTAAATGATGTCGCCCTTTTTACTTTCTTCTATATCTAATGTATAGAAGAAAGTATTGGATTCGTGCAAATTTTCGAATTTCGAATTTTTACGGATTCGAACGTTTTGGGGTGTGCTTCCATTTCGACTATTTTTGGAAAATGTCTGTCTGTCTGTGTGTGTATGTGTGTATGTATGTATGTGTGTGTGTATGTGTGTCACGTCTGTGTGTGACCAGTTTTTTATCGCCGCTCTACAGCAAAACCTACCGCATGAAATCGAACGAAACTTGGTACACATATGTGCCGCTATGTGAACTTGTGCCCATTGGTTTTTGGCGCGAATTCCTCCAAGGGGGTGGAGCAATGGGACGTTTTTTGAGTTACGCGTGACTGCTATTCCTCAAGAAGTAACTGGCGGAATCAAACAAAATTTGGTCCATATGTTGTCAGTAACAGAAACAGGTGCTGATTTAATTATGGTGTCAATAACTCAAACGGGGGTTGAGCTATAGAACGTTTTTTTGTCGTCAATTGTGACTGCTGTATCTCAAGAAATAATGAACGGAATGAAAGAAAAATTTATCGGCAAGTAGCCCTTAGTTGGTATAAAAGCTGATTTTATTTTGGTGTCAACAGCTAATTATATAGTATGTTGTGGCCATCACGAAACTTTCTTCTATATTTTTCCTTTTTCTGATCCCTCCCCATGCTTGACGAGGAAGCAATATTCCTAACAAAAACAAAATTACACATGCAAAAACTTGACGACCATCCCAATGTCTGAATTATTGTAAAAACAAAACAAAGAGCGAAAATTGAAAGTTACTTTAAAAGCCTTACTTGAATTAATTACAAATATTTTATTTATTAACAAACATAAGATGGCAACAGTTAAAAACTTTAAATCATTGAGATAATATTTCTGATCATTTCCATACAATTAAAATCACGAGAAATACGCAGACGACAATCTATTACGATTTATCTTTCTTATTGTTGCATTAATAAAACTATTTTTATTCGCAAAAAAAAAAAAAAAAAAATCAACACCTCTTGGAGCGATTGGAGTCAAAATTGAACCAAAGCCTGTTTACGTATGGATTCACTTATATTCCAAATTTCAACCAGAACGTAGCATTACTTCTTGAGATAGGGCACTCACAATGGAAAAAAAGAACGGGAGATTGCGCTACCCCCCTTTTTAGCTGTTGACACCAAAATAAAATCAGCTCTTATACCCACTAAGGGCTACTTGTCAAAAAATTTTTGTTTGATTCCGTTCGTTATTTCTTGAGATACAGCAGTCACAATTGACGACAAAAAACGTTCTATAACTCAACCCCCGCTTGAGATATTGACACCAAAATTGAATCAGCACCTGCTCCTGTTAACACATGGACCAAATTTTGTTTGATTCCGCCAGTTACTTCTTGAGGAATAGCAGTCACGCGTAACTCAAAAAACGTCCCATTGCTCCACCCCCTTGGAGGAATTCGCGCCAAAA
This sequence comes from Uloborus diversus, assembly GCF_026930045.1. NCBI lineage: Eukaryota > Metazoa > Arthropoda > Arachnida > Araneae > Uloboridae > Uloborus > Uloborus diversus. The sequence goes on from NC_072735.1 coordinate 126,738,758, forward strand.
ACCAATGGGCACAAGTTCACATAGTGGCACATATGTGTACCAAATTTCGTTCAATTTCATGCGGTAGTTTTTGCTGTAGAGCGGCCACAAAAAACTGGTCACACACAGACGTGACACACATACACACACACACACACATACACACACACACACAGACAGACAGACATTTTCCAAAAATAGTCGAAATGGACTCAGCACACCTCAAAACGTTCGAATCCGTCAAAATTCGAAATTCGAAAATTTGCACGAATCCAATACTTTCTTCTACATATTAGATATAGAAGAAAGTAAAAAGGGGGTAGCGCAATCGCCCGTTCTTTTTTTCCATTGTGAGTGCCCTATCTCAAAAAGTAATGCTACGTTCTGGTTGAAATTTGGAATATTTGTGAATCCATATGTAAACAGGCTTTGGTTCAATTTTGGCGCCAATCGCGCCAAGAGGTGCTGATTTATTTTTATTATCATTATTTTTTAGCGAATAAAAATAGCTTTATTAGTGCAACAATAAGAAAGATAAATCGTAATAGATTATCGTCTGCTTATTTCTCGTGATTTTAACTGTATGGAAATGATCGGAAATATTATTTCAATGATTTAAAATTTTTAACTGTTGCCATCTTATGTTTGTTAACAAATAAAATATTTGTAATTAATTCAAGCAAGGCTTTTAAAAAAACTTTCAATTTTTGCTCTTTGCTTTGCTTTTGCAATAATGCAGACATTGGGATGGTCGTCAAGTTTTTGCATGTGTAATTTTGTTTTTGTTGGGAATATTGCTTCCTCGTCAAGCATGCGGAGGGATCAGAAAAAAAAAGAAAAATATAGAAGAAAGTTTCGTAATGGCCACAACATACTAGTTTTTTATTTGACTCCCTTCCCGTTTATCTAAAAATGTCACACTTCACGTAACTCCTTCTCTTGCCACATGTCATATTTTTTATAAACATATTGTTACAATAACTGTGTGGTGTCACTTTTTGTCACCCTCTCTCTTCCCCTTGTCACAATTTCATGAACCTGTCTCTCCCTCAAGGCATGGTATCACTAGTGGATGACCCTTTTTACAATATCATAACTGCAACCTACAAAACAATTGTTTTTTAACATAATCACTTACTATAGTGTATTTTTGAATATTTAAAAAAAATATTAGACAAAATGACTTTTGCTGTTGAGAGTGTGGTGGAGGGAAAAGCAATAACAATAAAACTTGAAAAAACATCCAAGCACCATTTAAGCATGTTTTACTTCATTTATATCTTAGTCATCTAATAATGTTTTCACCTTCAACTTTTACGACTTCTCTGCTCAATTTGTAAATCACACCCTTATGAAAAAATTAAATATATGAAATAACTACATCAAAATCATCTTCGTGACAAAGTTAGTTGTTGACCGAAATATTTTAAGTTACTGCCATAGAGTAAGATTACATAGTCTTGAAATAAAAAAGAAGCAGGGTTGGGTTCTGGACTGTTTAAAACTGGTTTAGGACAGGACAGGTGGTTTTTACCATCCAAAACAGTCTAAAAGTGTCCGAAACTGCCTTAAACTGTCCAAAACTATGCTAAAGCAAAGGGGTGTAATCTAATCAATTTGTATTTACTGCAATATCCGTAATGCATAAATAAAGATGTTAATGTGAGGTTTAATTAATGAGTTTTTAATATATTTTTCACTTAATTCTTTTAAAAAAAATATTTTAGTTATAATTTTGCCAATAACTATTACACAAAAACTTCCTTATGTAATAGTTGGTACAGTTATGAAAGGAAATTCACAACACTACCAAGACAATTTCAGTTCCGTTTGTAACTCAAAGGAATGTTATTAAATGTGCAATATTTAGGTGCAAAAAAAAAAAAAGCTTAATTTTTTAAATGGTTTTTGCAAATAAGTTTCACATGATGTTTTAACAAAAATTATTTTTTAAATCATAGACTAAAGGAACAAGAAACTCATGATTATGCACTTATATTATAAAACTTGTGTTATTCTTTTTTAGTTTATATTTTTAATATAATACAATCTGTAACTACAAAAAATTGTAATTTATCGCATTTAAGTTAATTATTGCACAATATTTTGAACACTTTCTTTTCGACCTGCATTATCGTCCAAAAATTTGGTTTATGAAGAAAAAAAACTCTTGCATACAAATTGAAATTTTTAATGCAGCATTTAATTCCTATGTAACTCAGCTGCATAAATTAGTTACATATATGTTCATGCTTGAATGTTCACGTTGAATAAATAAATATTTTTTTTTTGACATTTTTTTTGTTTGATATTTTCTCACAATCTCTCTATCATTTCAAGAATTCAACTTTGATGCAACTAGATTAAAATCAGCTGCATAAATAAGTTGAATGTTCTCATTGAATAAATGTTCAATATGAAACATTACTTTGATACATTTTATTCTGTTTTTGATGTATTCTCAAAGAATACAATTTTTCTAAAAATATAGTTTTGGACACTTTCGGACAGGACGGTAAAAACCAGGGCTTTTACCATGGTTTTTACCATAGTGTCCAAAACTTGCCAACCCTGAAAAGAAGGCCCTTCCCTTAATGAAACCGTGAACATGGGCCTTAAAGACCTAAAAGTAGAAAAAAACCTGTTGAGTGGGAGGACACATTTTCTGCATCATTACCTTACTAAATTCAGGGTTATTTTATCATTTGGTTTTGAATTTTCAAATGTTAAAATTTATTGAGTACTTAATTCATAACAGACGAAGCATTTAAAAAAAATTATTACATGCAATAAACTATACCACACACATCAAGTTTTTTATAGGATTAATGGCTGCCAACTACAATCTTCCAGCATTACCACATCAAGAATGTAAAAATGCTTTTTTTTTCACTAATTTTGCCAAGTGCAAACAAACACCATTTGGTCGAAACGTAAATGCAATTGCAGCAGATCAAATCAGTTTCCAACAAAAATCAAGTTTTTGAGTGCACTTTGCTTCACCAGTTGCGCCTTTTCAGTACTACGCATCATAGAAATTCTAAAAAAGTTTTTTTTCAGCCACCCTAATGTATGTTCATAACATTTTTTCATTAAAAGATTTATGATTTTGAAAAAAATTGCAATTAAAGTAATAATGTGGCAAAAATAAAAAGCGCTGCTTTTGCATTGATTTGATAAACCATGTTTGGTAACTCAATAGAAAAACAAAAATTTTACACGAACATAACAGAAATCAAATTTCTGCACAATAAATTTTAAAAAGTGCTTTTGCCAGCTAAACTACAATAGAGGACAAAATTGTCTAAAAATGGAAAATTTGGATATACTGCCTTTTTCCCTCCCACAGAACATTTTATGATTCTAAAGGCGAGAACAGTGATTAGTAAAAGCTAATCCATAGAAATAAATCTAAACTTGCATACATTATCCACGTCAATAATCTGCACATGACACTAACATTTCATGATTCTTAAGGCGAGAACGGTGATAAGTAAAAACTAATCCTAAGTAAAAAATCTAAACTTGCATACATTATCCACGTCACTAATCTGCACATGACACTTGCCCCATTCGATAGTCATTCTGTGTTGTGTAAAAAAAAAATAAAGCTTTTCTGAAAGTTTCGTTCATAGTCGCTGCTGAAAGTTGCTTAGGGAGAGCAAACCATCAGATGCGTCACGTGTCTGCGAAGACCAATCAGATGGCGCTACTTTCATGCTAGACTAAAATCAGCCTCCGATATAGAATTTCGCTTCCCCTGCATGATAAACCAAGGCCTCACTTGATACGTGTTTCTAACTCGATAAGATGAGTATCGAGTAAGGCGTAAGGCCTTGGTTAAACATTACCAAAAGACATTATCAAATTATCATGCAGTGGCGCGAGTTTCGTTGTTGAAACACGCGGGTTAATCGATCATCGGCTATTCTTTATATAATGATTATTTTATCTATTTTTAACTTTTTTTTTTTTGTACTGAGCAATATTTTCACGAAACATTAGCCTTAACCGGTTAAACCACCTTTCATGCTTTTATCTATTTTATTTTACTTAACGGGAACGTAAGCTAAAAATGAGCTTAAAATATCGTCTGTATTCAAAAAGCAATATTATTAAAAAGAAAAAGATAAAATATCCTTATTCGCAACTCCAACAAATCTCGCCAAGAGTTCTTTGCTCGCACAATACTAAAACCCTAAACAAATTTTTGGTGAAACTCTTCAGCTGATAATGTAAGCAATAAAGTAAAAAATGGCGCACTATTTTGACAATGAAATTCAATGAATTCTCAGCTTTCGTTTTTGCAAATTCTAAACGTTCTTTCTCGGTTAAACATTTTTCATTTTTTCTACGATAATATATTGAAGAAAATATTTTGGATACTGCCCATTCCATCTAAATGTTGCAGTAAAATAAGGTTAGTTAAATTAATTATTTTAAACTAGGTGAAAACCCTAATTCTTCAGCTAATGTTATCAAAGCCTTCATTCCAGCTTAAGATATATAAAAAAAATTAATTTGAACTTTGACACCTTGAATTCAAATTGTATTTTTCGCAATCACAAGAAAGTGTGTGTATGTAGGCGTGTGTATTTGTATGTGTGTGGGGGGAGTATGTGTATGGTGTGTAGGCATGTGTGTTTGTATCTGTGTGCAGACATGAATGTTTGGGTAATTGTGTGTATGTGTTTGTGTATGTGTAGGTTTATGTATGTGTGTGTGTAGGTGCGTGTATGTATGCGTGTAAGTGTAGGATATGGACGCAACCTGGAGACGGTTTTTGCTAGAGAAGCAGCATCGTGAGGCCGGCCGACGGTGGTGCTGCAGAGGGAGACGGGGGGAAAATAAAATCATACGACATCAAAACCGTCAAGTGAGAACAAAAAGCAATCGTGATTGCTCAAAAAAAAAAAAAAAAAACTCATATTCTTACAAATTTACACAAAACAATAAAAAATTTTACCTGGTATAACGTTATCCTCTTTCAAAAAAAAAAAAAAAAACCGTCGAACAGACGAGCAAATTCTTTGAATTTCCTGCAAATGTGAAGTTTGTCAATCCAGAGTTTTCTTGTGTTTACGGCAGGGCTGTGGAGTCGGAGTCGGAGTCGAAGAGTCGGAGTCGGATTGATTTTGGAATAAAGGAGTCGGAGTCGGAGTCGTTGGAAAACATGCCGACTCCGACTCCGACTCCGGGCTTCTTTTTTTCTTTCCTTTTCACTGACTCTCCTTGCATTTTTTAAAAATTGATTACCAATTGGTTCGATTACATGTATAAAAAGATACTAATGAGAAAATAACTGCCATTATGGCAATCAGCTAGCTTGAATGCTTACCGAACTTTCTGTAGCCGTCCCCTAGTTTGCTTGCTTTTTAACTTAACTAATAGCAACTGTCAGCAAACGGTTTTGTTGAATAACATTTTCAAATAATCACTTTCAAATAAAAATAGAAATATAGTGTTTTGTTCTATCTCAGTTTAAAATAGTAAAAGAAACGTAACAAATTAGTAAGTCGACGCCTGTAGCTAAGGTTGAAACGTTTAAGTGTGATCGGCAAATTCAAAGAAGTTCTGGCTCGAAAGCACGAATCCAAAAGATTCGATGAAATAATCTAATGTTTTTTTCTTTATTAAGAGTATTTCTGTACGCTTGGTTCTCACTAAAAAGTATGTAACAAAATAAGTGTAAAAAATTTCTTGATTACAACACTCAAGAATTGCAGTTAATCTTAAAATCTTCATATTTAGGTTAATTCTAAAGCAGCCAATAAAATTTAAATTAAAAATTTAGCGAAGAAGAAATATAGGTATAGTAAAAGCTATTCGTACAAATTTGTATACCGCCGCGTTTTGTGTAAAATTAGCTCCTGACGCATATGTGCCCTATTTTCGTTGAAATTTTATTGATGAAATATAATTTCAAATATATTCGTGAAAATTTTCAGAATTAAAGTATTTATATTTTTTATAAACTCTGAAATTAACTTTGGGTGTCATCTACTAGATGGATGTCACCAGGGGCAAACCACTCCCTCTCAAGAACTTGGATTTAGAAAAAAAGTTTTTTTTTCTTTTAAGTTACAGCTTTCAAAAATTGAAAACACACGATTTGATCAATATATATTTGTTAAACATTAAAAGGGGGCAAATTACACATAATCATTTTCAAAATTTTTAAAAGGGATTTTTAAGTCATCTCACTTTTCAACTCGTAACTATTGGAAAGTTTGATTTTTAAATTGAATTTCTAACGTTGTATGACGTCTTGGGTTTACAATAAAAAACAAAATGCTAAATTTTCTTAAAAAGGAATTAATATTTCAATCTCTGTTAAGAGGTTTTCCCCCTTCCCTTGAATGGAGAGAGGGAGTTTAAAAAATACAATTAAAAAAATTTAAAAAAAATCCGGAGTCGGAGTCGGAGTTGGAGTCGGAGTCGGGCGTTTCAAAATCCAGGAGTCGGAGTCGGGGTCGGAGTCGGCCATTTTCCTTCCGACTCCGCAGCCCTGGTTTACGCTTTCGCTATTTACCACAATCAACTCAATTTTTAGATTAAAATAATGAAAATTAACATTATTTTGAGAAGCTTGAGAATACCATTGAGGGATGAAACAATTTCTGTTGCTGAAAGCAATCTAAGACACATCGAATGCGTTAATAAAAACTCATTTGGAACTCCAGCGCTCGAATACGCTACCTTGCGGTGATTTACAAAACTGCGGCTGAAACTAAAACATTGCCACGTTGCGTTCCACGTGTGTCTGTTGACGTAAACACAGGCAGTTTGTTCTGAGTATTTATTAACGCAATCGATGAGTCTTAGTTTGCTTTCAACTACAGAAATTAATTCGTCCCTTAGTAGTATTCTCGAGCTTCTCAAATAATGTTAGTTTTCCTTATTTCTTTCAAAAAAGTATTAAATGGTGGAAGCGTAAACAAGAAAACTCTGGATTAACAAAATTGGATAACGTCATACCAGGTAAAATTTTTTATTGTTTTGTATGAATTTGTAAGAATATGAGTTTTTTTTAATCTTAAATTAATTTAACTAATCATATTTTACAGCAGCATTTAGTTGGAATGGACAGTATGCAAAATATTTTCTTGAATTTATTATCGTAGAACAAAATGAAAAATGTTTAACTGAGAAAGAATTTACTTTATTCCTTTTATTCTCAGCTGAAAGGTTTCGCCAAATTTGTTTAGGGTTATAGTTTTAGTATTGTGCGAGCAAAGTAGCCTTGGCGAGATTTCGCGTTTTTAGTTAAACCATTTTTAATTTTTATCATGAGTGGAATAAAGTGATAGTAAGATTACAGAATTCGATAAGTAAAAAGAAATAATGGTCAATCAACTGAAAAGAAAACTACCACCATATATAAACTGTGAGTACACATTTTATTTATTTTGTTCTGAGTGAATTTGAATAAATATCAGTTTCTCAATTCGATGAAAAAAAAAACGAACTGAACAACATTGACTGGACACTTTTCCTTAACCAAATTCCACATAAATGATTTAAATAACCTTTGTTACTACAGTATCCTACTGAAATAGACAGTATGCAAATAAATTTTCTTGAAAATATTTATCGCAGAACAGATTGAAAAATCCAGAAAGAACGTTAAGAATTTGAACAATAAAAAATAAAAGTTCGCCAAAAATCTGTTTTAGGGTTATGGTTTTAAAATTGTGTGAAAGAATAATGTATCTTGACAAGATTTCGCATATCAGGTAAATCATTTCCATGACGAATGAATTAAATGCATGATTTCTTTGGATATCCAGTCATATAGTCATAGAAATAAATTATCTAGTGTTAAACGTTACTCTTGACAGTCTGCCACGTATGTGCACTATGTGACAAAAATGTCAACAAATGACGGAAATGTCACGAAACTGAACTTAATATGTACTGATGTATAGAAAAAAACGGTACAAAATGAAAATGCCGTTCGAAGCGAACCAAAAATTTATGAATTCCGAATTCAACATCGTGAAAATGGCTGCTTCAGAACAACTTACTGTGTGTTCTGCATTAATTGTTTACTTTCGTAATACTTTTTGGTTTCTAATCTCTTTCTATATGGGTCAGAATAACCAAAAGACTTTGAAAAATCATTTCAAATGAATAAAGCGAAAAAATCATACATACGAACAAAAATCACAACACTTTTAGCATTTTCTTCGCTACCACATGCGTTTGTTTTAGTTTTTAAGTCGGCCATTAGACAGTGACTGCAGTGCCCCCTATAGTTCGTTGGAGTTGCGAATTACAAACCGCCTATATTTACCAACAGACACACGTGGAACGCAATGTTTTACCTTTTTCTTTAATTTTGTAAATCACTGGAAGGTTTCGTATTCGAGCGCTGGAGTTGCGAATATAAAAGTGAGATATACTTTTTAATTTTTAATTAATTGTCTGCTAATGTTTTATTTTATAATATTTTTTAAACATGCATTGGCATCTGTTAGAGGGGTTTATGTTCTTAAGAATTTGTAGGTGATCTATTAATACGTTTTTTTCTGAAGTAAAGTGCCTTCTAATGTTTTCTACTTAACAATGTATATCTGCGTTGCCTCTGGTGTAATAAATGAAATCCTGAGATTGAGATCACGCAGAACTGCGGATAGATACAATTTTCATTTTCTTCTATATCTAATATATAGAAGAAAGTATTGGATTCGTGCAAATTTTCGAATTTTGACGGATTCGAACGTTTTGAGGTGTGCTCATTCTATTTCAACCCCCATTTTTGGGAAAAATCTGTCTCTGTGTGTGTGTGTCACGTATGTGTGTGACCAGTTTTTTGTGGCCGCTCTACAGCAATAACTACCGCATGAAATCGAACGAAATTTGGTACACATATGTGCCCCTATCTGAACTTGTGCCCAATGGTTTTTGGCACAAATTCCTCCAAGGGGACTGAAGCAATGGGACGTTTCTTGAGTTATGCGTGCCTGTTATTCTCCAAGAAGTAACTGGCGGAAAGAAACAAAATTTGGTCCATATGTTGCCCCTAACAGGTACAGGCGCTGATTCAATTTTGGTGTCAATAGCTCAAACGGGAATTGAGCTATAGAACGTTTTTTGTTGTCAATTGTGACTGCTGTATCTCAAAAAATAATTAACAATATGAAACAAAAATTTATCGACAAGTAGCGCATAGAGGTTATAAAAGCTGATTCCATTTTGGTGTCAACAGTTGAAAAGGGGGTGGCGCAATCGAACGTCCTTTTTTTTTCCGTTGTGAGTGCCATATCTCAAGAAGTAATGCTAAGTTCTGGATGAAATTTGGAATAAATGTGAATTCATATGTAAGCAGGCGTTGGTTTAGTTTTGGCGCCAATCATTCGAGGGGGGGGGTTGATTTTTTTTTGTGTGTGTGAATAAAAATAGCTTTATAATGGGGTTGTTTTCTTCAGTCAAAAGTACTACTTTTAGACGCTGAAGTTGATAGAATAAGCAACAAAAATAACATGGAGCGAGGAAAATCTTGAATTTTTCCAATAGTTATTTTTTAATTATTTTTTTTAAATGTCCGATTTAAACAATTGTCCGATTTAAAAAATGTCCGATTTAAATGTCCGACGTCACAACTGATGAACTTAGCCGCGTATTCCAATGGTGCGCGGAATGCTTACGCTTGCTGTCTAACGCGTTTCCACGTTATGATAACTCAAAAGCGAATTAAATATTGTGCTCTACTCTTGCTATCACCATTATCGTTGCCATTACTCGAGAATAAAGACGTGAATTAAAGATTGTTCTATTTGTTAATGGCAACAATGAAAGGCACTTCATCATTTGTGATGTCATGCGCAGGAGCGTAAAAAATGAAATTGAGTCTGCTTACCGGTTTAAATATTTTTTTAAAAAAATAGTAAACTTTGTCAAATTATTTAAAAATGGTCAGATCCTACGTTTTTAAGCTTGCTCTTTCAGAAAAAAAAAATACTTTTAAATTATTGGAAACGACCCAATTGCAGAAATAAGAAAGATAAACCGTAATAGACTGTCGTCTGCGTATTTCGCGTGATTTTAATTGTCGGAAAATGACAAGAAAATCGCGTTGATTTAAACTTTTTAACTGTTGTCATCTTGTGTTTGTTAACAAATAAATGTTTGTAATTATTTTAAGCAAGGCTTTAAAAATAATTTTCAATTTTCATTCAAGAATGAAAATTCTCAGAAGCAAAGCAAAGATTGCTTTGCTTTTGAGAGAAATCGGGAATTGGGATGGTCGTCAAGTTTTGGCGTGTGTAATTTTGTTTTTGTTGGAAATATTGCTTCCTCGGCAAGCATGGGGAGGGATCAGAATTATAAGAAATATATAGAAGAAAATTTCGTGAAGGTCTCAACCATTGAGAAGGAATACTAATGGAGGGAGCCATAGCAAATGTCTCAGTGAAATAAACTTGGGACCCAATGTTTCCCAAGTCAGGTGACTTGTTTGGCTGGGAAGTTGTCGCGTTTTGGCACGCAATCGCTCTTTTGGCATTAAATATTTTTCAGACGACGCGACGGCTCTTATTATGAAGTCAGGGCTACAAATCAGAGCAACTCTGGCTCCAACTCCTTTACCGCATAATAATAAATAAATAACGAATACAAATACAGGCCTATCATTCAAACTCCCTCTTCCCACTTCTTTCTGGATTTTAAAATATAATGTAATTGCATTTTTCATGTATTCTGATGTTTATTCCCTGAAATGACGGGCATGTACAAATAGTTTAAAGTGTTCTGTTATTGACTGAAAATTTATGGATTCATATGCATTGTAATCAATGTTTTGAAATGATTTCTTACGCAGGCATACTAGTATTTAAATTGAAGCATAAAAATAGCAAATCTTTATTCTTGCGCATCTGCTGTTCACAGGAGCTTGGCAAGAAGATACTCGCCAACAAAGCAAATGTACACAACATGCTTAAGAGCCGTTAAAATAATTACTAGTTAAGTAATAAGTGTTTTTATGGAACTAAAATGTTATTTGCACTCAAGATATACAATGTTTTATAACTTTTATAGGTAAAATAAGTACAAAAATTTAAAAATTATAGGCAACTGTGGAATATGTACTCGTTGAATGCATATAAATGTTATTTTTTCTTTATTTAGAAGTAAAAAACATTCGTACATGCTAGGGAAAAGTTACTGGACCTCCTGGTGAGGCTTTTTCCTCACAGTTTACAAGGCTAGAATACTGCACTATTACTAGAAATCTAATTTTTCCCTTCTACAGTCAAAGGTTGTTATCATGCATGGCTTCAGCTAATGAAAACTTCTTCAGCGGTTACGGTCAACTCGAAATTGCTCCCCAGATCACATGGTACTGTTGCCGTATCGGGATAGTAGGGTGGCACCCTCTCCATCTATTCCTTCTCAATCGCCACAAGCTACTAGTTGATTTTCTTTTTGTTACGAAATTAGTAAACAAAAGTTAGTTTTTTAAAACGCATTTTAAAACTTTGCAAAGAAATATTGAGTTAAACAGTAAAATCGCGTTTGAAAAACGGTTTCTTAGATTTTTAGATTTTGTGTACAAATATTTTGTGTAATTGCACTACTAGAGGCAATATTTTTTATGTAAGTGCTAACCGAGCTTGGAGTTACTATTTCAATTGCTAATTAAAACTTAATGAGACAGTTTCTGCGTGCGAACATTACACTTTTCTATCATCAATAATAATAGATTTCAAGCAAATTCTCTTAGTCCCCAAGATTGGTAAACGAACTTGAGTGATATCTGTGCTTGACCCATAGACTATATTAGACCACGTGAAATCAAAGAACTAAATAAAAAATAATTTAACGTAATCTAGAATATAGGTAAGATTGCCATGTATAATAGTCACTTCCACAACATCGATTGGCGGTTTACCACTGTTTACTCGTGATAAGTCTTTGAATATTAGCCACCTCAGGTATCTTATGATGTATTCGATATGAACTGCCGTTGGCCGGTAAACTTCAGTATCTGCAGAAGTTTTTGAGATATATTTTGAGAAATGTGTGTTGGCATTAATGCTTACAATAGGGAACTGTTGAAATTAGACGTTTTTTTTTTTTTTTTTTTTCCAGCGGAAACCGAATAAGCAAGCTTGTAAAATAAAGCTAACGTATAGTAAATGAAAAAAAATTGAAAATTTAGCAATTAAAGCCTGCTCACGGAAGTGTAGACCCAATGTCTGTTAAAGTTGCAAATACAGATTCAAAAGGACATATGGGTAAAAACTGCACTGAACACTTAAAAAAAAGAAGTAAATAACCTCGAAAATATTTGCCTGTAACCTCAACATCGAATAAATTACACTTAGTTTTACTTTTTACTTTATTTTTAGAATACATTCAAGAATTCCCTGGAAATTCTTCTACGCTTTCAGGTTCAGAGCCTTTGTTCTAAAGCATGAAATAAGTCAGGAGTAAATAAGTTTGTTTTGGGACGCAAAACACTACTATTTTTAGCGCAGAAGGAATTACGTGAGCGTGAAAAATTGACATAAAATGAAAGAGGAAGGAAAACTAAGACACACTGGACAACAAAATAAAACAAAAAAGCCAGAAGTTATTCTTGCAAAACTTAAAAGAAACTTTTTTGCGTGGGAAGCATTTTTGGAACGACTAGAACACTCTTTAATGCTGAATATTAAGATATGTTCCTGACATTCTGATGTTTTGAAAAATGTACATCTGGATTACTTTTCTTATCTTTATCCCGTAAAGTACATAAACACAAATTTATTGTAAGATAAAACTAGTGAATAATTCTTTATTTTGGTGTTATGCATACAAAATATACTGTCGTAAACTGTTTTGTTCCTATAAGGTAAAAGAAAAAAGATTAAAGTTTATCATACCGTTTGCCAGTGTGTAACTTAAAGTTCACGATGCAGCAGAAGTTGACATGGGTAATGGACGCATTTAATTATTTTATTTTACCATAAAGTAGCGTTAAAAGGGAAATTGCAGCTGTAAAAAAGTTGTAGAAAAACATTTCTGAACTAGCTATTATAATTTTTCTTGATACTTATAATCAGTAACTACAGAATGTTTATAATATCTTGCGCCAATAAAGAAAATTTAGCATCAAACATTTTAAGGTTTATGCTTAACTCTTTTCTATTTTGTGCATAACGTCAAAAAGTTTTTTTTTTTTTTCTTGTTAGTACAACACTAGCTAAAGACATGTAGGGGGAGCTAACTTTGAAACCTCAAAACTACGTCAACGGAAGAAAAAACTCCTAGTGGCGCCACAATGGGGTTCTGAAGGTCAACCCACTGAACTTTAGGCTTTAACAAATATTTCCAATCCTAATTCGACAGTTTATATCCCTATAAGGGTAACCCGTTGTAGGTAAATTTTGGCTGCTCTAACGCCTACAGCGAAATTGGAAATCACCCAAATCTTCTTAGGACTGATAAAGGTACTCGCATCTTAGTGAATTATCTTTTTGAAAAATGCTTTTAACAAATTGTATTTCAATTTTAGAATACCTTTTTCTGATTTTTTATTCATTCTCCGATTGAACACTGTTACCATGGATTGATAAAAGCTTTTGCATATTATTCGTATCAAGTTATTGCGTAAATAGGGCCTAAACTCATTTTTAATGTCTGTAACTTAATTTTTGGAAACAGAAAAAGATCGAAATTAATTTGTTTTGAATAAAGAAATTGAAAATGTGTGATTTCATTTAAAAGTAACTGTAGAGCAATCGATGATGTTTCCTTGAAATTTGGATTGGTGTAAATAGATTGTTGTATTATTTTTGGCGTAAATAATTTTATTTTGGTGTCCCTGCTGATTTATAGTAACCCTATGTGAATAGATGTTTCCGATCTCTTTGTTTTGATTTGCAAAGAAAAATACCTCTCGCGCAGGCGCTGGAGCCAAAAATTGACGCCAATGAAGAATGATCGCCAGTTTACCAATTAGCAAAATATCCCCCAAGTACTTGTGAAAATTTAAATTTTTATATAAAAAAATTTTGAAAAAAAAATAGAACCGACTTCAAAATTGCTCTAAAAAGTGAAAAATAATTTTGTTCTTCAAACACCATCGATAATACTTCTAAACATAATTTTTGAAGTTGGCGCAAAAACAAAAAACAAAATCCAGTGTAACCATGCTTCGTTTATATTTTCTACACAAAATCATCCCAAGTTAGGAGCGAAACATTTATATCGTTACTCAAATATGCTGTTATCAATGCATAATATATGTAGTAGTGGAGAAACTGGGTTAAATTTATAGTTGTAGTTGAGTTATGGCTGTGAATAATAACTTTAAGTGATTGGCACTAAAAATTTATCTTTGTCCCTCTCTAGAATTCATCTGTGTATTAATTTAATCATAACCATTTAAATATTACGTTTTCTCAAACTAATTTACATTTCACAGCATACAAGTTGCTTGTGATGTAATCCTGTATCTCCTTACTTAGCCCCGAACATATGATATTGGCATAAATGATAATGATAAAAATACTATTATAGTTGAGGCAAACCTAACCTGGTACCATTGTGAAAGCTATGCAGATCCTAATCGCTGCATTATCTCGCTTCCATGTTAGGTTTACCACACTATAGAGCAACGACACAGAAGAAACTTGATGCTTGCTTCAGAGAAACCTTCATTCAAAATTATCACTGCAATTACTATTAATATTACTGTTGTATGGCACCAAGCTTTTATAACAATGTGTTTTATATTTAATCATTTAATAAGGAAACTGTATGAAATTTACTGTTTTTTGACCATAAACTTTTTTTCTAAGGAACAAATATGGAAAAACAAAGTAATGGGACCTAAGTTGAGCCATCCCCTATCCATTAAAAAAAAAAAAGAATCATTAAAAACGGTACACTAGGTGAGACGCTGTGAGTGGACAAAAAGAAAAAAAAAAAACATACATACGTTATGAACTGATAACCGCCTCCTTTTTGAAGTCGATTAAAAATAGGGTTAAATTTCGGATGAATTTTAACAGAAAAGTTAACGTTGTGTGATTGTTTTTGTTTTAAACTAGGTCATATGATTTTTAACAAGAAATGGTAAAGTACATGCCGACGACGTCAAAAGAAATTGAGACATCCGACTTTTGTCAAAGTGAGATCGATAAGCAATATTTGATTTCGCAAATGTAATATTTTCACCAATTCCGCAGTGTCGTATAAATAATAGACACAAAACATAATTTGCTATGATATGAAGTTCTGTTCATGACGTGCTTTGTCATAACTATAAATGTTATTACGTTGGTCAATCCTAAAGCCAATCTATAGTAGGTCTAGTCACACCTAAGAATTTGCGAAAAAAAAAAAAAAAACTAAATATTCAAAACGGCAACGAATTTTGCAAGAAGGCAAATATTTTAAAATAATCACAAGACTCTTAAGAGATGTTTTGATTTATATTACATGAATAATTGAGAAGTTTCTGACACAGAACTTGGCTATGGTACGTACATATTTCCCCAAAAGCTATTTTTGTATGCAAAAACCGTAGCATTACACTTAAACTACACATATTTAGAACAATTATTTAAGTTCGTTATTCAAAATCCATGGAAAATAAAACATATATTTTTAATAAAGTCAAAAAAGTTTTTAGATTCAAAACAGTGGGAAGATTTCGATACTTGAAAAATTGGTGATATTGAGCCACTGCCTTCAAATATTGGCACCAATGCCAGCATAAGGACTGTTTTTCTTTTGTATGCGTAAACAAAGAAAAGGGGTGAAATCTATTTGCATAGGGTTACCATAAAGCAACAGGGTTACCGAAATAAAAATATACACGCCAAAAGATTTGGCTTGTTTATTTTTACAATTACAATTACAATTATTTTTACAATTACAATTAACGATATCTACAATTTCCCAACTATCGAAATGTCCCCAAAACCGAATTGTTTACAGACGTTTATAAAAGTTTTCTATGGTTTTGTGCGTGCAATCATAAGACCAATTTAAAACAAGCAGTTCAACTGAAAATGTAATGTCCTAATTTATCACATTCGCATAATCATGGAGAAATAATTAGTACTGTGGTCAAATTTTTGGTGATAATAATTTTATTTTGGTAACCCTTCAGTTTCTTGAAATGTGGTAACCATTGCAGCAGCTTGATTTACATTCATGGCAATGCCCACATTTTCGTGTTCTATCTACTGAGGAAACAAATAAATAGGTATCGTTTCTCGCAACTATTATTGACCAATATAAGTTATATTTTTTATTTTGTCACTAAAATTTTAAGCGATGATGATTGTAAAACGTTTTGCGGTCAGGAGAATTTCGGCAGCTGGGAGTTTACGGCGAAGGAACTGTTAATGGTTTTTTAAGGGAGTTATTATGACGTTAAACATAACAAATTGGTGACAAAATTTTATATTGCTGAAAAAGCCGCTGCCATTTTTGCTCCTCCTATTTTAATTTTTCGTTTGAATGGAACTTTTTATGGTTGTTAATCTCATTTTTTATCTGCCTTTTTATGTTATATTTTAATGGTTCAGTTTAACTATTTGTCATATTATTTCTATTTCGATAGAATTTTTATTCTTTCTAAATAGCTTATTTTGTATAAAATATAAACATTAAAAATTTCAGCAACATTGCTTTTGGCCACGTTTGACAAGCAGATAAGCGGTGTACTTTCACTATAAATAGTGTTGTTTAGAGAAAAACTTTGAAAACACGTCAAAGTGATTCACGTTATAACAATTTTCCCCTATATTTTATTGCTCAGTTTATTTCACTTTGTAGCGGAAAAAACTTGATGATTGTATTTAGAACGACGTAGGTACGACGGCGCAGAGCAAAAAAGGCGCCGAGCTCTGTTGGCCTAAACTTGTGATGTTGGGGTCAAACTTTAGTTTCTATTAAAAAGCAGTCTTTGGATTCAAAAATTTCAATACTTACTACTAATTGGTCTGCTTCACCCCCCCCCCCCCTTCCTCTCCATTCTATTTCTTTTCTTTTTACTTATTATTTTTCTTTTTTCTAGTTCGTCTAAAATTAAGAAAGTCGTAAAAATGCCACTCCTCCGAGTCTCCCCCCTTCCTCCCCTTAAAAGTATTACAAAGCATCTCAAATTTCGTTTCCAGATTTTCAATTTCGCAAAATTTCCACGGGAAGGCCCCCGATTAACAAACAATATCGCTTAAAACTGTTTTTGAAAATCACCTAAAATTGCGTTTTGGGAGCTTTAATTTCGAACGATAACTGGCCCTAGTCTTACAATCGCGTTTTTTAGACTTCAATTTCAGAAAATATTCGGGAAAGGGCCATCGAACCGTTTAACATTGCAAAAATTAGGTTTTCTGAACATGACTTAAGAAAAAATTTAGTGTAATAGCTTCTGAACCTTTCTCCTAATATCATAGAATATTGCTTCCGTTTTTAGGACTTAGATTTCGAAAAAAATTCCAGGGGTGAGCTCCACACTCCTCTGCCCATAAAAATCTTTAAAGTTATCTAAAATTGCGTTTTTGGAAGTTAAATTTCGAAAAATTGGAGGGGAGAGGAAAAATTGATTTATATCAATTTAAAAAAAAAAAAGATCGGGGAGAGTTCCAGAGTTTCATGCCTTATTCTAACGTCAATAAATATGCATCACGTTTTAAGGCTTCAACTTCTACAAACTTTCCCGGAACCCTAATACCTTTTTTCCCAAACCAAAGAGCGGCTAAAATTGTGTTTTTAAAACCGCAAGTTTCAAAAACCCGGAATTTTCTTTTTAAAGAATATCTTTTTTTACAATGTACATACCCCCTTAAAACTAATTTCTAGTTGAACCACTGCTCCTGTTGTCATGTTTTGACAGCCATAAAAGTTTTATCAATTATTCATTACTTAGAAATTAGACAGATATTCAAAGTGGCATTTTTTAACTTGATATTTAAAATATTTTCTTTTTTCAAAACGCGTTATTAGCACATCAGAGGAGCTGTTGAGCTCGAAAAAATTTTGAGATATAAAGTATATATATAAAAACGTGCACCATATTCCAAATTTAAACATTCAAACATTATTTTTCAAATAAATTAAATGGCAAACGTATTCTTTTCCATTTTATATTTGTCTGCAAAACTCTCTAGGGGGTATACTATATTTTCCCCGAAAGCGAGTGTATAAAGGCTCAAAAGACATTTGCACAGACGGCGCCGATCAGAGTTGGAGCGGGCCTGACCAGAACTATAGGCCAGTGGGAGGTCCTTAGCTATTTTTCAGTGGAAAATAGAGGAAAAGTTAAAAACATAGGAAAGCGTAAAGAATGGTGATTAGAATAGGGATGAAAGAAAAAGTATTCCAAAGTAATAAAAACTTAGATTATGAGGAAAATTTGGTCAAAGAGATTTTTCTGACTTTTTCAAATTGGGATGATTTTCCTTAAGTTTTCTATTAATTTCTTCTTAGTTATACGCTAGCACACAACCGGCCGGCTCAACGCAGTTTTTTACTACTGCTGAAAGAAGCAATGCATGGCGGGAAATACTGCCCGAGGGTTTACCAACATGGTAAGTTTGGAAAAAAAATTTACTTAAATCAATCTTACATAATTATGAATCTTACGAATGTAACTTAATACAAAATGTACATTAGCTTTTCTTTACATGAGCATGTAAAAAACTATTATCTCTTTATATCAAAAAAAAAGTAAGGTTTCAAAGAAATTCTGGAAGGAAGTCTGGGGCGAGCCTGTGTCCAGAAGACCCCATAGCACCTACAGCCTTGAAATCTTGTACAAAATTATTTCAAGCCCCGGTGGTTTGCACCTGGGGTTTCGTTGTATAAAATTCGAATTAGTTTCTTTGTAATTAATTTTTGAATATCAAATTTCGCGTAAATTGCCTATTATTGCCTATTAAAGGGATGACAAATTACTTGCCCATATTATTATTATATATCGTTGGAAAGGGTAGAATTTTTCGCGTTCTACGCAATTTGTTTCAATGCTCTAACTTAAATACGGCGAAAGTTATTTGCGTTTTTAGATCGAACTTTTTTAGGATTAGCTAAAATTTAGGCACTACTTTCTTCATTAAATCTATCAGTAAAAAGTGAAGGAATTGTCCTACAGTTTTCCTTTTGACACCACTAGGAAGAGCGGCTTTTCTTACTCCAGATCTAACTCGACCCATGGTCGAAACTCTAAGCTTCTATCTCCAAAGGAAAAAAGTTACAAGCTGTTAAAAATCAAGTTCGAATACACTCATCTCCATTAAAATTATGATTTGGCGTTGCAATAGTGTTACGTCTTTTCGATTCGCTTATTTCTTCTTTCTTATTCAAAAACTTTAAGGGTTTCGATTTTAACGGAAAATATTAGGCTCAACTCAATTTAAGCCACGACCTAAAGAGCAAAATATGTTATTAGAGACCACGAATATTAAAGCGACTTTTCAAACGTACAAAACTGCAATTTTGCAATGCTCAGGGCCCCTTAGCCCTCACGGTTCTGTAAGTTGGTACAAGTTATTTTGAAACCCGGAGTAGGGGTGCTTTTTGTTCCAAAGGAAGCTCCTAATGCGTTTTTAATCTGTTTCTTTCTAATTGACGATTTAAATCTTTGCGAATCAAATAAGATTGCGAAGCAATCTTCATGGGTTGGTGAACGTTAGCGAGCAGAGGACAGAGTTCCTAGTTTATTGTAAAAAATCCATAATACTGTCTCAAAAGTTTTTTTTGTAAATTCTCATTATCGATTTACTTTGTTTTTAGGGCACATCCTGCCATTATTCCAAATCCTGATGGCATTAGAAACTTTGAAGATGAAGAAGAACAATCTCACGTATGTTCAAAATATGTAAACAGTAAGATAAAAAAAAAGAGTGTTACTTCAATAGAAACGTTTCGGAACTCGGTACGTCGAGGCAAAAGCAAACTATTTTAGCTCTCAGCCTCCCCCCCCCCCCAAAAAAAAGGAAGAAAAATCGGATTGAGTAAATAAAGTAAAATATTTTTACCAGAACAAAATGTGTGGCCTAATCAATGAAAACAAAATTATAAAATTTAGTACAGGATTTTGCCACACGGTTCACCCACTGTGTCAAAAAATGTCTTGTTCAGATACCTCCAATTTGCAAGCTGTATGCAAAGTGCAAAGTAATGTAGAGTGCGTTTTCGACACCTCTGCTATAAACTATGCATTTTAAAATATTAATTTTAAATTGAATTGTTTGAAATAGTATTTTTAACGATATTGTTTTAACTGACACATTAATATTATCTTATCGTAATTAATTTCAAAATTTAATGCATGTTTTTACTTACTTTCAAAAATAAGAAAGCAGAGCACTTATTCGATAAATAGCAGATAATTTGTTCTTAGGTTTTGAAACATGAAACTTAAACTGAAAGTTCTAGTTTTCTTTAGTTTTTCGTATAATGAAAAAAGTACTTGATTTCTTTCTGTGGACTTATTAGGTCGGAATTGATCATTCATCTTTAGAAAGGCTCTCAAGAGAATGTTCTCTAATATCACTCATGATTGGCCTTGAACATCCATTAGCGCACTCTTTTTGTGGAAAAATATGGCAAGATTAATTGCTTGCGTTGTGTTACAACGACCAATTCAACACTTTTTGGAAAATTCTCATAGCGAGCGATATTGATGGTCGTTCGCAAATGCTGTCACGAATCGAGGGGGGGGGGAGGAGGTCGGGAAATTGTTACAGACTGTGACAAGGAGAAGAGAGGGCCTACCAAGAAGTGTGACATCACACACTTTTTTAAATTACAATCTGCTTGCAAACACAGCGTGATCTATTACAGGGGTAAAAGAGGGTAAGATTGAGTGTGACACATGAGAAATAGGGTCAAATTTAACGAAAAAAGTTTGAAATCATTTATGAACAGCTCCTAAAAACATTTTCTTGTACTCCACATCAAACGAATTTAAAACAGAAAGCGAAAGTACGAATGATATGCAAAAGTTACTTTGTTCGAATTAAATGAATAAACAAGGTTTGCAATAAATATTTCATTTCTTTCCAAAGCTTAAATGTTATTTCTATCAAAAATTTCGTTAAATGTGAAAAGTAACATTTCTACTTAAGAAAAAAAAAGCTGAGTCCGGAATTTAAATTTTCATTAAATTAAGTTGAATATTTTGAATGTTCTCAAAAACTCATTAAGATAAAGAAATCTATTTTGTAGTAAGTTACCGCCCTAAGCCAGGGCTACGGCAGAAATACTTAAAATACACCACCAACTCAGTTATTCCATCCGAGGACTGCAGTTTCGTGCTTTTTAGCACTCATCTGCCCGGTATAGGAATCACATGAGCTGGAGGCGAAAAACCTCTTAAGGGAGCCTAGAGAGCCAAACAAACTGGTAGCTAACGTAGAATTAGCTCACCAGATGTGTGACCGCAGCAATGGTGTGGTTCAACTCAAAGATTGATGGCAAAGCATGGTCTTTTGTAGTAAGTTACTATGTTTATCAATCATTTATTTAGATAATATTATATACCTATTTTTCACTATGCATCATATTCTTAGTTTTAAGAACAGAAATTCTAGTTTTCATGCACATAATAATTTTGCCACACACTGCAATCTGGTTTAAAATCATAGTGACTCATTCAGTAGAGCCCTAAGCTACAAAGCCATTGGACCCCTTGATCGAGTTCCGATCAGGACGTTTGGCATATTCACAACAAAATTTTATAATTTAATAAAGAAAACAGAGTTATAAATAGGCCCGACGAGAGGCCATGTCAGCCTAGTCGGAAACTAGGGGTCCGGGCCTTGGTGGGCCCGGCGACACTGACGCAAAAAAAAAAAGGAAGAAAGAAAAGGAGGAAAGAAAAAAAGAAAGAGAAAAAAGGGGGGGGGGAGAGACTCCGATTAAGAGAAATAATAAATATTAAGTAAAATTTACTCTTTTGGTATTTACTGTTGTGGCACTTAAAATAGAGTTATTGTTTTCTAGTAAGCAGTTTTGTTTTTTTTTCTCCCCCTCCCCCTAACTTTTGTCTTCTTTCCCTCTTTTCTATTCTTTTTTCTCTTCTTTTTTGAAATTTTTTGGGGGCGGAAGGGACCCGGCGACATAACTGACATGGGGACCACCTTGGCTCTTTGCAGCCCTGAATATAGACAACGACAAAATTGAACAATACTCGAAATTTGTTGATTCTACAGACGTAAGTATCAACAGATGCTTTGTTAATTACAAACAACTGTATGAACGCAGTACACGCAACCAGGAACAACGAGAATGAAAGCGAAAAAAATGTGTGACTCTTCGTCATACAAAAATTTGCTATTCAGAATTTCAAAGCCCTCACATAAAAAGTTTCACTCAAAAAAAAAAAAAAAAACTGATATAAATTTAACAAAACATTGGTCTTGTCAGAGAGTATTATTAAATTAATAAATACTAGCCGAATTTCGTCAATAAATTCTTCCACCTCAAAACTTGAATTCATAAAATCTTCCTCCATTGAGAACAGAGTTTGGGGTTCATAAAACATTGATTTCGACTTCAAAATGAAAACTGAAAATGTTGACGTAGACACTCAGAGACAAAGATTTGGTTTAAGGAATTATAACTACAACGTTGTATTTGTTAGTGAAGATAAAAACAATAATTACATTTCCTACATCAGTGGACTAAGCCGAATTCATTCGAACAGCTGCTAAACACTGTTAAAGCTGAACCGAGTTGACTCAACTATAGTTGACTAGTGTGAACGCTTGGCAATGTCTTTTTAGGATTAGAACTGCAGCCCATAAGTGCCTGGAGTGCCGGGTGTGTTGTCCATCGTGTAGAGATTGCCGGTGATTTCCTTCACTTTTCAAGCTGGTTGCACTTTCAAATATCGTCCGTTCGAAAGTTGACTCAATGTTTTATCTTATTCTTCTGACTTTTATTTTTTTGGCGACATGCTTTTTCTTAAAATTTAGAAGGAATAGTAGTTTTTTTAACTTCTGCAGTTTCCTTTACATACTTACTTACAATAAATAACACTACGTCAGGTAAATCCTTCTTTGAGATAAGCAAATGTATTATGACTTTACATTAATTTTTAGTTAATTGCATCAAAAGTTTCAAAATATATACATGATACTTTTTTGCAAAGATAGGACAAGTCTTCTGTGTGAAACTTTGCTCAATAAATGAGAGATACAATCATGGTTTTAGCATTGTTAAAGAAACTCTTGTTATGTACTCTCCATATCTTTTGCAATTTTAGGAAGTTCTTAGTTAAAAAGTTTATCTTTTTGCCATGTCGAATTTAAAATTTCAGAAAAGCGGCTCTACCTATTTTTTAGTTGTTGATAGTTTATATGTAAAAAAAGACACCATTCATTCAAGAAGTAAGGGGGAAAACTATATAAGGCTTTCACGAAAAATATTGATTAGATGTAAACAAGGTGACGCCAATCACATGTTTTGCTTGGACAAGAACAGATTGAAGGCAAGAAGACGGCAAATGCAAATACTACTGCATAACTTTTTTATTCCAAAAAAAAAAAACACCAAAAATGCCCCGTTGAAGCAAAATTTCGAGCAACTTGTTTGTTTACTTTCGGTCAATCTCTTTCGCGAACGTAATAGAATAACTTTAAAAAATATCCCTTATTTCACAGACACTTCCTGTTTATTTCTCAAGACTCTATGAAGATCATAAAGGCGGACAAATTGCAATGTGAATAAATGTTATCTACATTTTAGATGCACAAAATCATGCATAAGGAGTCAAATGCGAGGAAGAATCCTTGGATATCGACCACACATTTTGATCACTATGGACAAAGACGTGCAAGACGCGAAGGTATGCATAGAATTTCTACTCATTGATAATTTCAAGGAGGTCCTTTGGTCCCTTTGATAACTGAGACTGGGTGATTAAGATTTGATTATACAATTTTGTGTTAAAACTGACACTATTGCGAAGCTGTCTCGGCAAAAATGGTTGGAAGCAAAGGGATATTTCTCATTGGATGAAAAATTATTACAGTCAAACCTCGTTAATTCGAGCACACACAAAACAAAATACTACTAAGACGGCTTACAATTGCGATTTCCGTCTTATTGGTTTTTTTTCTCGGATAAGACAGACTACAGTTAAATTGAATTTATTTTGAAGACCCTTTTGAGTTCGTTTTTATGAGGTTCGACTGATTAAACTATACTGTCAGATGAAATAAATTTTATCAACATTATATATATAAACTTTTTAAAATTTGCTTGGTCATTTTTCATAATACTTTTGAAAATTGAGGGTGTATTTGAACTTTTAAATCTTTGTCTCATTTCTCCGTTATTAAAACGGAATATGGGTCATTTTATTGTGATTTTAATTGCTTCTTTAAACGAATATAACTACTGCCAATTTTATGTTTTTAAACAGTTTCTAATGCTTTATTTGCAGTTCTGAAATATACATATTGCAGCAGTAGAAAATAATTTGCAAAAGTTATTTTGTAGAAAAAAATTTGCCCCATCCCTCCTTTTTCTCTTCTACTTATACATAGTTCACGGTACATTTTGAAAGAATTTCATGTATTAAAAAAGAATATGAGGAAACTCATGAAAATGCGACACACTATCCAATCATATTTGAAATTCAAAATAAAGGTGTTTTATTTTCTGAGAGTGCTGCAGTAGCCATTTATTGCACATCATCATATTCATAGCCAAAGCAATATTTGTCAGTTTTATAGGCTAGGCTTTTCCTCTTTATGTGATATGAAGCTAATTGGATTATGCTCCAAAAGAAAAAAAAGACAAAGTTGAACGGAAATCGAAATTATTAAAAGGAGAAAATTTTCATCTTCACTATAGCTGTGGAGGTATACACTGTTGAGGAACATAACTTTCTATTCATAAATTCTGTTATCGATATCGGAAAATTTGCGTTTGAATAAAGAGGATATTTGTCTTTCTCATGAATTTGAAATTAAATTATGAATTCCAATCCTGAATATTTTCTAACACGTTTGGAATTTCACTATGTCAGCGTTAAAATTAATTTTTCTTCATTGCTCCAGGCAAACATGAATATGTACTGAATTTTGAAATTTTAACAGTCTTAGGCAATTTTTTATAGTTTGGTTCAATAAAATCTATATTTCATAAAAACAATATTTTTTTTCGTTATCCTTTTAGCACATTTTGTTTCTTGCTACTCTATATTTATCTTCTATGCATAACAAGAAAAAATAGCTGCAGATATTCCCGAACGTTGTCATTCTGCGACAGTATCATAAGCATAATTTATGTATCACTAAAAACCCTCTACAAGAAAGGCCATTAAGCGGATAGTATTAACTTTAACGGTCAAAATTAAAATTTGAAGTACAATGGGGTTGTTTCCTTCAGTCAAAAGTAGTACTTTTAGTCACTGAAATTGATAGAATAAGCAAAGAAAATAACATGGACCCAGAAAATTCTTTCATTTTCCCAACAGTTATTTTTTAATTAATTTTTGAAACTGTCCGATTTTTCAAACAAGACGTGGTCTTGATTACGTCACAAATATTGCTCTTTGGCGCATCTTTGTACCGCGTTTCCACGTTATGATAATCAAGAAGCAAATTAAAATTGCGCTCTATTCTTGCTATCAACCATATCGTTGTCAATACACGTGAGTAAAGATGCGAATTAAATATTTTGCTCTGTGAATGGTAACACAGAATGGCATTTCATCATTTGTGATGTCATCGGCAAGAAATGTAAACAGTAAAAGCACACCGATTTAAGTAATTTTTAAAAAATATTAAACTTAAACAAATTATTTTAAAAAAGTTAGGTCCTATGTTTTTAAGCATGTTTTTTTTCAGAAAAAATACTTTTAAAATTTTGGAAACGACCCCATTGTGGCAGTTTTAAGAGGATATAATTCTCTCATATCAAAAAATGTTTCCTTGCTGCTTCTGATTTCACTTTCTTATAGGTTTGTTAGTTTATTTAAACTTTTTTTTGTTGGTTAAAGTTCATTTTCGTTTTCTTTTTATTAAGCTTAAATCAGGAGTATTTTACAATTGAAGGGCTCGGGGCAAGAATGTGATAGGCCATGTAATTTTCAGTAGATCAATTTCGAACTTTTAAGAAATATAGTACTGGCCAAATTATTAGACTAAAGAGTTTTTTTTTTTTTGCGTGTTTGTTTTGTTTTTTGTACATTATTTGTACTATCGAACTATACTATTTATTTTACTGTTAAAGTACAGTACATACTAAACACTGATTATTACGTTATTTTAGCATAATTTAATGTTTAAATGTGACAGCGCTGTCTGCTTTGTTTATGTTCTTCGTTTATGTACTTACCAGGAACATAACCTCAATCAGCTTAAACAGTTCACTAGTTCTCTTTTATTAGTGTATTCTGTTATATTAAAAGTTAGTTTTAGGTAATTAGTGAGTATGTGTATGTGAGTATATATAATAGTGAGTATAAACAATCTTTTACCTCCTTTTTAAAAAAGTTAAGAAATGGTGTAAACCTCGTGAAATGTATGCCAAAATGACTTAAAATGCTCATTAAGAACAAGGGAATACATACTAAATATTAGATAATTATTTCACTGTTCGTTAATGTGTCTATAGTTATGTAATCAATAATGATTTTGCTTTTAAAACAGTCTTAGTCTAATAATTTGGCCAGCACTGTATTTGTAGAGTTTTTCAAATGTATTATACATTCTATATTCTACAATACTAAAACCAGATTTTGTTTTTCCTTCAAATGATATAACCCATTGCCATTTTGATTTTAATTTTAGTTATGAGAAACAAAAATTTTGATCGAAAAGTCACTCTTTGTGGCTTGTCCCATTTCTGCCCCGAGCCCTCCAAATATATTACATTACTTCTATCGAACTATACTTCTATCGTATGCTTTAAAACAGGGATCTCCAACATACGGCCCGCGGGTCAAATGCGCGAGAAGCTTACAAAAAACCTTTTCATAAAAGGTTTTATATTTGACAAAAAAAAATACTAATACTAAAAATAAGCATTTTAAAAGAAAACTAGGCTAGGAAAATCTCAAAATCCACTACTGAGTATAGGCGTAGCCAGAGTTGGAAGGGAAGGGTAGCTTTTTCTCTTAGAAAAAGAGACTTCTACTTTCACTTTTGTATCTAAAGTCACCAAAGATAGTTTAAAAATGCATTTTAAGGACTCCAATTTCAATATTTCTGAAGGAGAGCCGTTTATCTGCCCTTGTCCCTTACTTTCGATGGAAATAGCTTAATTTTTTTGTTTTTTAGGATTTTAATTTCAAACGTTTTCCGGGGAGAGCCACCTTTCCCTTACCGAACGTCTCAACATATATTGCTTAAAATTGCGTTTTTGAAACTTGAATACCAAAAAATTTCTGGAACAGCTCCTGAAGTCTGACCATTCTTCTAACATCATCGAAAATATCCTGAAATATGTATGTTGTTACGGCCTCTTTCCAAAGAAGTTTCAAAAGAGAGCTTCTGCACCTTCCCCATTTCTTTAACATCACATAAGACCAAAAAAGTCTAAAATTACGTTTTAAAAATAGTAATTTTCCTATGTCGTTACGAAAGATAACCTTAAATCAGTGATTCTCAACCTGAGGGGGGCGCCCCCCTTCCAGGACGCGAGCACACTCGAAGTGGGGAGCGTGAGAATATCCAAGAGAAAATATTATTTAAGGGAATTGATTTACTGATTGAAAGGAAAAGCAGACATATAAATTGAAAGGAAAATGCATTTCAACACATTAATTAATTATTAAATTAAAGTAAACAACTTCTGAACCAAAATTTACTTAATAAAAGCATACCAAATTAAAAAGAAATTTCGTAATTATTAGTGACTTCCTTGAGCCTTTCTTGAAGAACAAAGTTTTTCGAAGGAAGGCTTAATAGTAGAAATATCCACTCTCAGTTCTGTTTCTATTTGTAGCTGAGATATATATTTTGTCTTCAAAGAAGCCACAGCAGAAAATTCAGTTTCACAAAGGTAGGATGTTGAAAATGGAAATGTAGAATGCGAAATGCCCTTGTTTTTAGTGCGGTAAAAGAATCCTCTCCCCCTGATCAAAAATTCAAATAGTGATTTATTATTAAATTGTCTTTTGGTTTCGCCACTTTTCGTAAAGTCCATGAATTTTTCTTCCTCATCAACGGAGAATCTTTCGGTAATCTTATGAAATGAATCTCTAACTCACTCGTAACTTGCAATCAGTTTATCGTCAGCAAGAAAATACTTTTTAAAATTCTTTGCCAGCATGGCTAAATGATTTTCAATGGTTACAAAAGCAACTTTTACATGGTCTTCTTCAGCTTTGTAAATTTTAGTACTGTTAGAGGTTGATAATCAACCTCATCTAGGTCCCAGATGGCTTCCAATATATTTGCATTCAGTTCTGTATGTTCCTATGTTCTAATAATACTATGCTCAAAACAAAGTCATGCGTAATAATGTTAAAGTTGTTTACGAAATTATCAATAGTTTTATTTAATAACCTGCTTTAGCTATCAACTAGCTTCAACTCCAAATTTTGACTGTGCCCTCGTATGGACGGGGAAGGGGGGGGGGGGGGCGTGAGCTCCCGTCAGTACTCAAAGGGCTCGCAGAGCCTAAAAGGTTGAGAGCCCTTGCCTTAAACTGACTTTAAATTATTTAAAAAAAATAATTTAAGCGGGAAAATCGCAACCCTTCTTTCCTTTAATTTTATTAAGATAACTTGCGAATTTTGATGGTGAATTTGTTATATTCTGCATTTATTTTGTACTGTTTTATACACTAGTATTAGTGTCGATGTTTTTTTTTTCAAACATCAATGTTTTATTTTTGAACAAAAAAAAAAAAAATATCACGAATAGAGGAAAGAAATGTGTGATTACGTTCAAGAAAATATATTTGAGGGTACTAATCTTAATTTATAAAAATCTTCTGTGCGGACGTTTATCACCATAAGGCTTTTAAACGGCTGGACCAATTTTGATCAATTTTTTTGTGTGTAATTAAGTTGTAGCGAGTATGGTTTTGAAGCACGATGGATCGCATCGGAAACGTTTTTGTTAGTTAATTAATTAATTAATTTAAACATTGGATGGTTATACCCCCTAAAGAACGATTTTAGATCCCGAGATATATTTTAAAGTAACGTACTGGATGGTTCATGCAAAACGTGTGTTCTGTCGTCGTAGTTGAACCATGTGACCGGATCGGTTCTTTAGGTTTTCTTAACCAAATAATCAAAAAGTACCGTACCTAACAACATTTGTTTCTCGGCTCAAATCCATCTTGAGTTTTGGCACCAATGTCAACAATACTTTAAGGATTATCAGTACATTATTTAAGGAAAAGATGATGGAATTTAAAGACGAAACAAATTTTATTTTCGCCCAGATAAATTACAACAGGGTAGTTCTGTACACAAAAGATCAGTGCAGTGGAAGATCTTAATCTTTGGTGGAAATAACAAATTAGACAATATATGAAGTTCTAAAAGTTTTCGTTCAAAAGATCGGACCGCTAATCGGTCGGAGTTAGCTTCGCTCACTGATCGGCTGGATTACAGTAGTGTGTGGCTTGGCGACTTTGTCCAGCAATAGAATTGCGTGATAATTTGTTTACATTTTAAAGCTACTGTTAATGTAATTTATTGTATTTTTTGTTTATTTGGAGAAATATTTCAAATTGCAAAGAATTATTTTTCGTTTTTAAAGAGTGTTTAGTCATTTTCGTTGAAGAATGTTTATTTTACATTTTGGGTGAGTGATTTTAGCTTATCCAGAGAACTGTTTTTACTTTTATCATTTTTTTAAACGATATCCTTTCGATTGTTTTATTCTTTTTCATATGAGGAATGTTGCAGCGGGATTTCCCGTTTGTTCTAGATGGGTAGTTAGTATTTTACACTTAATATCTGAGGACGCTTTTTATCCTTTGAGTATGGCTGAAGGAACAAACCATCAAGTACGGGAGAAGAAATAGTTAATAAAACAACTGCTCAGTGGACATTAGATATATCAAGTTGTAATAAATGTTCGCATTCTGATACCAAACAGCTTAAAACATTTTCTTCTTATTTATTTTTTAGCAAAACGGTTCAAACACTTGATAGTTTATTGAAATTTATTAACTTTTCAATTTACAAAGTTTGAACAGAACAACGTCTGTCGGGTCCTCTAGTGTTATAATATAAATAGGTACTAATGTAATTGTTTTAATGCACTTCAAATGTGTTCAGCTGTGTGAAATGTATACGAATACACTACAGGTAAATAAATTTTCGTGTATAATCTTCAGATGTGTCTGGGTATCTAAATAATTCGTAAATACATATTCTCTGTCCAAAAAAAATTCTAAGAACCAAGACTATACTTCAACTATTATTTTATATACCCAAGTGTATCCGACCAAAATATTAGCTTCATATTTAAGAAAATGATATTAAGTTAAATTTTGTTTAACTGCTCTATTTTTATACTTTCATAGGAAACTATTACCCCGATGCTACTCAATGTTTTCAACCGTCAAAACCTGAAAGTGTAGATTTGTTGATCTCTTGCATACCAAATGGTAAAATCTATTCCTTTTTCAGTCATTTACAGTTATGTTTCTGTCATTTCTAAAGGAAAGGCAAGTAACTTGTGTAAATGACACATTGAGACTTTTCCAAGGCTAGGTCCCGAATTAAAAAACATAATGCATTAAAAATTTCAAGCTAATTTGCCCTATTACAACCGTCATTTGAGTTAGTTACGAGAAGCAGAAGAACATAACCTGTTAAAAAGGGCAACACTACACTAAAGGACTTAAAAAGTGTCTTACATACGGCTGTTATATTTTAAAACTACTGGTACCCAAGAATGCATTTTTGTTTATAAATTAGTGATTTTAAATGTTATGTCAATTACAGAAATTCAAGAAAGTTTAATGCGTGCATTTTTCATTGTCAAGAACCATAAAACAGGGTTCAAGTAGTTCTTTACTTTGTAGCCTTTCTAGCGAACTTAATGATAATTTAAGAAATCATCAATAAGTGCGAAGCCGTATAGTAATATGTGATAGCAGCTTTAAAATCGAAACTAATTGATCTACAAATCTGTGATAGACTTTATGTTTGGTAGTAGTGAAAATTAGCATGAAAAGAAGTATTTTGGGCCATTTTAAATCGCATTACAATCTGAGAACAATGAGCGATGTTAGGTCTATTTAATGACACTAACCACTTCATGTTTTATTTTGAAATCTGTAGTAACAACTATTTGTTCACGAAACTAAAGAAGTCAAGTGCCATATATTGTGTTTAAAAAACAAATTGCTGCATAACACAAAAATGTTTTTTCATCGTTAAACGCTAAAATTGACGTTTTGTTATCTTAGCGTTTAACGATGCAACTTCTAACAGACAAAAAAAAGAGAGTTAGGTATTGTCTTCTAAACATGGGGGGAGGGTGGGAACCTATAATATTTGTGTCTTCAGATTCCGCATTGGCACCAACGTACCAACGTTTGAAAGAAAGGTAGAAAAAGGAGCTTTTTCAAAAAATTTTTATGAAAGTTTAAAAGTTTGAAATTATTGTTACAATACCGTTTAAAAGCTCCCTTTTAACACTCTTTCATATACAGGGTGTTCCGTTTTAACCTGCAAAAACCTTTATTTTCTCAACCGTTAGTCCTAGATGCATACTTGCAGTGGCAAAAAATGTTCAAAATCAGATGCAGAGTTAAGACATTGAAAGTTTAAAGTAAAAATGAAAATGAATCAAAAAATACAAAATTTAATTTTTTATACGGGCCCCCTAACCTATGTTTAGAGAAATAATCGCCATTAAAAACTTACTGACACAAAAAACTTGAATCCGTGGTTAGACAGTAATAGTATACTTCCAGCTTCAAAAATGTTCAAAATCAGATGCAGAGTTAAGATATTGAAAGTATGAAGCAAAAATAAAAACAGGTCAAAACATACAAAATTTAACTTTTTATATGGGCCATTGGTCTCCTAACTAATATTTATAGAAATAATTTCCATTGAAAACTATTACTGACACAAAAAACTTGACATTTGTGCGACCAAAACTGAAGGAGATATTCCAGTTCAAAGTTTTAAGGGACCATACAGAAGATGAGATTGGAACTTATTGCCCTTTCAGAGGAATGACAGGTTGTCGAAGTAAGAAAAACAAGGTATTTATATTTTCCATTGCTATTCAAAAACGAATGCAAATGTTATGCCGTGATACGTAAAAAACGCTACAAAACCTTGAACAACTTGAAAAACCACACTCTATGCGCACATAATTTTAAAACACTTGTTAGCCGCTATATTTTCCCCTAAAAGGTGTTATTAACGGCTAGTGAAAAGTGGTGTAAGTCACAAAACGCTGTGTGTCATAACTCGGTGAATATTGGTCGTACTTATGGCAAATGTTTTGTGTTGCAATTATTTTTCAATGGAGATATTTTCCTTAAATATAAGTTAGAGGACCTGGGGCCCGTATAAAAAGTTACATTTTGTATTTTTTGACTGATTTTTACTTTCACTTCAAACTTTCAATAACTCAAACTCTGCGTATCATTTTGAACATTATTGCAATTGGAAGTATACATCTGGGAATAAAGGTTGCGAAAATAAATATCTTGCAGGTTAAAACGGAACACCCTGTATATTTGAAAATACTTATATTCCTACACAGTTTTTAGTTTATGCATGAGCCGCAAAGTTTTGTGAAATTAAAGAAAAATAAACTTTTTTTAGCTTATATATATATTTTTTGCACATTGCAGTATTTTTACTTTGTGTGTGTGTGATTCCAGGTATAATTTTTTTAAACAATAAATGTTCATTTTTCAACTCCTTGTGAGAAATGCAATCTTATTTTATTAAATTAACAATCCAAAACCCATTACAAGTAGGTGATTGCGCTTTGTGTTCCATCCTGCAATTCCCAAGAAGAACAGTTATTAACAGAACTTATGTAGGGGAACATGGGGGCAAAGTGAAATAGCGGGGCAAGTGAAAAGGTGAAATATTTACTCAGCTTTTAGCTCCACCTATAAGGTGTAATTTTAATTATGTCGTACGATATGTAGTCTATTCCAGTCATTAAAAGAATAACGCCGACGATTGAAGCATTTGGTAATACAGGCAATTAAAAAAAATGATACTCATATCGTAATATTTTGCTGTAAGTCAAAAATTATTTTTGTTACAATAAAATGATAAAGTTCTTGTTATTAACATTTTAAATATTAATTGAGATCTCCTAATATTCAATGTAGTATTATATTAGTTAATTTTAAAATTATTTGTATTTTAAATAAATTATACAATTAGTCAAGTACATACGGGGCAAAGTGGATGGGGCAAAGTGGAATGGTTTGTTTCATTTACAAACTCAATCATTGATTACAAATCACTTACATTTTCATTCATTAATGAATTTATTTACATTCCTTCATTTTGTAATTCACTTATTTACTCATTCATTCACTATTTTCTTTATTATTCATTCTTCCACTCGCTCATTAATTTTTCTTCACATAGTAATTGATTTATTTATTTACTTATTTGTTTATTGCTTCATTAACTGTTCATTTATTCATTCAACCTTTTATTTACCAAATCTTTTGATCAAAAATATGTTTTATAATCGAATAGAATGTATTTCATTAGAAAAATGTGTTGTTTTTCACTTTGCCCCATAAAAAATTTGTAAAATTTTTTCACTTTTTTTTAAGGCTCAAATTACTGCCAAAAATAAAAAATACAATTTCAACGCCAGTTTTATTATAAAATATAATGTTCTTTCTTTATTTACTGTAATTTTCAAAACAAATTTATGATTTGTTAATTTCGAAAAACTAAGTAATCTTAACCATTTCACTTTGCCCCACATTCCCCTACTTGTTGTAAAATTACTTTCAAAATAACTATATTAATTTAAACAAGTTTTTACGTTTGTATCAAGGTTTAAAGTTGGACTTGCGACAGATTTTTCGCATTGATGATTGCGAGCATTAAGTTTTTCACATTAATCCGTATCTTGTCTCATCCCCAAATACCTAACTAGATTCACTAGCCAGTTTAATTACTTGCAGTTTAATTTTAAGTTTTAGTCAGTTTAATTACCCTTTCAACAGCCAGAGAGTAAAAAAGGAGCATTTACTGAATTATAGGTAAAGCATCAACTGTTTTTGAAAAATTAAATTTTACTGACTTAGAAAACATTCGTTCGGAAGGAACCGAATTTTGAAACTCACTTAAAGTGCGAGCAAACGTGCTATTTGATGGATATTGTCAATGTAATTCAGAATGGAAAATATGATATTGATCTCGCTCTCCCGAAACAAATGCCTTTCAGTCATTAGCATTCTTTAATGCGTTCTAACAGAATATTTGGGACTGTATTTTTTTCAAACTGATGTAAAGGAATGTAAATATTTTCAAAGATATACGAAAAGAGTGCTAAAAGGGAGCATTTAAACGTATTAGAACAGAAATTTCAAACTTTTAAGTTTCTATAAAAATATTTGAAAAAGGTCAAATGTTTACCTTTTTTTTCAAACTTTGCAGTCAAAGCGCGAACTGAAAACATAAATAATATTTTTTTTATTATTTTCCAATATTTAGGATGACAATATACAACTCCTTTTTTTTTTTTTTTTTGCTATTAGAAGTTGCTCGTCGAAAATTTTCTTTTTTCAGCCCACCCGAATGTAGGGGAGAGCGGAGCACAGTGGGACGATTTTCTTTCGATTTGTTGTAATTTTTCTAATTCTAGTTTTAAATAAATTTTATATGCTGGATTTGGTTGCAGAACTTTTTAGCTATCATTGTGATTTTTTAAAAATAATTTATCCTCATTCTTTTCTATTTGAAAAAAAAACAAAAAAAACCTAATTTTGAAGGACTGTCAAAGTGTCCCATTGTGCCACAAGTGAGGGCACAGTGTTAGATAGGGTTTGGAGTATAGTGGGACATCGAGAAATGTACATTTAGAACCAGCTATTTTTTGACAATCTTTATTATTACCAAATTCAGGTTGAGACTATAGTTCACAGAAAATATTAAGCAAGTTTTTAAGCGACAACATTTTTTAACAAAGTATAATTAAAAAAACACATTTGAAATTTAAAATATTTTTCCAAAACGATGTTTGAGGCAATGTAATCACTGAAGGATTATTAAACAAAATATTAAAGGAAAAAAAATTGGAAGGTTAGTATGTCAAGGATAATGAAAAATATTACATACAATATCATTTCAAGTTCGAACACAAAAAATATGTCAAAAATAAATAAAGATTGCAACTAATACGGAACACGTCACAATATCAATTTTATAAAAGGTTGTTAGAAACAACTTTCAGAGATTTTTTCTTTTTCTTTTTAAATGTTATTAAAGCTACTGTTTGTATGATACCTCATTAAAACTATAGACCATAATTTACTTAACGTTAAATCTAGTTGTTGCAAAATGTATTTACTTTGCAATGTCTTAAAACATCGCTGTTTACATTACAGTGAAATAAACTGACGAGAAAGCAGTGGAACGCTATCCCACTGTACCCTCCATTGATATGTTCCACTGTACCCCCGAAACCGGACTCTTAAAACAAGACTACAAAACTGAACAAATTTTATTTCTAGAAAAAAAAAAAACATGTAGCTTTAAGTTAATGCATTGACATTTAACACTGAACAATAATTTACAACCGATATTCAAAATGTAAAACTTAGCTGATTTGCACGGCACTAATAGAAGAAGTAAAGATGGCTGTAACTTCCTTAAAAAATACGTGTCGATGTGATTTGTTTCCAGTGTTGCTTTACAAGTTAATTAAAATGTGGAAGTTTTTCTGATGTATAAGAATTTGCAGTTTAAAAATATAATTTTTCCACTGTGCCCCGTGTCTCACTGTATCCCCGTCTCCCCCCCCCCCCTCCCTACAGTATACGTGTTGAGGACAATAATTAGTTAAAACAGAATTACATACGTTATTCGTTCTTTTACGCAAACGAGTGCTTAACTACGCGTAAGAAGAACTTGAATACTAATTAAATGTGCTTAACGCAAAAAATGGAGGCCAGATTGAATTACATGAACCGGTATGTTGCCGTGCTAAGCACAAAAGTCGTATCTACAGATGAGCTCAAAATGAAAATTTTACTCCTCCGTATATTTCATGCAAATTCCAGTATAAAAAAAGGGGGAAAAAATATTTCCCATTCTCAAGTGACCGTAAAACTTTGTAAGTAGGTAAAATATATTAAAAGAACCACCTCGTGACAATAATTCAATTTTCATTTTTTTTTTTTTTTTTAAGTGCAGGTACGACGTTTGTGCTTAGCACGGCGGTACGGAACTTGGAAAGTCTTCCTTTTATTGTGTGATAATTTCACATTTCTATTTTGTTTTGTTGAACTTCAGCGTCCAGTCAAGTTGCTTCTGCAGTTGAATTTTTGATTGTTTTGAAAACATTTTCAACACAAATGCTATTCAAAAGCATTTTTTAAACCGGACGGATGCTAATTTATTTAATTTACTAACAGTATCTACTATGCTTAAAACTGCGTACCGACACTGTATGTACACTCATGTTTGTGAAAATTGCAACACCAAGAAGGAATTATGCAAATGAATCGAAATTCACAGGAATCGTAATGCAGAATAAGATATGCAAATGATAAGAATAATAGAGTCGTCGCGCATGCATAGACCGAGAAATGCCTCTGAACTGCGGCGTAGAGCCTGTATATAAGGGGCTGTAAAGATTTTTTTTTTTAATCGGTGTATAATTATCTGTCAAAAGTAGATGTTTCTCTAGTACTCAATATACCTCGTGTAAAACGCAGAGCGCCATACGAACGACGAAAAACGGAGCCCGAATGGGTGAGCATGATCGACAAGAGTGAGGGTGAACTTACAAATAGAGAAATCAGTGCCCTCACGTTTTATAATGCCTTAACTGTGACGTGTATTATTAAAAGATGGACAGAAGACAATGAAATTAGCCAAAGGGCTCGCACCAGCAGACGCAACCGAACGACGACACGACATTCTCGACATCTCACTCGCATGGCTTGAATCGTATAGTATCCTCTCGTACGCTAGCACAACGTTGGAGTACGACTACAGGTGCCACACTTGCTGCATCCACGGTTCGTCGACGTCTGCTGCTCCAGGACATGCATGCAAGGATTCCCCAAAACATAATTCTCATCACCCTCAACCATCGTTTCTTTCGGCTTCAATGGGCCCACCAAATAGCCCATTGGCGTGCGGACTAGTAACAGGTCATCCTCTCGGATGAGTCCAGATTTAATCTGCACTATAACTATGGAAGGGTACGTGTCTGACGTTACACATGGAAACGTCTCCTCCCAAAGTGTGTAATCGGACGTCATACCGGCATAACGCCAGGCGTCAGGGTCTGGACTGCTATTGAATATGGAGGGCAGTCCCATATACTTTAGAATTACGGGTAACCTCAATAGCGATCGCTGCTTCAGGGACGCTGTGACGCCGAGGGTATTACCTTTTCTTCAGAGCCTACCTGGAGCAGTGTTTCAGCAAGATAATGCTCGTCCATATGTCGCACGTAAAGTACAAGTGTTCTTTGGTGCACGACAGGTTACGCTACCTCCTTGGCTTGCCCGTTCTCCGGATATGACGCCTATAGTATATGTTTCGGATTGCGTTGGTTGGAGACCCACGTGTCTCGTCCGGCAATGGTAACGGATGAACTTTGGCTTCAGATTGAAACCATATGGGATGCTATTCCCAATCGTGATATTCAGCACCACTTTGATTCGATGCCAAAACGTATTAAGGCTCTTATAGCTGCGACGGGTAGCTAAATTCGATATTAATTTACGCCTGTTATTTTCATTTCATTGATCTGTAATTTTGATCGTTTATTTGTAGCACTATGAGTAATATGTGCAATACATTTTATTCATTTCCAATGAGTCCTTCATGTTGTTGCAATTTTCACAAATATGAGTGTATATTCCTATTGTGGAATTTTATTATTTTCCTCTTTTTATGTTTTCATTTCCTGTAGTTCCAGAATTGACTAGGATGTGCCGTACTAAGGGCCATTTTACAACGTCATACAATCAACATTTTTCTTCCCATCAAAAGGCAAAACAGGAAGAATCAACTATTTACAACATGGCTTCAGACATAAAGAGGCCATTTGAGTCGTACATGGCAAAGAATTGGATAACTAGCTACGACTTAGACTACGGACTTTTTGCTAAGGAAAGATGCGGCCAGACAGAGAAATTGCCGAATGATTCTGATGATGATGATGAAGTGCGTTCTATTGTGAGACTGAGCGATCCGTTCTATAATTCGGAGTGGGCAACAAGCAACAGTGAATACGGGCGGATTAAGCGGATACATCATTTAGATTCCAGTCAAATGAGTAAAATTCCTAAACCTGATCAAATCCTGGGTGAAAAATACTTAACTACACAAGTAGCTGCTTTAATGCATTACTAAATTTTGTAGAACGTTGCACCAGTTGCAAGTTCCGTTTTATTTAACCATATGCTTCTAAATCCGTGCCATCATTACTGTGTGACGATCCATTCTACTTGAAGGCACGAACTAATTGTAATCTCCGACACATCAACTTCCCCGCATTTTGGAGAGGGCGCTGTGTGAATTATGGATTGTATACGGTTGTAGAAGTACATATTGCAGTATATGTGCCATATGCTGTAGTAGCAATGGCATGGCACGGTAACCATCGTCATATGTTGTGGAGAAGCGTATTTGAAATGGTATTTTTCTGATAAAAACTCAGCAAGAATTTCACTTTTGGTTTGAATTTTGGCGGCATGATCCTGTTCTAGATACAAAAATATCTTTAGGAAGCAAGGGTTCTCTCTGGAACAAGATCATGTCGGCTAAATTCAAATCAAAAGTAAAGTTCTTGCTGAGTAGTAATCAGAAAATCTGCATTTCGAATATGCTCTACTGCAAATGGCACATATACTGCAATCTGTAAATACAACTTCCAAAATCGAATTCAATCAACAATTCAGACAGCGCCCTCTCCAAACACGGAAGTTTAATATGCCGGATCCTGTATAGCTCTCACCCACTCCTGCGAAATATTTGAAATGTTTCAATTAAATGGTGCATGAAAGAAAAAAGAAACTTTATTTAACCGATGCCAAAAATGTGCTGTCTAGGAACAGCCTTTTAAACTTCGATTTAATACAAATGGATAATTAGCTACTAAGGGCTATTTTACTGCAACATTTAAAACGGTGACCCTTCAAGGCCCCCCCAACAAGCTCTACTTCCAAAAAGATTGAGACTTATAAAGCAATTAGAATTCATATATAACTAGACTTTTTTGGATTCCGGTCTATCCAGATTTAGAAAAACCCATTTAAAATGTTTTCCTATAACACTGCGAACGCAATTTTTCCCCTCTAAAAGCTGTAAAAGCAATTTCAACTGTTTCAAAATAGAAAGTACCTTTATTTCCAGAAAACTATCTACGTAAAAGTATTGGTGTTGTTTTATATTCTATTTGAAGTGCTACCAAAACATTCTGAAAAAAAATCGAACTATGACTAATTGATCGCCACGACTAAATCAAAAAATCTACAGTAATATGATTTTTTCTGAAAATAATTGCATTAAATGTTGCGTTCTATTCATCATCAAATGCTGACGCTTTTTTGGGCGTGTTTATGATGCTGTTGATCGGAAATAGTTTTAGATTAATAAATGAGAAACTTTCAAGAATCAACTTATATATACTGAAACCTTTTATAAAGTCAAGCACGCAACCTTTACTCGAAGCAACGTTACTCATTGTGACTTCCGCCGAAATGTTGTTGAAATAAAATTGAATAAAATATTTTTTTCAAAAATGCTGTCTTTGTAATGGCTATACATACAACATTGGTGCAAAGTTCTGAAAAAATATAAAAAATGTTCTTTAATTCCAAAGATTATTTCTATGAGCTTGGTTCGCACTAAAAATCATAAAATAAAATATGTATATGACTCCTTGATTAAAACACAAAAAAAAATTGCAGTTGATCATAATATCTTTATATTTAGGGTAATTATAAAGCTGCCAAGAAAATTTAAGTTATAAACTGAGAGAAAGAAAAAACGGCGGTATACAGCTTTTTACGAATACCTAGCTTTTACTATTTATTCTACCTTTATATATTCTTCTCTAAATCTAGAATCAAAAGAACATTTTTTATATTTTATTTTACAGTTTTTTGATTTTAAAATCTTATTGAAGTAAAAATGTTTCAAAAGGAAAACATACTTTCTTGTTACTTATCCTTATTGAGAGAGAAAAAAAAAACGGTATGGGCTTTCGTTTTAATAAAAATGTGTACATAAAAAGGGAATATCTTATCTAAACTATTAATCTTCTTTCAATATTGTTGATTTGTATGCTCGAATTTAAAAGCACTTTTAAACAAGTATAGTGAAGGGGAAAAAAAGCTTTTAAATTTGCCCACAAATATATTCTTGCTTAAGTTCAGCTTTAAACTAATTTGTTAAATTTATTAATAATTCATTTATACATTGTTTTTTTTGGCAACAATTAAAAAGCGGAATTATGATAACTTTGTAATTACTATTATTTTCATTGTTTTTGGCAACAAATTAAGACGGTAAGCAAAACGCAGGGATTATGGCAGAGAAAGCAAACTGAGAAATGATCTTTAACAAAAACGGGATAGTTTCCCAAATTTACTATGCAACAATGCTGTACTTCAGGCCCAGAC
The DNA here is from genome assembly GCF_026930045.1 of Uloborus diversus. Lineage (NCBI taxonomy): Eukaryota > Metazoa > Arthropoda > Arachnida > Araneae > Uloboridae > Uloborus > Uloborus diversus. The sequence goes on from NC_072735.1 coordinate 126,779,486, forward strand.
TAACATACGACCATAAATGGCAGTTTTCAGGTTGTTACTGCATTGTATGTAGAATCCAATTCTACACTGAGCCATAACAACTTAATTCTTCAGGGTGTTCCGTTTTAACATGCAAGACCGTTATTTTCGCAACCGTTAGTCCTACTGTTTGACCACGGATTGTATGGAATTGGCAAACATCCAGTTAAGGCGACTCCATCTGAATGAGGGGAAAAATAAAAATTTTATGCGCGTATTCCGCTTATTTGAATGAGACACTGCTTAAGTTAGAGGCTAACATACATCTGCAAAATCTGACATCCCTGAAAACTAATAGATGCTTCCATTTCCGCGTGTAAACCGGATGTTTGCCTTTCCATACAGTCCGTGGTTAGACAGTAATAGTATACTTCCAGTTTCAAAAATGTTCAAAATCAGATGCAGAGTTAAGATATTGAAAGTATGAAGCAAAAATAAAAACAGGTCAAAACATACAAAATTTAACTTTTTATATGGGCCATTGGTCTCCTAACTAATATTTATAGAAATAATCTCCATTGAAAACTATTACTGACACGAAAAACTTGACATTTGTGCGATCAAAACTCAAAGAGATATTCCAGTTCAAAGTTTAAGGGGACCATACAGAAGATGAGATTGGAACTTATCGCCCTTTCAGAAGAATGACAGGTCGTCAAAATAAGAAAATCAAACTATTTATATTTTTCAAATTTTATGTGCTGGAACAGTTTTTCAATGGAGATTATTTCCCTAAATATAAGTTAGGGCACCTGGAGCGCATATAAAAAGTTAAATTTTGTATTTTTTGACTTCGTTTTATTTTTACTTCAAACTTTCAATTTCTTAACTTTGCATCTGATTTTGAACAATTTTACAATTGGAAGTATATATCTAGGATTAACGGTTGCAAAAATAAAGATCTTGCAAATTAAAACGGAACACCCTGTATATAAAAAAAAATACAATTAATTACCAGTGTTGTGATCGTAATTCCCAACCTTTGCATGCACCAGACAAATATTTTTACGCTCTCTTTCAAAGAAGCGATAGTGATATTTACGCTTGCCTGGCTTTGACGTACAGAATGAACAATGATATGGCAGACTGATACGGAGATTTACATTTTATTTGGAAATAAAATTGACTAAATGATGATAAACAAAACTTCCTCTAGTTTTCAATAAAAAAATGTACTTATTTCAAAGTTTAAAGACAAAGGTAAAAACTTATATGCTAAAAACTTTAATTTTGAAATAATGATGAAGTTGTTGTTTCACGACTTTCAGATGAAAATCAGTTTATGCTCTACAATGGCTGCTCATGGTATTTGACATTTCTTCAATAAAATGCTCTCAAGTTTGTAATTTAGCTTAAAATTACAATAACCGTAAAACTTAATTCGAATTTTAGAACTGGGAAATTGTTATATTTCACAGGGAATGGTTGATATTTATACCAAATTTAATTTTAATGCGTCAAGTCATGATAGTAACTTTATATAGCAAATTTACATACATAGATACATACATAAACCGAAATTGGCGTTTTTCCATAATATGAGGATGAAAAAATACTCTCAAAAACAAGAATAAAATATCCGATTAAATCCTTCATTTCTCTGCATAACATATAATTTGTTCTTATGTTCCAAGGCAATTAGAACGTTGATCACTGTTTTTAACTAATTTCATGCTAAAATGTAGATAAGCTGTCAATTAGAATTCCAAAATTGTTGATCACGATCATTGTTGAACACTGCTTTCATTAAAGTTTGTAGCTTGAAGAAAATTTTTGAAAAAAAAATGATCTGTTGCCATTTTTTTCTTGAATATGAACAAATAAAATTCATGATTTCGTTTTGAGGCTTTTCCGGTAATCGCGGCGGGATTTAAAATTTATCATTTTTGGTCATTTCTCCGCAATCTCTAAAAAATTTGGGTCAGATTTTTTTCTTCAAGAATGATTGTTGAACACGAGTCACTTGACGTAACTTTTATTTTCGAGGCGAGCCGTGCAAAGCCGGGAGACGCAACTAGAACATAAACAAATTCATAACAAATACATGTATGAAAATGTACACATAAACGAACTCGTGCACGTATAGAAAGGACACACATTAATTTTCCAATTCATGCCGCTTCCCCAATGATGTGCACGCCCTAAATTTATTTTAACTCCCATGATGCTGAAAGCGTTAATTAAAGTAATACCATTTCTCGTAACTGTTAAGAGATTTATACAGTAATCTCTGAAAACTTAGTGAGATATTCGGACCACTTAAACCGATTTCCTTCACTGATGGGGGAAAACCATTGTTTCAAGGAAATTACTTTCATTAAATGTAGTCATGTTAATATTACTTAGAATTTTAGAATTGGAAACTTTTTGGTTTTTGCTTCATCGCTTAATTTTAACGGTAATGAGTATGTATATAGTGTTAAATGTGCATTCACTTCACTTAACTCATTTCAGTATATTTTCCACGGTCGTATAAAGAAAACGCAGCGTGCTTAATTGTACGGAATGCATGGAATATTAAATAATTTTATTCAGTTTCCAAATATTGTAAACTTTCTGGTGAGATTTAAAGACAGGTAAAGTGGATTCAGGAATTGAGAAATATTTCATACTTTGAAAAGTGTATTTCTTCTTTACATAAATTTATCGAAATTCCTTAGAAGATTTCGTTCACGCACATATAGCTTTCTGAACAGCTATTGCAGTCCCGTAAAATAATTTTCTTCAGGTTATCAAACTATATGCAAGAGTGTAAGAATTATTTATTCGCAAATTCTCTGACCAAGTTTATTTGTATTATTTAATTTCCTCCGATTGTGTAAAAGAAAAGCTTTAAATTTTTTTTTCACTATCCTTGGAAAAACAATTTGAGAATATGCTATGTGAACTATGTAGTGATGGATCTAGAAAAAGTTGACAGGGGGGGGGGGTGTACAAAGTAATTATTTTAAGGATTTATATATTAAATTATTATAAGCATATAAAATATTTATAACTAATAATAATTAATAATAATGATGGTAATGATAATATGCAAACAAAAAAATAAATAAAATAAACACATCTAAAAAAGTCTTCATTCTTTACAAAGAGAGAACCTTTTCACGAAGTTCTTTCGGACTGGTAAAAACAAAGAATTTTTTAACGCACTAGAGGTTTGGAAATAGAGTAACGACACCAGTAACAGACAAGGGTCCAGTAACAGGCAGTCGTAAGTTTGGATTTAAATAATAAAAATTTTAGGCGAGTAAAACTCATGTTGCTACAAGGTAATGCTGGAAGGTTATGAAGAGCCACCACGAGGTCTGCCAGTTTTTCATGTTAATTTGAATTTAATAAGGTTTTAAATCTAAAAACAAAGATTTTTGGCACATTTTGAAGAAAAAAGGGGAATTCTGTCCCTTATTCATCCTTTCCTCACTCACCCTATCTGTTACTGGGTATCATCCGGATTGTCGGTGTCTGTTACTGGGGATTGAACCTTTTTTCGAAATTGAGCAAATGAAATTAGAATGAACCAATTCAGAGGATTCAGAAGCAGCCAAACGTTAGATGAGATGAAGTTGCATGAGATAAAAATAGTTTTAAAAGTCCAAATATATTAAAAGGTTTAGAAAATTGAGTTTAACTGAGAGCGATGTCTTAAGCATGTCTGTTACTGGTGCCGTTACCCTACTGAAAGTTTGAAAGCTTCTGTGAATTCTCAACTTTTTGTGGTTTGACACAAGTTTTTTCCAAAAACTCAACTATCCAATAGGGCTGCAATGTTTGATGGTAAGCCTCCTTCATATTTTCAAGAAGTATCAACGTCGCCACCAAGAGAGATGTATGTTTCACGAAAAGTGATAGCATAGGTAAACAGACAGGGTTGACATTGATTCGCTTACTTTCGCCACATTTACGGTTTTTTCACTGAAAGTGCGATTCTGTTCAAGTTGAACATTTGTTGATTTAAAAGCTTTTTTAGTTTTTTAAAATTTTGATTTAGCATTAGTCAAAGCTTAATCATAAGTGAAATTTACGCAAAAAAAAAAAACTGACTTGTTTTTTTTTCTTAATTTGATGCATGTTATGTTTTCTTGATCATTAATTTTCCTAATATGACTTTATGAAGAAATCGCATAAGTTAAAATGGAGGGAGAAAGATTCTAACAAACGAAACCCTTTTCTTTTCCTTATTTGATCATTCTTTTTCTCCTCATGTTGGGAACTAGTTTCCCCTTCCATAAAAATGCGCGCCCTCGAGTTGTATATTAGCTCTCTGCTTTGCTCATCATTCTACAGCTGGTTTTAGGTTTAACGACGTTCTATATAACGACTTTCTCTATGTAAAACAATTTTTCACGGTCCTGGATGCTCCACTGTAGTTTTAGAAGCATTCTACTTAAGGACAATTTTTTGCGGTCTCATGAAAGTCGTTAAGTAGAGAGCCACCTGTAATTTTTAAAACATCGAGAAAGAACAAATATTAAAAAGTGAGAAAAATCTCTGACAATCGAGTAATAACAAAATCAGCAGTTGTTACTTTGTTGCTAGCCCCCCCCCCCCTAAACTCCAAGGAGAATACAGTAAGCTAACCAGGGAGCTACAAGAATACTGTAAGCATGAAAAAAGTTCAAATAGGTAGCAGTCAAAGTAGCATATTGAGATACTTATACCGCGCAAACATTATTTGCTCTCGTGCCCTCGTCATCGAGGTATAAGGTCATAAAGTCTGCCGGAATTTTAAGAACAGTGACAATCTTAAAGAATTGGCGATAAATTTGAAGGTAACGCACAGTTTCACCTTCTGCATGGGGCAGGACCACTGAGAAGAGATAAAATGGAGGCAGTGAAGCCTTTCATTCCTGAAGCAAAGGTCCCAAATCACGTGAGAGATTTTAACGAAAAGCTTTGAAAGAAATCAGGTTTGTTTTGCTACTTTCCCGCAAAACGTGTCAACCATTCGTCGTTGCTGAGTCACGTGGCTTGGGAGCTGCTCCCCAGCTTTTGCTAAGCAAATGATTGGACATGCTCCCACCATTTACTAATTCATGATCTAAGGGCAGGACATCCATCTGAAAAGCTTATGAAAGAGGACTTCCATTACACACTGAAACTCGATAAAACTTTCGACTTTTCTCAAAATTTAGGAAGACTTTTAGACCTCATTTTTTGATAACGGAAACACGAGGGTGAATAATGTATGCGCCCAGAAACATATTTTACTGTGCTCTTTAGACAGCTACTAATTTTAAAAAATCATTATCACACCACCCAATGGTTTCCCGGTAAATTGTTGAATTTAAGCTACATGAAGTCAATCAAAATGAATGAAAGAATAAACACAACGAATGAGAAGAAAAAGATAAAGAAAAAAGAAAGAAAAAGGTTAAGGAACAATATATTAACTAGAAATAAAGATGTAAAAAAATGTGTTTAAAAAAATCAGTTCCGAACAAATAAGAATTTTTTAAGCTAGTATAAACCTTAGAACCCCAAGTCAATGACTACAAAGTGCTTATGAGAACCCTAGCCGACAAAAAATAGAAACTAATTAAAAATTCAAAAATGCAAAGCAATTGAAAATGGTATCAGTTTCTTTCACTTGTTTGGCATTTCTTATAGAAAATATGAAAAAAGAAGATTAATTTTTTTTAATGTATAATAAACTGTTAACTTTGAATCATGGGACGAGAAAAAGAAAATTGTAGACACGGTATAAACAAATTTCAATTAAACGTTTTTATGATTAATTTGTGCAAGATACATTCTTTACTATATAAAAAAGTAGGACACATTATTTAGTTTTTAAAAAAGAGATAATTTTCCCAAAGGCTATTAATTAAGAAAACATTTATTTTTTCTAACCAGCATGACAAACAATGTTGAAAAAAATGGGGAAAAAAACATGTTTAATTAAGTCGGAAAATTAAAAATTATAAAGATGAAACACATTTCTTTGGTTTTTCAAACTGTGGTTTTAATTTTGAGACAGCTTAATTTCCTAGAATGAACTTTTCTGGACAAGACTTAAAAAAATGAAAACTTGACAAGATCAAAACAGTAAGATTAAAAAGTCAGCAAAATAATGTCTAACAGAGTAAAGTCCAGAAAATGTCTAGAAAGAGTTATAAAAGGAATAAAGCGGCATACTTAAGTAAATATGAGCTTCGGTTCTCAAATTAGTGACTTGCTCGAAGAATTACCGATGTTAGAGCAATAACGTCATAAATTAAAGGGAAAATTAAAAATTTACTTTTTATTCTTCTTCATGCAACAGAAGAAACACTAGCTTTTCTTAAAAAAGACCTTACGCGTAAGAACAGTTCTACCAGTGGCTTGAAATGTAGTTTTACTAAAACGGCACATTCAAGTGTTTTTTAATTTCTTTTACTATTATTTCGTTTTAAATATGTCACAGCAATAGACTCATTTATTCGGTTTTCGTATTGCAAAAGAAATTAGAAATCACCACTACTGTGAGTGAAATTCGTCGTATGTCTGCACCTAAATATGAGCTTCGGTTCTCAAATTAGAGACTTACTCAAAGAATATGCTTGGCAGAAATGGAAATGAATGATTCTGTGCTGGACATTAATGGCAAGATATTCTGTACTGGTTTTCCGATCGGAATTATTAACTACTTCTAAATGTGACACTACGTTGCTAAATTTAGCCCATAGATAGAAACAAAACGCTCATACACTATTACTCCACGATAAATCTACACCAATTTATCACCTTATTTGATTCTGGTCTGCTATTATCCTGTAGAATTGAACAATATGTCGGTCACTCCTTTCAGCAAATAACTAAAATTTAAAAAAAAAACGATTGAGTCGCAAATGTAGAATCAAAGCCTTTTCTTTTTAAAATCAATTACAAGTATTTTATTTGTTGACAAATATAAATTGGCAACAGGTAAACATTTTAAATCACTGCATTTTCTTTCCTTGTCTTTCAACAATGAATTCGGTTACCTATCGCGTGAATAAATGCTTAACCGTATATAAAAACTGCTTTAAAAAACGTTATAATTCGAATCATATGTAACAATTTTAAACAAATTCTATCAGACGCAAAAAAAAGTACTTTTTATCTTGGTAATAAATTTTTAAATATATTCTCACTGCAAGTATCGTGAAAAACCTTTTAGAAGTTTTAAATTAATATCTTTGTTAATTAATGTCATCCGAAGATGCAACCTAGCTATAGCTAAGAGCACTCTCGGTGAACTCATCTTTCGAACAAAAAAAAAATTCTTTTTCAAAATCGGCCCATCCGTTTAGGTGCTAGAGTGCCACAGACAGATACACAGACACATCAAACTTATAACCCCCTTCCTTTGTGTGTCAGGGGTTAAAAATGTCCTGTCTCAAAAGTTAAAGATTTTGAGTTATGCATATCTCTGAAAGATCTACATTTCATTTATTTAATATTTTTCTTTTAGAGAGCAAAAGTGTCGTATTTGCATTTTCAATTACTTTCCGTATTTTTTTTTTTTTTTTAAAGAATGTCACATTTTGGGTTGTGCTTGATCCATCAGGTATGAAACATCTGTGCCGTTTAATGAAAGATAATATTAAATATTCCGAAAACAGTATTGCATACAAAAAAAAAATATTTTCACTCTTATTTTTTAATAAAGAACGCACTATTTGCATTTATGTCGAGATTGTATTGTTACTAATGAGAACAATACGATTATGACATTTTTTGAGATAGGGTCTGGTGGGGTAAATTGGTCATAAAATGCAGGTTTTTCAACTTGGGTAAATAATAGATACCGTTAATTTTTTTAAAACTTCATTTTTCTTGTCGTTATTTTGCAATCTATATAAATAAAACAAAGAATATATGGGTATGTATATACAGTGGCTCTCAAAAGTGTTCGTACACTTTGAAATTTTTTAGTAAAACCAAAATAACGCGAAACTGAATTCGAATATGAAGTCCAATAATTTTCAACATCATTCCTATGCCATTCTAAATAAAACCCTGTAGTTTTATCAAAATATTGACAGTTTTTCTTTTTTGAAATGGATCAAAAAACAAAGAGACAGGGAAATAATACGCTACAAAAGTCATCGCACACTCAAATATTTTCGACTAAATTCATGATTAAAATTATCATATGTCGCTTTTTAATTATTTTTGCATTGTGTTGACCCTTAAAAGTCATTTGGCTTTTAATTTTTGTTTATTTATTCCTTAATACAGTGAAACCTGTGTAAGTTGACTACTTGCGGTGCATTACTTTAGTGGTCAACTTATAGAGGTTGAATTACATGATATAGATCTAATTCTGTGCCTGAAAAGAGCGGTCAACATAGACAGGTGGTCAACTTACAAGGGTGGTCAACTTTACAGGTTTTACTGTAATGTGCTTATTACTTTAAAATAACTGCTATTCGTAAAAAACCACCGACGCCATTCGAAATTTGATTTTTTTCCTCACAGTAGCGGTAAATTGATTTAAAATGTCTCTTAATTAGTTCATTTATTCCATTCTATAATAAAGTGCTTGATAAAATGCTTTAAAGAAAAGAAGCGGACCGAAAACAAGGTAAGAAAAGGTCAACCGGCAAAGTTGAGCAAGCGTGATCGGAGATTTAGAGTTAAAAAATTTATTAAAAAAAATACACATTTGAGTTCTGTAAAAGTTTCTGCAGAGTTAACTGAAAATTTTTACATTTAATTTTCACCTAAAATTGTTCGTCGAGTTCTCTGATTAGATGAATTAAATAAGACCTCTTCCCGCAGGAATTTTCTTGGCCGTGCGAAAAACAGAAAGCTTACGCTTTTCGTCGAAAAATCAATGATAAATAAGCTCAAAACGTTTTGGAAATACGTCTTACTTACAGCTAAAACGGAACTCAACATTTTTGGTTAAATTTTTGTGTAATTGTAAATAGAAGAAAAAATTAGGAACTTAATCTTAAGAACTTGGTTGGACCAGTTAATCAGGACGGTGAAAGTGTTCTTGTGTGAGGGTGCATATCAGCATCAGGACTTGATAGATTCGAATTTTTTGATGAAATAATGAATCATGCTGTTTGTTAAAATATTTTAAAAACCAATTTTAAGCTCTCAGCCAAAAACTTGGTTATCGGAAGCAACTTTGTTTTTTATTAAGATAACGATAAGAAGCACACGGTTTTCAACGTTTGCATCTACTGCCACAAAAATTGTCCCAAAGTTTAGAAAATACCCCTTCAATCTCCCAGATTTGAACTTAATGTAACATATTTAGAGATATCTGGAGGTTAGATGACGAAAATACGGCTTTGAAAGGAAGATAGAGCTAGAAACAGGAAAGATTTGGTCTCCTCCCGATGCTTTATTTCTTCCAACATATGAGGACATTATTAGATGTTGTCAAATCACTAGAATGCAAAATAAATGGAGAATTTAGTAAGCAACCATCTTCTGCAAGTGTGGCCGCTGTAGTTGAAAAAAAAAAATTATTGATATTTGGGAGCGTGCATCCCTTCCCGTTGTTTCGATAAGGAGAGTGATTACCATGATTTTATCTTATTATTCTAAATATAATAGCGCAGCAAAAAATGATAAGAATATAAAGACGCAACTTTTACAATCAAAGCTAGGCAAATTTAAAGCAGTTTGACATTTGTGCCTGCAAATGCGCAGATTTATATTCGTGTAATTGCAGAAAAAAAGCAAAAGTCCCTGATAGATAAAAACAATTTCTAATTGATCAAAGGACTGTAAGAAAAATGGCTATTGGAAAAGTGGATAAGGTAACAACCCAGAAACTCGAAAAAGAGAAAAAAAGATGCCAGAAAATTGAAACAAGTTTTGCTTTGGATGAGAAAGACATATTCTTACCCAGCACAAGTGGATTGAGGGTTAAGCAAAGTCATATTACATTGAATGAACCTGAAACAGAGCTTGAATCAGGAGAAAGCACAGAAAATACAGATGACGACTTTAAATTGAATTATCCGCTTTCGAGAAAACGTAAGCGAACTGACGCGCCATCAACAACGACAAGTCAAATGAGACTTTCTATGCCTCATACAGCTTTAGCAGAAGATCTAACTGGCGCTTCAAATAGAGCAGTAGCTAAAATTGCTACAGCAGTTCTCACTGATTTCGACTTAATTTCACCTAAACAAAACAAAAATATATAGTCTATAAAAACAAAGTAAGGAGGGAAGTCGATAAAAAAAGGAGCGAGCTAAGAGAAAGGGATTTAAGAGCAGTTAAAGGGGCAGCTCTCAAGAGTTTGTATTTTGACGGCCGCAAAGATGACACCCTTCAAAAGACATCTGGCCATCAAAAATTAGCATCTGAAGCACATGTAGCACTGATAGAAGAATCAGGTAGCAAGTACATCGGTCAATTTATCACTAACAGTTGGTGAAAGTGCAAAAGAAATTTCGCAAGGTATTATAGGCTTTGAAAAAAAGTATAATATGAGCTTGTGAATAAAATATGACAAAGTATATAAAGTACAAATTGAGAATAAAAAAAGGTTAAAAAACCAGCAAACAGCTGTTTCGGCACTCTAAAATACAAGTGCCATCATCAGTGCATTAAAAACGAAGACAGGTTCACCCGACTAAAACACAGTCGAGGCGAACAATGGAAAGAGAGACGAGTTGTAAAAGATATGAGAGCAGTACCGGAAACGATGACGTCAAGGTTACGTCAGAACTCCAGAGGACAGTTGCACTCAGGAGAAAACGTCACGGACAAAAAATAAATCAAATAACAGACTTCCAAACATTAGGAAAAGGGGGAGTGCTAGACAAATCATTGACGATTAAATTAGCATTTTTCCATATGTAATATGACTCCCAAAAATCTAAATCATGAATGGACGAACACTCGTGAATAACTTTGGCGGAAGAAAAAATAAAATTATGACCGCAGGACCAACAATGTTGAGCAATAGAGGAGCGTTTGAGATCCTGTTTTTTGACGTAATTTTCGTGTTCTTTTATCCGGAATTTGAGGGATCGTCGAGTCTGCCCAATGTAGGCCAATTTGCACTGGCAGGAAACACTGTAAATGCCCCATCTGTCAAGGTTGTGAACAGGGTGTTTAAGTTGTGAAAATTTTAATTTATTAACAGGAGAAAAAGTGACGGAAAAATGAAACTTTTTTAAGATTTTGGCAATTTGTAGACTGATTTTAGGAAAAAAGGGTAAGACAACGGAACTCGAATAGTTCACAGGAGCAAGTGTTTGATTTTTGTTAGTTGCTGGTTTTTTAACCTTTTTTCATTCTCAATTTGTACTTTATATACGTTGTCATATTTTATTCACTATGCAGTACAAAGATTTCGACTACTTTTTATGTATAATATGAGCTTGTTTAACTTATCGGTTATTGGATGCGACGGAACAAATGTAAATACGGGATGGAAAAAGGTGGAGTAATTCGTTTACTTGAGACATATCTCAAAAGACCTTTACAGTGGAGCATATGTCTGCTGCATACTAATGAGTTGCCACTGAGGCATCTTATTCTGGAATTGGACGGTTGCATAAAAGGGCCACATTCATATTCTGGAGCTATCGGACAACTTCTTAGAGATTGTGAAAAAAATCCGGTGATCAAACTTGATAAAATTGACTGCAATCTTCTGGTTTTGGACATGGAAGATATAAAAAATTTTAGTACTAAACAACAATATTTGTATAGAATCTGTCTTGCCGTAAAAGATGGTAGTTGTCCTTCTAGCGTGGCTGACAGTAGCCCATATGCGCGATGGCTGACAACTGCAAACCGTTTGTTGCGCTTGTATATAGGCACTCCAACTCCATGAGAAAATCTTACAATGCTTGTAAAGTATGTAATGTTAGTTTATGCTTCTATATGGTTTGAAATAAAAATGAAACCGAACTGCCAGTATGGTGCCCAACATTTTAGGAAAGTGATTTCTCTTGCAAGACAGTTTCCAGACAACGTTAAGTAGATAATTTTCCAAGTTCTCTCAAATAATGCATATTTCGCTCATCCTGAACAGCTACTGTTGACAAGGTTGTTTGACTCAAGAAAATACATTCGGGAATTAGCTGTTAGGCGCATTCTGAACTCTAGAAATAAGAAGACGGAGAACTCGGATGGTGTGCGATGTTTTAAGCGTCCTAAACTCAATTTTGAAGCCGTTGATAACAAGAGACAATATTATTCCAAACAATAATATTCATTATGAATGAGGTATTATAAATCAAATTTAAAGATTTATTTTTCAAAATTTTATTATCTATATATGTAATTCTAGAAATGTATGATACTATTGCATGATAATAATTACTATGATTAATAGTGCTATTTAATCAATTAGTCTATGATTTAATTTTGAAAAATAATTTTCACACTGATTTTTAAAGAAATTCAATATTTTTTTCATTTTTCTTCAATTTTTGATGTCGGAAAGGCGCGGTTAAATGCACATTAAAATCAATAAAACATTTTATGGGCTTGAACTGGCTTATTATATAACATTTTCGGTGCATTCCAGCAAAATATTTGAAATTTAGTTTTAAAAAATCGACAAAAATTCATTTTTCTCTTTTTTTTTCGGTTTTTCAGTGTCAAATAGCGCCGGCTAGATATTTTTTAGTATCCAAAAAATTTTTTGTGAGTGCTAATTAGCTCACTACGAACTTTTGCGAGCTATCCAAAAATTGATTTCGAAAAAAAAAAAAATTTCGGCTTATTTCGCCCATCCTAGCGTGTATGTTCCCAATACAAATCCAGAGTTTACGTCGGATCTCTAACAAATTTGGCAGGGAGGTATTTGAGCACCCGAGAAGGAACGTGGAGTTCGAACGCCGAAAAAGAACGAGCCGTTCGAATTTTAATTTTAAGAACCGAAAATGGCATTAAATGGCTTTTTCTACCCGAGATAATTATCTGACCAGTTCAATTTTGGCGCCATTTGAAAGCCCGCGAAAAATACCCATAAGGTTTATATATTTCCTTCGAATTTCAAAACAAAAAGGCTGTAAAATCACCGGGAAAAAATTAAAAAGCATCATTTAGCCTAATGGATTAGAAATTTCGTGTCGAAAATTTATCGTTTGCGCGATCTCATTTTAAATTAACGTGAAAACAGTTCATAAGGTTGCTACATTTTTCTCTCCACTGTGACTAAATAAAATTTCGTTTTTGTTTTGAGATAATTATTTTCCCTTTTGATTCTTATTTCGCTATATATCTTCTTTTTTTATGGGGGATTGCGTTTAATTTATTCGGAAATTTTTGATTTGACGTTTTCTTTATTTGAGAATGATTATTCTAATGGGGGGTTTTACAGATTTTTTTTAAGTACATTAATAAAGAACACGCTGCACTGTATTTTCGGAAGAAAAAAATGATTTAAATAGCCCAATGGCATTTTCTTTTTCATGTGTGAAAATAACTTGTGGTGGGGTAAAGTGGTCATATTTTTTAAAAAATTGATTTAAAACTATCATAAAAAACCATAATTTTTTTAATGCTCAACATACGTAGTTCTTTTGAAGAAATTAAATTTATTTAAATACATTTTTGATGGTCAACTGTTATGAAAAGTTGGTTTACGAAGAATTTTAATCATATTTCACTTGAGGATTCATCAATATCATTAAGAAAGGTGTGACAATGTGCAATGTTTTATTTCTTTAGGAATTTGTTAAAGATAACATCTGAATTAATGTCTCAACTATACTTAAATTACATATTAAAAAAATATTACTCTCAAAAAGAGTGCCGAAAAAAATCCTTTTATTAAAAAATAAAAGGGAAAACATTATCAAGCTTTATCTATTTATTCAATGTATACGAAATACTTCTAGTTCGAAGTTTGTACTTTTTACTGATATTTAACAAATGATTTTTCTGGAGAGAGAAGGGAGGGGTGACATAAATTTTTCTACTATAATAAATTAAATGCTGTGGTTGCAGAAAAAATTCTATGCTTTTTTTTTTTTTTTAATATTGTAGAATTACAATCTTGCTTTAATTCAATTGACATGCTATATCAAATTTAAACTCAGTTGTATTTAATTCAGTTTACCTTAAAAACAGGAAATGGTTAGTAAAATGAAAATTTAACTGATATCTGCTTTGTAAGTGAAGATTAAATTTTAGATGAAGATCTTACATCAGTTGTTCTAAATATTTCATAAAACTAACGCAGCTCATCTGTTTATGCAGACGTGTTCTAGAGACATCCGGAAAACTGCCTGCAAAACCAATTTGTAAAAAAAATTAATAAACAAAATTTTACAAAGCAGTTAAAAGATGTGTTCAAATTTTAAAATGTTTCATGTGCACACAAAACGATTTTTTTCATGAAATGAAATGCTGCGCGTTTCAATATTTTGAATTCAGAATATAGTTCTTAATTGTTAGAATCTAAAATAAAATTCATTCATTTATTTCGAATGTATAGTTCTTTATTTGATTTATGACCCCTTGCCCTATTGGCCACTTTCCTCCACCAAACCCTACTTCAAATAGTAACTTTAAAACGTAGTGCAAGAACGTCAAAAATAAAAGGCAAATATTTGAAATTTTTACTTTTTACACTTCTTCTTCTTGGAACAGAGAAGAAACACCAGATTTTCTTGGAAAAGACCTTACGCGTAAGAAACGTTTAATCAGGTGCTTGAAATAGTTTTACTAAATGATATCTTACTCTTAATTTTTTAAATCGTTCTCTTGAAAAATCGCGTTTTGTGAGACATGACGTTATTTAAAGGAGTGAGCGATGTGTAGTTTTTCATCTATTTCTCGAAGGAGCATCTATGCATATTTGAAAAGTATTTGTCAAACTAGTGTATTAAAAAAAAGATTTTTAAAAACGATGTTATGAATGAATCAATTAATGAAATTTCCCAAAACGTGTATTAAAGTATATAAAGTTTCAAAATATACCATTACCCAAAATGCTATGCTTGCTTACTTTACCTTTAGCCTTGATAATTGCTGATATTCCGTTTTGCTTTTGGCATCAATTAAGAAGCTTGTTCCCGCAACCAATCCGAGGCTTATCAAGTATACCAAAAGCATTATAAAATCTAATTTATAAAAAAGGTTTTAATGCGATTGGTTTTTAAATTTGCGGCTTATATCTTTGATAAACAGGCCGCAACGACGATGGAGCGATGTATGAAAGTTTGTCAGAATGTTAATTATTGCGACGCTCCTTGCGTTGTCATTGCAACGCATGTATTACAACAATCCCTTCTTAAAAACTAAAATGTAGTGTAAAATTGTATTTAAATAATAATTTCTCATTTTTCTTACCTGATTTGCATCTTTCAGTGTCTGGCTTTGTGTGAATGCAGTGCGTCAGCATTGCATATGCTACCATATGTTCTTGAGTGAACCTTTTGCTTGTTATTGTGTTTTCTTCCTCTCCTCCAAGTGATACACTATACGACGCCCAGCAAAAATAGTTGTTCAGTGCTACAGAGAAATTCTGACACGGAGAAGTAAAAGAAATTCCACCCATCCAACTGCTGTAAAAACAAAAATGCAAAATGATGACAACATGATAACAAGGCGTACTATAACACAGTGTCTTATGCATACTACTTGATATGCTAGCCAACAGCTAATTAACACATCAGCAATGCGTGCAAAGGCAACTACATTTACTTAGAAAACCGATCGAATTCACTACTAATTCTGTTGCATATTTTTCGGAATAAAAACCACCAAATCAAATGAGACAGTTAAGGGATGATTTCCATATTTGTTTTCTAAACTTTAGCTCATGTTTTGTATTTCTGAGTAGGATAACTCCCGATTATTCGAGGAATAGGGTGGCACGGTAACTGTGGATAAGCGAAAACCGCGAATAAATCCGAATAATAAGTAAAAAACGATGTTAATAGCTACGAAATAGGAATAACACTCACACATACAGTTAAATTATAGCTAAAAGCATTGCCGCATTGCATTTACTTACATTGCACTTAAAAAATATATGCAAAAGGTAGAAACGAATAACAACACAATATTAAGTTTAAAAAATATTTAACGACAGTAAAAAGTTATTTAAAAAATGTGAAAAGACCTGTCGATAATCGGAAATTTACTGCAATTGCAGGCTATCTTCATAATCAAAGAATTAGAAGATAACATCTTGTATAGAGCTTCTCACAGCGGATTTTTTTTCTTTTTTCGTCTGATGGGGGCTGCGTTTTTGACTATTTAGCCTTCATCAGACCTAGTGCGATCCCCCGATACGGCATCGAGCCTTTAATGTGCCACCATTAAGACGCGGATGTCAATGACACGGATAATTTGGACGCCCAGTTGCCACCAGATGGAGGCACCAGGGCTCTCTTTGATGCGAAATTTGCACTAGAAATTTTAATTTTGCAAAAGAAAAAAACTAAGCCAAACGAATATCCAAAGGATCTTTTACATGCAGCATAATCATATGGCATGGGCGCTGATGATTTTCTACATCTCGAAAATCTACCGACTGGCTACCCCAGGTCAGAACCAGGATCCACAGGCGTGGAAGGCCAGCGTCTAACCATCACGCCAGCAGCCAACTCAGTAAAAGAATCGAAAATATGAATTTGACAGGAAATGAGGGGAGGGGCAGTAAACGCGATCGGAAAATCACGACTCCTGCAATTGGCTCTTATCGAGAAGTTTGGTGCGAGTTTTGAGTTGGAATTGGTCTCTTATTTGCGATCAAACACCGCTACAAGATTAAAAACTTGTTTCATTGACGCTTTATTTCAGCAACCATCGCTTCTCGTGTATCGGTTAAGAAATGGATCCGTCCAAAGACGAACACCAATAATCTAGAAGTGGAGTATTTTGCGATTACTTGCACAATTTAGAACTCTTTGTTTTATGGTTTTTATTATGGTTGAAATTTCAAATTTAAATGGATAAAATTGAGTTCTTTTGATTATTTATTTAAAAGTTTTTCTTTTAGTTTAATCTTCCTGATTCATTTTCTGGCTATTTTCCCTCTTCATTGAAAGTATTAAATTTTTGTTTGATCTTTAATGTTTCAGAAGTATATTTGAACACTTTTAAATAGTTTTTTTTTCTTAGAAAACAGTAAATTCAAAATTTCTGCAGTGGAAATTGTTTTGACTTATCATTAATTAAACGCAAATAAAAAACATCTTACATGAATGTTACTTTCTGTTACTCAAAGGAAATAATCAACATAATAAAAATACATTCTATTTTTATTCAAATGAACCTAATTTTCCGAAAAACATATTTAACCTTATACTGCCCACCGTGACTCAAAGCGCACATCAAATTTCATCATTATCTTTCCACATAATAGTGTTATTCCCTTGTTAGTCAAGATGTCTTTAGTTGTGCAATATGTCTGCTGTATATTTAAGTTGCACATGTTACAGAGGCTCAGAGACTTGATGAAATATCTAGATTATATTGGAGTACCAGAACTCTAATGAACATTTATTGAACTAAACCCCTTTTGCTTGTTTTGTTTGTTTGTATGTTTGTGTATTATGTTTATTGTGGAGGCTCTGAGAAGTTGAGCTTCGACTCTGACTATGTTTACCTTTGTTTCGGAAAAAAGGGAGGGGTAATTGGCGCTAAATTGAATTTAAGAACTTTCTTAGTAGTTTTTCAAAAATATTCTAACTAAAATTCGAGCCAACAACACGTATATTTTCCCCTAAACTTCCCTAAAACAGCTAAACATAGTCAAGGTCACAGCTCAGCTAACCAGAGACACACTATGTCTTTTTTTTAAACTCTTTTTTTTTATTTGTATTGTGCTTCCAGATTTCCATGGATTGATTTCCGGTTGACCACATGGAAACACCTAGTTAGCACCATGCTAAAACAGAGAATGTGAAAACTGGTACTTTTCAGTAGAGCCAAAACACCGAATCTAACTTTTTTCCACCTGACACGTTTCGTTTCTTTCAGTGTTTCAGTTTTCATAGATAACTTTAACAGTAAAATAACTACCGTTTGAAGTAATTGTAACCAGTAGCCCTTTTTGAGTACTACGGATAACATAGAATTTGAAATTCACGATTTTCCCCATTCGTTAGTTTAGTATGGTGCTGACAATGAGTAACAATAATATTATTTAGGTTGCTGATAGTGACACAAGTTAATATTCAGTCATGGAGTCATAAATCTTGTTTGAAAAAGAAAGAAAAATAACAGTCCACCTTAAATGTGTGAAATAGATTATTCATTAGACATTATGTAGGGTAGACCGGGGCACGTTTACGCATGGAGCACGTTTACGCAGTGCCCTTTTTTCAAAACGAATTACAACTGAAGAGACAACAGTTAAAACAGATTGATGCTGCTCCCTAGCAAATATCCTCATAATTGCTTGAGCATCAGTCGAACTTCGGTTTAGCATGCGTATAGGAAAATCTGTTTTCTACTAAGTTGAGTAAATTTTAGTTGAACGTTTTGAAGCTTATTATGAATAAATAATACTTAGTTAAGAAAGAACAAATATATAAAAATTAGCAGAATTTTATCCTTTTTTTTATCCTCATTTTTTTTTTTTTTTTTTGAATTGTATTTGTGTGAACTGAAATGTAATTACATTTTTTCCACGTTAAAAATTAATCCAAATTTGGGGACGGGCCACGTTTACGCGTTGGCGTTTATATTCCTTTTACGTACGTTCTTTCTGTGTCTTACTGCTAAACGTGCCTGACGCTTCTTTCGCTGCGAACGGCATCAAAACGTTTTAGTATTTTCAGGCTATTTAGTTTTGAAAATCACCATTTAATTTTTAACTGAGTTACAAATTCGCATCTTATAGCTTACAATAATGTAGTGCTATCTTCATGCTCGTTCAGCATTTACTTTACTCACTATTCAGTCCGTAATAAATTTGCTTTATTTTAACGATGGTAAGACATTATGTTTAAAACACTATCAGAACCACGTTAGGTGTCAAAATAAATATGCGTAAACTTGCCCCGTGTGCGGTGCAAGGTAACTTGGACTTAAAAAAAAAAAAAAAAACAATTAACCGAAAAACACAAAATGAGCAACTGAATACACCAATTTTGACTCCATTAACTGCTTCATAAAAAGGCAATGTCTAAAATTTTCTAAGTTAAAACAAAAAATTTAGAAAATTCATTGAAAAAAACCTCGTAAACATACCCCGGTCTACCCTACACAAATATATTTTGTCTTACATGATATAATAATTTAGAAAGTAGATTGTTAAGGAAAAAATATGTTTATATTTGTGTCATTCCCCAAACTTTTCATTTTTTAACGAAGTTATTAAACCCCTTTGACAGAGCAATTTAAAATTTTTAATTAATTACAATGCAGTACGACCTCGTTTATCCTGACTAATTGGGACCATAGGCAATCCGCATAAAGGAAAATCCTGGTAATATGGAGAATAAACGAAACTTATTTTTTAATACTGTTTGACCACGAATTGTATGGAATTGGCAAACATCCAGTTAAGGCGACCCCATCTGAATGAGGGAAAAAATAAAAATTTTACTTTCAATGAGACTCTGCTTAATTCAGAGGGTAACATACATCTGCAAAATCTGACATCCCTGAAAACTAATAGATGCTTCCCTTTCCGCGTGTAAACCGGATGTTTGCCTTTCCATAAAATCCGTGGTTAGACAGTAAGCACTTATCTTTTATTACAGCAACTAGTGGTACTCGCACGGCTTTGCCCGTAGTAGAAAATCAAAAGGTATTTTGGTTCGCCTGTATATTTACAAATAATGTATGGTGAATTTCTCGCCAAATTGACTTGCCCATGTTACGGTTCCACATTATGATAACTTAGTAATTTACTTGTCCATCTTATGATAATTTTGCTCAGGAAAATGTTCTTAAAATTGGAATGGAAAAAGAACAATATTGAATTTTCGAAAAATCGCTTCGAGGTGCACACCCCATGCTACAAACAAATTTTGTACCAAATTTCATAAAAAATCGGCCGAACGGTATAGGCGCTATGTGCGTCACAGTGATCCTGACAGGGATCCCGACTGACATGCAGCTTTATTATTAGCAAAGATAAGCAGTGCTTTATGTGAAAATTACATGGAAACGCTTCTCGCGAACATTTCACCATGTACAGTTCAGCTGCAGTGGTGTAGGACTGACGCACCAATTACGCCAAATTATTACATTACTATAATTTATTATACTATTGTCTGACCACGGATTATTACATGGACTTGGCAAACGTCCAGTTAAGAGGACCCTTTCTGAATGAGGGGGAAACAGTAAAGATTTGATGCGAGTGTTCCATTTATTTGAACGTGACTGTCTAATTTAAAAACTAACATACATCTGCAAAAGCTGACATTCCTAAAAAGTAATAGACACGTCCATTTCCGCCGGTAAACCGGATGTTTGCCTTTCCATCTCATCATCAGGATCAGACTGTCCCATGTACTGTACCTATGGAGGAGCTTGACCTTTTTTCTTTATATTAAATAAAAGTAAGGTTTCCAAGAAATTCTGGAAGGAAGTGTGTGGTGGGCCTGCTTCCAGTGTTTCCTCATATGGGGTAGGTGCTATAAGGTCCTAGACCCCATAGCACTTGAAATTGTGTACAAAATTATTTTGAGCCCCGGTGGTTTGCAGCTGGGGTTTTGTTTTTTAAAATTCGAATTAGTTTTTTAATAAATAATTTATTAAGCTCAAATTTCGCGTACATTGCCTATTAAAGGGGTGAAAAATTACTTGCACATATTAATATTATATATCATTGGAAAGGGTAGAATTTTCTGAATTCTACGCAATTTATTTTAAGGCTCTAACTTAAATACGGCTGGAGTTATTTTCGTTTTTAGCTCGAAGTTTTTTAGGCTCAGCTAAAGTTTAGGCACTACTTTCTTCTTGAAATATGTCAGTAAAAAGTGAGGGAATCGTCCCACAGTTTGCTTTTTGACAGCACTGGAAAGAGCGGCTTTTTTTTTTTTTTTTTTGCTGCAGATCTAACTCGACCTATGGTCGAAAAACTAAGCTTTTATCTCCAAATAAAAAAATGCTACAAGTTAAAAATCAAATTCGAATAATATCTCCATTAAAATTATTGATGTTTTAATCGGCATTGACATAGTTACGTCTTTTTGTATCATTTGTTTCTTTTTCTTATTCATTAACTTTAAAGATTTCGATTTTAGCGGAAAATCTTAGGCTCAACTCAATTCAAGCCCCGAGCTAAAGAGCAAAAAAACTGCAGTTTTGCAATACTCAGGAGGCCCTTAGCCCTAACGGCTCTGCAAGTTGGTACAAGGTTTTTTGAAACCCGGGGAAGGAGTGCTTTTTGTTCCAAATGGACCTCATAATGCGTTTTTAATCTGTTTCTTTCAAATTGAAGATTTGAATCTTTGCAAATCAAATAAGATTGCGAAGCAATCTTTGGGGGCTGGAGAACGTTAACGAGCAGGGGACAGAGCCTCCTAGTATTAAAAACAAAAAGGAATATTTGGTGTATTTAAAGTTCCGTTTTCCCTACCACAACAATAAATCATTATTTAAGTTAATATATATATACATAAATTTTACTAATTTGATCCGGATAAACCAGAGATCCGGATAAGCGGGGGTCGGAAAAACGATCTTCTACTATATCTTCAGCGTCGAAACACATTTATTCATACCTTAAATGCACTGCATTATTACTTCCGAGTGCATTCAAACTGCAACGTTAATTCAGATACATGTGGGAGATGCAATCTGCGATCAATATGAAAGATTATTCGACATAAATCAAGGTAGAAGCATATCCTAATCGCATAGAGATAAGTGCTAAAGTTCTGCTCTTCCACATCACAGACTTTGCCCGAAGACACAGAGATGACAGATATGGAAATGGATATTCTTACAATAGACACTAATGGGGCTATTCAGCGAATCTTACCGCGAAACGAATTATAAATCACTTCCAAGCCTTTTTTTTTTTTGTATATGTGCTAAATCCTGAGGCGATGGGGCTATACATATATCATGTTTATCTTATCTGTAATGCTTTTGGCTCATAGCTTTTTTATTTCTTTCATGAAGTATAATAACATATTTCTTAAATGTTTTCTCTGAATAATGGTATGCAATTTTTTTCTTAAAAACATTATTACGTACTTGTTGTTGCTTTTCGTATTAAAGATGTTCTTTCAGTAAAAAACATCAGTACATTGCAGATACAGTCAAATCTCATTACAATGAACTTCAAGAGAGCGCATTTTTTTTTTTTTTTCGTTTTAAGGGGAACTTTGTTGTTATGGAATTCAGGCAATGCAATGGATCATTAATCGAGTCTAATAGCTTATTACGTTGAACCGGATATTTCTTATTATTGGTATTCGTTGTAACGAGATCTCACTGTATTGGAAAGGAATGAATTTCAGTCATATTTCGACACCGCATATAAATTTAGGGTTTTATCTTAGGACAACATGCACATTACATATACATCAGTTTCAGCAGTTCTGTAATCACTGATTACAGTATTCTCTCTAATTTTTATTAACCTTTTGTCATAAAACTTTTTACAGACATTATTTTAGCTCTAACTTTTTCTATCCTGAAACTTGTGCAGAACTCATACGCTGTTTTTTGGTATCTTGCAGTGTCCGTAAAAAAAGTTCGTAAAAAATTGTTTCGGTTAACTACCCTTTCGGGTAGCGAACCTGGTATATAACGATCTCCCGGTAGTAGCGAACCTTTTAAAGAGTCCCAACTGAAGCCTAATGTCGTTAATGTATTTTCAAACGCTTGTTACGATCACTAAACGCTATAGAATCGGCTAATGCGATCCAAAATTTCTAAAATTTTCATCCTTTCATTGCACTTGCGCCAGTTAAATTCCTTACTAGTTTTTCCAGGGACAAACAAAATTGGAAAGCAGCGAAAGTACTCTCAACTTTCAAGGAGTTTTCCAGAATTGCAGTTCTAAGACGGATGTTAGTGTTTCGAGTAACTGTTTTACGACAGAAACTAGATAAACCAACTGTAGATTTGTTTATTTTATTTGACTGAAAAATCCACGAAATGTACACAAAAGCTTGAAACCAAAATAACATTTTTCTTCCCTTGTTATGGACAAATAAAAATTGTTAATTACTGAGTACAACAGTTAATACTGATATTTTACTAAATGTTATCCTAATTACTAACAGAAGTACCTCCTATAATGAAAATTCATTATATTAGTATCTTATCAAGTGCGTACTTTTTTCGAAAAACCGGATGTAGCGAAAGCTTTATTATAGCGATATCCGAAAGCCAGTTCGCTGAGGGTTCATTATAGTGAGGTTTGACTGCATTAAATATGAAGCTATTTGCGAGATTCAACGGTGTTTATGCAGTAATATTAAAACCGGCTTTTTTTCAAGGCTCAACTAATTCCAAACAAGCTAAAACCTCTTACAAAACTTGTCATGTGCTATATCTCAGACAAATCCATTCGTTATAGAGTAAGACAAGAAGTTCCGTCTAGAACTAGACGAGCCTACTTTCCCGTATACCCATACTACTTTCTAGTA
This sequence comes from Uloborus diversus, assembly GCF_026930045.1. Classification (NCBI taxonomy): domain Eukaryota; kingdom Metazoa; phylum Arthropoda; class Arachnida; order Araneae; family Uloboridae; genus Uloborus; species Uloborus diversus. The sequence continues at coordinate 126,802,981 of NC_072735.1, forward strand.
CCTGATCAATATTCTCAAAAATAGCTAAAATCGCAAATTTTTTCAAACATATTTTTTTTAATATTTTAAGCTGATTTCTAGGAATAAAATATTCCTTACTTTTCTTCAAAAAAACGAACAAATAAAATAGCAGCACCTTTTAAACAAAGCAGCTAATACACTTCTTTCCATTAAAAAATTTTTTTAACAGCTTTCAAAACGAAAAAATAATAATAAGTTCATTAAAATAAATACATCATATAAAAAAAATCGTTTCTTTTTCCCCTGTTGCCGAAAATAATTTTTTTAACGAATTAATGCACTTACCAAAATAAAAAAAAAAACAATAAAATGTCAACTTAAAGAAATAATTTTCATTGTCAAAAAAAAAAAAAAAAATCGTCTGCGCATATTTTTCGAGTTTATTCACCGAAAACTAAATACCTAAATTAAAACTTTAGCGTGAAAATAAAAACAAATCATATCAACAATAATTATTTCACAGTTAAAACCACAGCAGCGGAGTCGGAGTCGGAGTCAATCTCATTTTGGGATAAAAGAGTCGGAGTCGAATATCCAAGAATCGGAGTCCGATTAATTGTCGGGCATAGGAGTCGGAGTCAAGTGCCCCTAAATTCTCGGAGTCGAAGTCTGTAGTTCGGCGTCAAGAGCTATTTCCAACAAAATTTGTTTGAAAAAAATCCGCCTTCAAGTACGGAATCTACATTGACTTTCAGTTTCCCCGTAGGCGCTAATGTTAAGGGATTTGAACTGTTCAAAATTGAACGGAAAATTGTTCAAATCAAAAAGATATCTTATATACAAGTTTTTTATCAAAAGCTTTTTCCTACAAAGTTTGTTTGAAGCAAATTCGCCTCACAGTTCGGAATTGCTTTGAATTTCCCCGTAGGCGCTAATGTTAAGTTTTTTTGAACTGTTCAAAATTGAACAAAAAATAGTTCAAATCAAAAAGTGAAATATGGGAATGAGGTGTCCTCGCCGAGATCTTTTGAACAAAAAAAAGTTTGTTCGAATCGGACTATTCATTCAAAAGTTATTAGGGGGGGACAGACAGACAGACCGACAGACAGACAGACAGACAGACCGACAGACATTTTTCCCCATCTCAATACCCTACTTTCCAATTTTTAATTTTTCAATATTTATTTAATTATTATATTTATTTTTGACTTTTTTTTGTTTTTCACGATATTTTTAAGATGCATTAAGCCTTCTTTCATGCTTTTTTCTTCTTTTTCTGACTTTTACTGGGAAAGTAGGCTAAAAAGGGGTAGGGGTCAGTTGTCCTATCTAGCTTTGCAAAAATAATATTTTTACATATATGTGGGCGTAGTTTCTGTTGTTTTCAAATGAAAAACGAGTGCACTGTCCACCCTTTGCCCACCCCCTCGGAAAAATCTGAAGTGACGGAGCTAATCTCATAATCAATAGACTTTGAAGCTCTTAAAACATATTTTTTTAACAATAATTTGAATAAAGTTCGTCCTTTGCATGGCGCTAATAAAACAAAAAACCTGCCAAAGTACGTTATTGAAAATCATGAAATAAGAAAAAACTGACGAGAAATTGAATGAAATGAAAAAAAATATCGTAGTTTTGCAATTTGGTTTAACAACAGGCATTCTGTTTAATTTTCAACCATTTGGCAACAGAACCAATTTAGTCTTTTTAAAATACCATAAAAACAAATTAAGACTCTATAGTTGCCAATAAATAAAATAATACTCACTCAAGATGGTATGATAACAATTTTCAGGTTGTAAATGCACCAATCTGATGAAAAATTAAAATAGATTTCTTTTAAATCGGAATTCGCAAATATAGAAATTTTTTTATAGCTTAGTGCGCCTACTTCTTTTATTTCCATGACGAATAAATCTTTCAACTAGTAAAATAGTAAGCAATTCTTACAATTTTGATCAATGTTTTGGGGCATTTGATGGTAAATGTTTTGTGGTTGTTTTTTTCAGTTAAAGCCCAATATTGACAAGTGGTTATTTAATCATAAACCATCGCTAGCATCTTAAACTATGATATTTTTAAGTATTATTCCCATGTCTTTGAACAGAAGTTTAAAGCCGAAGAACATATTTTAAACTATTTTTCATGCATATTTAGGGGTTAAATATATTTTTTAATGTGTTGACTTAGTCCTGATTCGAAAAAGATCTACCCCCCCCCCTCCCTGTCCTTTTTTTTTTTTTTTGCAAAACGTAAAATATTGTGGAGAGAAGAGTGGTTCCTTTGCTGTAGTGCGAAAAATGACAGCACATGATTATCTCAGATCCCTTTTCCCTCTATCACTAAGCAACACAGTGGCATTGAATGATTTCAACCGACTTAAATGAGACATTTTAATAAACTTAAATAAATAGTTCTGTTTGATTTCTTTTTTAGAAGTGTATCCTCCAGCTGAAAAAAAATGAACTGAAAACCTTCAACCGAAAATCAAGAAATGTATAGCGAAAAAATGTTTGAAAGAAATTTAGACGATGCTCTCTATTACTAACCATGATATTAAAAAAGTAAAGTAAACTGATAAAGCAGGATGTAAAAGAAAAAAAAAATGCAACATCGGAGTTTTGATAAAAGGAAAATCACAGGATGTGTTTACTTGTATCCAGGTTTTTTTTTTTGTATTTCAAAATCAAACGAGCAATGGATCGAATGTTTTAAGAAAGGGATCCAGACCCATGAGAATTCAGTTCCATGCTGTCAAGCAAAAAAATAGCTTCATTTTTCGCTGTATTATTTTACATATGTTCAGTGTCATTAACTAAACAAAAATTTTCGGATTGAAAATTTCGTTTTTTGTTAATAAATTTTACATTTTCAAAATTACTCTTCAGTATACAACGCTAAAGAACATTGCATAGTGATTGATTTCTTTAGTTGTTTTAGTAATAGTTGCGATAAATTAAGCCTTTTTGGAATTTTTTAAACGCATTTTACTTACAAAACACTTGTAGGGGAAAGTAGTGTAAAATGTGCCATTTAAAATGAGTGAGTAGTCTCTTCAAATACCTTTCTTCTTGGAAGAAAAATTAATTCTAAGAACATGAAACCAAGTTATGTTCCTTTTCCCAATCTATAACAGTCACTGTTTTTGCTGAAACTACATATTACTACCTGGTCAAATTAATGAGCATAATCTTTATGGATTATAATTTATGTCACGTTCTCTTTTGAGTAAATATAAGACGACGACCAAAGATTATTTATCAGTGGTCTTTCTCGTCCAAAAACGTCAAGGAAAAAGCTATAAAACATAGCCAATTAAAGGAAACATATCGCCTTTACACGTGACACTATATCAATGGAAGGACTTTGCTAGGGTTATGTGTGTTCGATTGATCAGTTCCGTTGGGTTCTACAAGAGAGATTTTCTTTGTAATAAATGAAGTGTGTAATTCCTAGTTTCGTGCGTTTTCTATTTCATCCAGTACTTTCAAACAATGTTTGCTTTCACATTCAACACATTTCCGCTTATTGAAAAGTACACGAGAACTGAACTGAAAGCTGTCAGTTTTAAATGAATGTTTTTGTTTCCTTTGTTTGGAAATGTGCTCTACATTTGCCACTAGAACGAGAGCAAGAGAGTTGTTTTCTCTTGTTTCAATCATTCACCTATCATGAAAACTTAGGCTTATGAGCAGATAAGTTGAATACTTTTCCTAAAACTAGCATATTTGCGTTTATTATTCCTTTTTTTAAAGTTGTTTTTTTATAGTTTTAAGAAATTTTCCGAACAGTTTTTTTTTCTTTATTAGTTTTGTTTTATTCCGCTTGGTAGGAGAAAGGGGGGCACGTGGGAGCAAGGAGATCATATGAACATTGCATGTCTCGCTAGTTTCCTCCAATGACCTTCGCAATCTGACCTTCGCTTCAGAAATTCGTTTGTGCCTCGAAGCTGATGCTTGTCCGGCGAAGTGTAAACTAGAAACAACCTGTATGAACCACGGCCTGCATCCCAGGAAAATACTAAGACAAATCATGCTTAAGCCTTATTATTTATATTCCTGCCACTAAGGAGAAGGTGGTCTCCTCCAGGACGGTTTTGAACAATCGAGTTTTGTTCCTGCCTTGCATTGATTACGGAAATTCAAAAAAAAAAAAATCTTACTTTTGCTTCGTGACAAACAGCTCTACAGAAACTGATTATTTCTTATTTGATTAAACATATACCACAAATTGGGACTGCATAAACTTCACTGTAGTTAGTTCTAAAGAAAAAATAATAATTTTCTGAATAAATAATCTTGTTTTCTTGTATAAAGAATCCTGAAAGTGATTTTTTAAAACCATGAGAGTTTCTCGGGTCAATAATTTCATCTGATCAGGTCTTACAAGCATACCGGTTTGAAAATAAAAGATTTCTAAGCCTCGAAATAGGTGGGAGGGGCGGGGGTAAAAAACGGAAGAAAATGTTTATTTAACTACATTAAACCCGTCAATGAGTTAGAAAACTCATTCGCAGAAAAATATTTTCAACGAGAACTTATAACGAAAAAACTTTGAAAAAGAATATTTTAAAGCAAGAATGGTTTTAGATGTGCAACAGTTTAAAAAAATATTTCGATTATTTTATTTCCTTATGTTCCAAATTGGATAAATAACCTATGCTCTTTTCCCGGTCTTGAGGCCGTAAGCTGAAATTTTTACCTTAATAAAGCGGTCTACAATATTTCCTTTTCGCTGGTTGCCCATTGATTGTCTGAGCAACCTGATAAAACTAAAGATAGAGCATTGATTTGTCTACAGGAAGAGATATCAACACGCGACATCTAGAATCAAAGAAAGAACTATACATTTTACCTTACTACTATGGCACTTTTGAAGTCAGAGTAAACTTGAAAAAGCACACCAATTACAATAACTTCTCATGCAGCATACGCTTTAAAAAGAATTTAAAAATCTTAATTATTAGTTTGTTTCTTCAAAAAAAAAAAAGGATTAGTTTGACAACTAATAGTTTTTGATTAAATACAAGAAAAAGAAAGCTAGGTATTTCAATATAATTTCCTCATTTGCTATTGTTAACAAAAACTAATTTACCAGTGTAACTTATTCAAAAGTAAAGTCTGGTTCATGCATCAAGACCACTGAAAAATATCTTACTTTATTGATGCTCTGAAATTCCAAGTATTAAAGTTAAAAGTGTGTAAGCATAAATATGCTGTTTCCGCTGAACTAAAATAAAGAATTTATGCAAAACATTGCTCATTGCCAATTACATCACGCATTCCAAAATATCAGGTTAAATCTAATTAGGTGCGTATAATGAAGATGCATCGTGAGAAAATCTAGTTCTGAAATAGTTACGAAAGAAGAAAGTCTACAATCCGAAAATAAAATAGGATGGATGGTTAAAAAATCAAATGGCTGCTAATTTTGGTGCGTTGAGACCTTTTTAAGTTATAACTAATTAATAAGTCGATCGTCCAATTTGGGTACAAAAAAGGAAGTAATATTTAAATTTTAATCCACAAATTTGAATTCTCAAACGGATTTAACTCTAATGAGAGGTACAGTTTGCGAAATTATGTGAAAACTGCAAGAGATTTTGTATCAAACTATACTTGGCAAGCTTTTTAATTCTCTATTTTTTTTAATAACCAACCTACGTAACAATAAATGTTTTTTCTGGAATCAGTTCCAATATGCGACTTGTAATTTTTATATGTAATTTGCCAATTTTTACCATATTCGTTTTAATTTCTTCAAATTTAGCCATCGCATCGTTAATGATCTTCTTGTGAAAATTCGTTATCCCAAATTCTGTTGTTAAAGCCTACAGTAATGAAAGTTCAAAAATGGCAGTTTTCAGATTATTATTGCATTGTATACAAAACTTTATTCGGCACTAAACCATAGTAACGCAAATCATTGTTTTTATAAATATTTAACAGTGTTAGAAAAGCATGATTATTAACTTTTGTCTGCACCAGAAAAACGTTTTTACGATCTGCTGAAAAGTAGTGATAGTGTGACTTACGTTAGTCCGGATTTAAGGAACAGAATTATTCCTCTTTCTTTAACTATGTCATAGTGCTGCCATTTTTTCTTGCACAATTATTATTTTTCTTTGCTTGCTGCTTTATTGCTATGTTTTCAAAGCTCTTCTCAATTATTTTTCTACCACCACTTTAGATCAAAGTTTTTGGACAGCTGTGTTTGTTCAATTCCGCATATTTCCCACAAATTTCTGAAAATTTAAGCACTTGAACTGTCAACTTTTTCTTTTTATATTTTTCTCGTCGAAGCCTTCAAATATAGTTTAACGCAATGTTGCTTATTTAGGCTCATCGCCACAAAAGTCAACAGAACCAACAAACATACTTTACAGCAACGTAATTAGACAAGCTACGCATAAACCGCTCTAAAATATAGATTACGAAAGAACAATTACTCCGTCAATATATTTTCAAAAACCGCCTAATTTGTCTGAAACGGAAATAAATCACAGCTACAGCATAATTTTTAGCGGAAATCGTTTCGCTATCAACTTTTCTTGCGCTTGCACCAACTTATGTTTGCTTTATCAAACTGGAAAACAACCCAAAATGCCGGAAATAGCAGCTCGTTTGCGGAGCTAACGGGAAATGCCTTCTTAATTAATTATTTTAACCCAAAACCAATCATTTCCAGTAGGATGTGAGCTTCATTAAGTAAACTGGCAGCTTTTGTGACTTTACGGATATCTAATCTCTGAAGTGTGTTTTTTTAATTTGTGCATCATTATTAAATGAAGCGTAGTAGAGAGTTGCTGAGCCATGTAATATAGTAGTTTCTGTGAGTTGTTTTCCGATTGGAATTTGAAAAAGTACTAGAATAAAATGGCGAATTGGATGGTATTCTTGTTCCTGGCGGTGCTTCCTATTATTTCTAATGGACAGTCTGTGAAAGGAGGGAGAGGTGTTAAAGGTGGAGGTAGCAGGTACTTTTTGTTCAGTTATAATATTGCGACGCGTCTTTCAAATTTAAATTACTTCTATTTTAATTTCGCACTGTAAAAAAATAAAAAACGCTTTCAGTAGCAGTTTTTAAACTTGTAAAGTACTTTTTCATTTTCAACCTCATTTTAGATAATTTAGACTACATGCTTTTAATCATCTAATTGATAAACTTTTAAGTGAAATTTTGCTGAAATTATAAGAAAAACCCATCCATTGCATTAAAATTTGAGTTTAATATTATTTCCTGTTAAAATACGGGCACCAAATTTGTTTGGGAAGCTGACATGTAATGTAGTATATACGACGCGACCAGGGCTCCATTGCCGAGAAAACACCTAGCCACCCCCAATGGTGGGTCCAATAGGCGAGAGGTAGACTCGCTGCCTTCACTGCACCAAATAAGTCACTCATATCACTCAACTCCCGAGGCCTATGGCGAAATGCATATAAAATTTAATAGTGATGAAACGGAACTAACAGTATAATTTCCTTTTTTTTTTTTTAAGTAATGTATTATGAAAAGTATACATAAAATAAGTGATTTTTTTTAAATCTAAAGAGTAAAAAGAAACTATAAACAAGAAAACTATTGTTGGGACAAACCTAACCTGGCAGTATTGTGAAGATTAAGCAGATCCTAATCATAGCATTACGACGATGTCGGGTTAGATTTGCCTCACACAGCTATGGTTACATTTATACCTATCTACAGACTAGTTTTTATTTCTTATAACTTTTTTCTTGGAATACCAATGTAACTATTTGTGCCGGCATGTTGCAAACATACACAACACATACCTACGCGAAAGCGGCAAAACAGTTAATTACAAACTTACTCGTAGTTTGATCCTTGAGTTAAGTTCTGCAACTACGAATTACATCATAAAAAATATATATATTACCGAAACTATTACAGATATAAAAGTGATTTATGCACGAAATTAAAGAACAATGAACCTACTTTTCAGTTACAAGCTTCAATGCGTGTGCCGTTTGTTTCACAAAAGCATCTAATCTGTAAAACAGTTCATTCAGCACAACGTCTGAACGTCTGATCTTTTTAGCTAATTACTTCAAAAACAATTTTTGTCAATCACTGTTTCCGAAAACACTACGCGAACTTTAAGAACCCATTTTTGAGTTACATTACAAACCACTGGCAGAATGGTATTGCAAGACGGTGCAGCTTTATGAATTGAGTGGGTGGCGGGAAAAACATTGTATGTAGGTTTTCTACATTTTTTTTTCAGTGGAAAAACGATGAATATAGTCCCAAGAATGAATCATCTGTGTTTTTGATTCCTTCACACTGCCAGAAAATGTGCTAGTTGGTATTAGCCTCGTGAATCAAGTGCTCATAAGGCATGGGAGAACGTTGTATGTTGCAAACCTGCTTCGTGGCTTCCTTTCAATAGGAAATGAGTAGGTACTTGAATGAAAAATCGTCGTTAGTTGCTCTCAGTGACCTGTTTTGTATATTGCACTAGAAAAGATTCATTTTTTGACTGCAGTGAAAAGTTGTTGGTTTCAACATAAAACTTTTTTTCCCGCCACCCATTCATTTATTGATCACACGATGTTGCAAAATGTGCGAAACAGACTGGATTACATATTAGAGGTTTGTCGTGTAACAGAAGGCTCATATATAAAACCTTTGCAAAGAAAAAAAAACGATGCTTTTTTCCGTTAATTTTACGTATTGATGTAAGTTTCAAAATAATATTTTTTTTTGGTGTCTCTTTTTTTTTTTTGTGCTAACCATGTATTACGTAGAACTAAAGAAGCGGATTACCTTGGTTTTAAATTGTGTATACATTTTTTTTTGTTCATTTTTAGCAGCCACCAGACTCGTCAATGGTCAACGTCTCATGAAACATCATTCAGCAAAGGTAAGCCTCTTCGCTTAATAAACTCAATTTGTAACATTTTACATTGTTACTACGTATTTTCTGTACAACAAAGAGGTATAATGTGATAACAACTACAAACTCATCAATATTTGACATTATAAAGGTGGTAATACTAGTGCAGCCTTGCTTTAGGGACACATTAATGACCTACTTTGTGTAACTCCTACCAAAAATTTTGGGAGAAATCAAGGATAGCATCCATGTGCGGCAATGATGACCACTGGGTACAGTTACTCGCCCCACACAGTTTACAGCGTCGACATGGTAATGGTCATCACTGCCGCATCGATGTTGACCTTGAGTTCTTCTAATGCTTTTGGTAGTACATTAAGAAAGTCATTAATGTTCCCTCCAATCTCATCCAGTTTCACGCACGAATATCCATAAAATTATGTCCTTACTCACATCACAAGCAGACGACTTTAAATTTCCGGCCTAATAACTTTTAAGGAACTTTTATTGCCGTTTATAGAGTATTTACCAGCCCTCTCAGTCTCATTTAACTTCATTTCCACAAATATACTTTGTTTATTTTATGTTTATGTGCTTTTGTAAGTGTTTCTGTATGTATTAAAATTGTTCCAACGAGTGCCTGGTCGCTTGTGAACTATTCTGTTTCCCCCGAACCACCACATTTGGTTAAATCCTCACCAGGGTTGATACGATGGTTTTTCGGGGATTTAAAATAAATAAATAAATAAATAATGTTCCCTTCAAAGCACTGAAAGAACATAATATGAACATCACGCATATTATAATCCAAAGTAAACACTTTTCTTATTTTTCGCGATTGTAAAAATGCTTTACTACCTGGTTAACAAATCATGATAAGTTCGTAAGTATTCTTATGTATCCATCATCGTTGTACGAGCAATACGATAGTTTGGCATTTCGAAAACGATTGAATCATTTGTAGTAATCCTTTATTATGCAATGCACAATTTGAATGTTGTTGTCTTTGTCCTAACTCATTGAAGCAGATTCTTCAGTAAAATTAATTAGAATCGATTCCGCTATACTTCAGTAGGCTCATTAGTTTCAAGTTTAAATAAGCGTACTGTTGCGCTTTGTCCTTTGTGTGCGATGCAAATGAAGTTTTATAGTTATTTTTGTACTGTGACTAATTATACGAAAATCATGTACTCCATACTGTTGTAACGATTTTTGAATTGAGGAAGGACGTTGTGCAACCATTTCGCAAGGAAGATTATTTTCCACAATTTTCTTTTGATATTTACTGTTCTTTTGCACCCGCACAGTAACTATCTTCAAAAAAAAAATTTAGTTTAACTTGATATTTAAAATATTTTTTCTTTCAATGTCTTGCTTTACCTTTGCATGAGTACTTTTGTACATAAAGAGGGATAGTAAACGTTAGCTTACTTTTTTCTTAATTTTTGTCACAGAGATATGATGTTTTGTATACATATGACAAGAATCTAAAGTGCCTCACAAAACACTTTTTAAATTCGCCAAAGTTGTTATTTTTTTAACAACAAATTTCCCTTTTCAAAAAAGTTAAAATACTTCTTGCCTGTTAAGTTTTAATTTTTATTCTGACTTGTATATCTTCAATTATTAACAATTCACTGCATTTAATTGTTGATATTAATTAATAAACATCTAGGAAATTAAATTTTCAAGAAATGTTTTTAGGCACTTAGACTTAGTTTAATGAAATTTTCTTATGTTGATGACTTTTAGTTGAATTTTATTCACTTTTAATGAATTTGAAGTCTACAAAACGCATAATGCCAAGTTTTACCACAAAGTCAAACTGGAATTTTCACTAAAAATGTCATGAAAAGCGTGTTTCGGACGCATAAAACTTTTGAAAATGTTTTCAAAAGATTTTTTGAAAATTGATAAAGTTCTGCACATTGAGACTTTAAAGCATGGATAACCACCAAAAAGATGGCTCATTGTGTCATTAAACACCGCGATAAGAAAATTCCCTAAAAAGGGGGGAAAAGAAACGGATCATTGCATGTACAATTTTTGACCAGCTCCCTAACTGGCGCAAAGTGGGATTATTTCGAGGAGGGACTAATCATTTGCAAGTTGTAATAAAATGGTTGCTATTGAAAATTCGGACTACGGGCAATTAGCGTGCCCATTATGCACTACAAAGTAATGGAATGTTTTACACACAAAAAAAACTTACGCATTTTTTAGTCAGTTTTCGAACGATGTTGTCTCAAAGAGAAAGGTTTAAAAAAAATACAAACCTCAGATTCGATCTTCTGGTATAGTTTACATACTGTTATGTTTGCATTGAAAGTTATCAAGGTAAAACTATGGGCTGAATAAGGTAGTTCAAGCAATGGATACAGGAGTGTGACTATTCTTCAAGTAAGACATTTTAGTTTGCTAAGCATATTTATTGTTGTGTTCAGTCGTTTTAAAGTTTCTATCTCCGAAGTAAACGAATTTAATTTAAAATGTCTATGTTCTTAATGTTATCGTGAGCTTGCGAGTGTACTTTTGTATTTTATTTGAAAAGCAAATGAAACTATAATTTGGAATTCAATGCTAAAATTTAAACCTAAATACTGTATTTTTATCAAAATTTATTCTTATACAGTACTATTCACTAAAAAAGGTAAGTTTGTTTCGAACTGTGTTCGGATATTATGTGTTGCGAATTCTAAAGTGAGATATTTTAAGTTATGATGCGTAAAAATATCTATTGTTAGTCCTGATATTTAAGTCTCAGTTAGTCCGCATGCAGGAATGAAAAGTTATAACCTTTATAATTTCACACCCAAGTAGAAGTTGCAGCTCATAAAAAAAATTAAAGTTGATCTCATAAAATTAGAAAGATATCGTCAATCTAATGAGCCGCATATCACTTATTCTCGGATAAGTGATGACTCGTAAGGAAAGGTTTGCAGATTAGCAACATTTGCTTGCAAACGCACAGCGTTTCCTGGATGTGATTGGAGATAAAATAAAGTATTTGAGAACAAGTCTTTATGATTCGTCGCACTTCCGTTAACGAATAAAATGCCGCTCATCAGATCACTCCGATATTAACACACCATATGCTATAACTAGATTTTTATATTTTGATTTTGAAATATTAATGCTTAGGCTCTTTGAGCAATCTGCCACATTCTATGCATAAATATTGTTCGGAAATCTTGGAACCTTTCGATAGATAAAATAAGCTGCGGCAATTTATACCGTCGCAAATATTGTGTTCTTACTGATACAGACATATTTTTAATTCTTATTTTTACGTTACTCGTTAGACCCACATGCACTTCTTTACTTAATCCAGTTGCATATTTGTACTGCTATCAAAAGTAAGATTTTCTTGTTTAACTATTATAATGGTATAAAAACTTGAAAAACTTGAGTTTACATTGCACCGGAAATAAAAACAAATGAACGTTAGCGTGTAACTTAGTCGTAAAATCTTGGTTCAGTTACTCATAGTTCAGGGAATTCGGATTTATTTTCCGATTGCAGTCATCATTTTCTTGTTCGCACTTAATTTAGAAATAAATTGCAAATATGTTATTAGGGCTGGGGGAATGAAAGAAGATATCTACTTTACTTTTCAAACTTCCTGTTGCAATTTTTGAAAAGAATCGAACAATATGCAGATACTCGAAGATATTGTATATTCACATTTTTGAAATTGTATTTTATACAAATAATGCTCTTGTCTTGTCATGTAAAAGAACAAAAACAGTCCGTTTCTTCTTTTTTCTTTTACGATAGAAATGTAACTAAAAATTCAAATGAATAGAAATTTTGTACACTTTTGGGAGTAAAAGTAGAGATTAAAATATTTAAGGACGATATTTCTTGGTTTCAAAAACATCTCTTAAATTATCTATACAAGACTTTTTAAACAATGTATACGAGATGCAAAATTATATTATTCCATATTTTCTGTTCGAAATTTGATTTTCGTTCTGTTTTTCCGCAATGAAGATTACTTCTGTCCTCAGCCTGTGAATATATAGTTGACGTTGTATTTTAACTGAAATTGAATTATTAATTTGTTGCTACAATTTGATCTCGTAAAATCTTCGATGTTGTTTTTGGTATCAATATCTCTTCGTAATTCATAGAAGAAATTCAAAATACAGTATTTTAATAAAATTTAGCACTGATAAAGACAGTTCATGACTAGAAAACTACTCCAGAGTAATGGGATAAGGATGATTTTTTAAAAAATAATCCTTATCCCATTATTTTAACTTCCTCAATGTAGTTAATAACACTCGTTCAATGGCCACATTTTATACAACGCTTCATAAATTTTGACATCCAAACCACCATATGAAGGTAAAATACACGTATATCTATAGGGTAAACTATTAAGACTTTACCCAATTTTTGGTTTTTTATTTCAAATTTTATTGAGCAATCACGATTGTTAATTGCTCTCATTTGACTGTTTTGATGTCTTATGATTTTACCCCCCCCCCCTCTCCCTCTGCAGCACCACCGTCGACCGGCCTCACGATGCTGCTCCTCTAGCGAAAACCGTTTCCAGGTTGCGTCACTTACTTGCCCTCACTTACACATACACCTACACACACTCACACACATACACCTGCACACACAAACACATACACACACACACGCATACATACAGACACCTACACATACACACACAAACAGAAACGCATACACACATACACGTACACACACAAACACATATACACACACGCATACATACAGACACCTACACATACACATACACACACAAACACAAACGCATACACACAAACACATACACACACACACCACCACATATATACACACCTACACATACACACACCACCACATGTATACACACCTACACATATACACACCACTATCCACACACACAAACACACATGCCTACACACATACACATACCCCCCACACACAAACATAGCCCCCCCCCCCAATATTGATTGCGAAAAACATAATTTGAATTCAAGATGTCGAAGTTCAAATTAATTTTTTATTTATTTTTTTATTTATTTATTTCTTTTTTTTTCTTTTTTTTTTTTTTTTGAAGAATAGTTGGACGAAATGAAAAATTCCTATAGTTAGTCATTTCTCATAGTATTATGACTAAAAATAAAATCATAAGTCTAAGTAAAAATGATACTTAAACTTTAAAAATATATATATATTCCTGCAGTCTGAAATAATGTCAAGATCTAACACTTAGAGAGTAATGACCCCCCTCATGAAACGCAGGTTTGATGGTATATTTTGATTCAATGAGTGATTCTCGAAGTGAATGAATAAATGTTCACTCTTTAGGGGAAGTTACACACATTTTTTAAATTAATCTAATTACACATCAGCAGAAAAGCAGAAGTCTAATTCAAAAATTTTATCAGGTCATACCTAAACAATATTTCAGTTATTTTAATAAGTAACAAATCATTGCGGTTAAAGATTATTAATATTTTAGTTATTTTTCAAATAAAAATAATTTGTTAGATCAAAATATTTTAGTTGTTTTTTAAGTCAAAAAAAAAAAAAAAAAAAAAAAAAATAGGCCTTCATGTTCATAATATAAGAGTTATTTTGCTTCAATAGAATAAAATATTTAGGTTTAAATCACAATATTTTAGCTATTCATGAACAAATATTCATTGAAAAAACATCAAATTAAACAAAAACATTAAACTAATCTTTGAATTAAGTCTCCCTAGTACACTCTCAGAAATGGACTTTCAAATTCGACGAAATTTTCTTCGTTTCTGACGAAATCGCTTCCAAGGTTATGCTCCGGAGTGAACATTTCGTCAAACTGAGGAAACTGCTTTCGTCTCTGGTTTGAAAATGCGAATTTCGTCAAATGTAACGAAATATTTCTTCATTCCAGTTTCGTCAAATCGACAATCATTTTCGTAGTTTTGAGAGTATTAGTTTCGTCAAATTAATTTCGTCATATTTGATCATGTTAATTTCGTAATTTTTTGAGTTTATTTATTTCTTTTTATTTTTTCTTTTTTCTTTTTTGAGCTGATTAGTTTTCTTTCTTTTCTTTCCTTTTTTTTTTTTTTTTTTGAGAATACAGACGAACCTCGTTAATTCGAACACGCTTAAAATGAATTACTTCTAAAACGGACTTTTTTGCAATCCCTGTACCATTGTTTATTGTTTTTCGGATAAGACGAATTCTGTTAAGAATAATCGATTTTAATGATCCATTAAAGTTCGTTTTAGCGAGGTTCGACTGCATTTTATAAGATTTAGTCAAATCTTTACTTCAGAATCTTACCACCATAATTTCCCACTTTGATGCGCATAGTCACACTCACAGGCCCGTCATTTACGGGGGGGGGTATTCATGGGGGTTGACCTCCCCCCCCCCTTGATTTTTGAACATTATGTCTTTATGAACGAAAGGCCGTGGTTTTAGTTGATTTTCTATAAAATTTTTGAAGAGTATATACCTTTTTCCACAATTGGAAAAAAATCGAAATGACTGGTCTACACCCCCCCCCCCCGCTTAAAGCAAAAGGCAAGTATTTGTTGAAAAAAGAGGCACATAAAAGGAGTTTAAAAAAAATTTATTAATGTAAAAATACAAGCAGACAATTTCTTTAAAATGTAAAAATAATTATTGCAAATTCAAGTTATAGAACAATGTGAAATGATATCTGGGAATTAGGGCTTTACGATGAATCGATACATCGTAAAATACGTACTACTACATGTACATTACACCCTACATCATTACACCGGTTTAGAATAAAAACCTCTAAACCAATAGATCGGTGTGCTCCACAAGTTTGCTTACATCCAAGCGTTTTTTTTTTATCCAAGCAAAAAAAAAAAAAAAAAAAGAACGGAAACCCGCATGTTAGTCCGGCCCCATAAACTCCCCATGGTATCTAACTAAACCCCCATAAGGGGGTTTTCCTGCAAAAAATCTATTTTCTCCCGGATCTTTTCCAAATTTGGCACAGAGGTTCATTCTTAATGCTCATGAATACTCATTGAACAGTTTTCGCCCCGCTATTGGAGGGGGGGGGAACAACCCTCATGGGGGGAACAACCCTCAAGTTCTCTTTATAAAAGCCAAGTTTTTGTGGGATTTTTTCCAAATTTTGCACAGAGGTCTTTTGATGCTCGAGAATGCACACACAATGGTTTCTGTCCCTCCATGGGGGGGGGGGGGGGCAACGCCCATGGGGGTTCTCCTTACAAAAACCAAGTTTCTGTCGGATTTCTTCTAAATTTTACACAGAGGTCTTTTAATGCTCGGGAATTCAAGCAGGATATGTTTCGTTCTTCTATGGGAGGGGGGGCAACCCCCCATTGGGGTTATTCTTATAAAAACCTAGTTTTTTGTGGGATCTTTTCCAAATTTTACACAGACGTCTTTTGTTGCTTGGGAATTCAAGCAGGGTAATTTTCCTTCCTCTATGGGGGGGAGCAACCCCCATTGGGGTTCTCCTTATAAAAAGTAAGTTTTTGTGAGATCTTTTCTGAATTTGGCACAGAACTTCTTTGATGCTTAGGAATTCTCATTGGGTAGTTTTCTTCCAGCTACTGGGGTCTATTTTTTTTCTTTTTTCAAAATTCAGTTTTTATAAGATCTTTTCTTAATTTGGCACAGAAATCCTTTGATGCTCGAGAATGCCCCCGTTTTAGTCCCGCTATGCATGGAAAATCCCCCGCGTGGGTTTTTGTCGGATCTATTCCAAGTTAGGTACATTTGTCCTTTGATGTTTGTGAATTTCCATAGGGTAGTTTTCGTGCCAAATTTGGGAAAATTCTGACAAAAGGTTGGATTTTTGCAAGGAAAACTCCCCTAATCGGGGGTTTGCCGCCTATAGCGGGAAGAATAATTCAAACTGCTTCAACTACTCGCAATGTAAGTTTGGCGATGCATCACGATGTAAAAATTCCTGCATCGTCCAGCCCTACTGGGAATATAGAAGTGCTACTTCCTCAGCAGACATTGGGTTCTGCAAGAATAAGACATAGGTTACTTTTATGCAGAGTTACATCAATATTTGCTCATGAGAAAATTGCTGGGATTTACTTCTTCATTGCATCGCATAAGAAAAAATTCCAAAAAAAAAGATTTTTATCAAACTAATACCATAAATTTTAAAGAAATGGTGCAATAAATTGGACAGCTTTAAGTTTGTATATCTTTGTTCGAAAATTAGATACAGAAAATGAAATTAGATAATCTTGAGAAAAAGCTTACCTTCTTTTTTCCATCGATTATTTGTCTTATTAATTTTGCTTCTATGTAGAATGCTTGTTTGGCAAAATTTATGTTTAATACAGGAAGTGTATTATTGCATGCAGTACATACTTCATACTTTGGAGTACTTTGATACATACTTCATACTTACCTGTCTGGAACTTCAAGGGAAATTAGGTACCTTTATATAACGTAATTGATTAGAACCTTACTGATTTACTAAGATAGCTCCATAAGCATTAATGCAACCATGGTCAACGCTAAGACAGAATTGCAAGTAAGAGATTCAAAGGTATGTAATGAAAATAGTGACTAGCGTATCGAGCAAAGTTTGCTAGTTTTTATCATATACTTTTTATTTTCCTTTCAATTTTTCAATTGAAATTTTACGTAGACATTTTACTTTGTCTACAGCAAAAACCATTACTCTAACTTAAATTTGGACTTACTAGTAGTTCATCTATGAAATACTTCTGAAGGGAATTCCCCCCCCCCCCCCCTTTTTTTTGCTGATAATTCCTTGAGGCAGCAAATATGGCAATAAAATTAATGCTGCATTTATTTCAGCTGTAGAAACTATGTATAATGAAACTTCATAATTATCACAAATCAGGTAACACAAATTAACATAGAATTTAGCGTACTAAATGTGAAAATAAACAACAAAGAACGCTTTATAATTGTTATTATTTTAAAACATGCTGCCAACTTACCTTTTTTTTTAAAATCAAGTTTACCTTCAATAACTTATTTTAAATTTGGGAAAAATTGAAAAAATATTGAAAATATTTAGCTGCAAAGCACAAAGATATAGTTCTTTATGGAAATTAATATTTTCTTTGTAACTTAAAATGCTTTGTATTAAATTAATACTTACTTTACTTCATGTTTTATTTTGCAAGTAAAACCATTCAAAAGAAAAAAGAAAGAAACAGACTCAACAAATAATGAAGTATTGATACAACATACACAGGAGACAGCTACAGAAGGGTATGACATTACATAAACAACATGGGGTGCGACTTTAATCAGTCCGGTCAACGAGCGTAACAAAAAAAGGGGGGGGGGTATCATTTCCGAACCATAAGCTGATAGCCAGTTTACATTTATTTTTAATTGCATTAAGCGCTTTTTTTCTTCGATTTTTATGGGCTTGTTTAAAAGGTTGCTAAGCAATTATTAAAAAATATTTTTTATGAACACTTTTGTGAGAAAAAGTTCTTAAAACTTTTTGATTATTAATTTCTTCAAAATCATATTTTATTTTGTTAAAATATTTCATGTACTTTTGTTAAGAATCAACTATTAGAAGATCTATTGTTTACCCATTCCAAAATATTAATCTTACCTAATGGGTAGAGCAATATTTCATTGAAAATGAAGTGTTACGTACACTTTTGGGAGAGAGCTACTGTATAAATTATTATTGTATTGAATAAAATATTACATGTAAAGTAGAAGAAGAAAAAAATACCAATACTTGGAGAGGGGGCGTTGGGGCGGTATATTTCTTTAAGAAAATAAAAAATGCAGAGTAAAAAATTTTTAAATTATTAAACAAAAACACTGCGTTCACCAGAATTATATTAGTAAAATTCATGAAGAAGAATGAAAACACATAACCATGTAACATATTCAACGTTGAAATTAAAAGCTTCAAAGTTCTACGCTATTTATCAAGGCGCTGTATATTTATTATCTGCGTTGCTGTAGCTACGGTGGAATTTTTTACGTAAGTTTAAATTCGTAAAAATGCTTCGGTCATCTTTGTCAACCGTCTAACGAAATAAAGGAAGTACGTTTTCGAAAACAAATGTCAACAAACACACATTTTCATTTGCAAATAAAAAATAATGCTAGTTAAGCCTAACGTGGAGATGACTCAAAGTTAGTTTATACAGAATTCCAAACCAAATCGAACAGGTCGTTTTCAATTTTAATGTGTTTTAAATACAACAACAAACACAACACTGAACAAAAATGTAACAATACATAAAAGAAGGCACATTGCACATACAAATTTTAATAAATACTAACCTTTTTTATGAATCCTTTGGAATAACTGCCGTAAAATAATTAAACGAGCAAGTACAAGACTGAAACGAAAACTCCCAGAATGCACTGCAATGTGACGAAATCGGGGCGAAATTATTTTGTGAAAAATTTGAGATTTCTGGTTTCGTCAAATATCACGTGATTCGGTGACGAAAGGATCGTAGAAAATAAATAAATAGTGCTCGAGGATTACCGAATCGTCAAATTGAGCGTTTCATTTTTGACAGTGTAAGCTTGGGTCAAAGCTCCCTAGGTAGCTTTCCTTGGTTTACCTTACATTTTTAGTAACCTAGATCAATAAAATCAAATCAATAGGCCTAAATCCCAATATTTTAGCTATTCGTAAACAAAAATTCATTGAAAAAGCCTCAAATTAAACAAAAACATTAAATTAATCTTTGGATCAAGTCTCCCTAGTTAGCTTGGGTCAAAGCTCCCTAGGTAGCTTTCTTTGGTTTACCTTACATTTTTAGTAACCTAGATCAATAAAATCAAATCAATAGGCCTAAATCGCAGTATTTTAGCTTTTCATCAACAAAAATTCATTGAAAAAGCATCAAATGAAACAAAAATATTAAATTAATCTTTGGATCAAGTCTCCCTAGTTAGATTGGGTCAAAGCTCCCTAGGTAGTTTTTTTTTTTTTACCTTATTTTTTCAGTAACTTAGATTAAAGTTATATAAAACTTCTGCACTTCAAAATATAGCTAGAAAAGTAACAAAAACGTGTCTACTTTTAAAATTCGTATCACTTAAAACTGAAGGTTAAAATCTAAAAAATTCCAAAATCTTCAAATTTTACTTGAAAGTTGCAGTATCATTTAACACAGAATTTCTTGAAAAGTACTGATAATTCAAAAATGGCTTTGCCCTGCTAAATACTATTGTGTGATTATTAAACCAATAATATGTCTCAAATTTTCCCTATATATCCTTTTCGAAGAAAAAATCCCCATGGGTAAAGTCTCCCGATGGGTCAAACCTCCCGAGTTTTCCCTAGATGTGCTGGGTTCCCCTTAAGCGAATAGAAAACATATTCAGAGAAGATTTAGACGAGTTTCAACTTTAACAAAGCTTGTTTCAAGCAAAACAAATTTACGTTTGCTTTAATTTTCGACATAGGTGCCGATTTGATCTTTTTGGAACTGTTTAAAGTTGACCAAAAAGATGTTTAAATTGAAAACTGAAATTTAAATTGAGGTGCCCTGGCTAACATTTTTCGAATCTGAATTATCCTTCAAAAGTGTTATAGGAAACACAGACAGAAAAAAAGACAAATTTTCCCTCCTCAAAACTCAACTTTTAGTTTTTTTGAAGAAAAAAAGATCCATATTATTTTAATTAATGAATTTAGTTTTTTTTTGTCTTTAAAGATTTTTTTACGATATTTTAAACTATCTTTCCGCAATTTTTTTCCTTTTTCTTTTACGGGTATAGGCTTATAATTATGACTTTTTTTTCGACGTGTAATATCATCATCACTTGAATAGTTAAAAAGCAAATTACTTGAAATATATTTGCTTGGCACAAAATCTCAATAAACAACGTGTGTTCAGGGCCGACTCTAGTAGTTCTGCCACCCTAGGCGAAATTGACAATTGATGCCTATACCCCTTGAACTATCATAATAATAATATAAAATAATATGTTAATAAAATAAAAATAATAGTAAAGTGCTTAAAACTAAAGTGAGTTTCTAGTTAAATTCCAAACTGGGTTTTGCGCATACAAGGACTGATACACACTTGAAATTATTATTTTAAGCATTGAAGCGGTGAATCTTATGGCACTGAAACGGATAAATTCATAATAAAAATGTAAAATATAGTATAAAAAGTCATATTCAGTGTAACCATGCTTCGTTCATATTTTTTTCAGAAAATCCTCCAAAGTTTGGAACGAAGCTTTTATGTCGTTACTCAAATATACTGTCATCAATGCATAATGTATGTGGTAGAAGAGAAACTGGGTCTGGTTAAATTTTTAGTTGTATTTGAGTTATGGCTGTGAATGATTTTATCTATTGTTTTTGCGCCAACTTCAAAAATTACGTTTAAAAGTATTATCGATTGTGTTTAAAGAATAAAATTATTTTTTACTATTTAGCGCAATTTTTAAGTCAGTTCTATTTTTCTTTTCCTTTTTTTTTTCAAAATTTTTTATTTCAATCTTTTTAGTGTAAATGTATTTTAGCAGCAGTAAGAAGTTACCATAACAAAAATTCACCTTATTTTTTTCAGAAAATTACTCCATACTGGAAAAGAACTACAAACACGCCTTAAACTTTAAGCGATTGGCACTAAAAATTTATATTTGTTCCTCTCTGGAATTCATTTGTGTGTTAATTTAATTATAACCATTTAAATATTACGTTTGCCTGAACTATTTTACATTTCACAGCATACAAGTTACTTGTGATGCAATCCTGTATCTCCTTACTTAGCCCCGATCATCTGTTATTGGCATAGATGATAACGATAAACTACTACTATAGATGAGGCAAACCTAACTTGGTAGCATGGTAAACGCTACGTAGATCCTAATCACTGCATTACCTTGCTTCCAGGTTAGGTTTACCCTATAGAACAATGACACTGAAGAAACTTGAGGCTTGCTTCAGAGAAGCCTTCATTCAAAATTATCATTAATATTACTGTTGCATGGCACCAAACTTTTGTAACAATGGGTTTTATATTTAATTATTTAATAAGGAAATTGATGAAATTTACTGTCTTTTAACTTTTTTCCTAAATAACAAATATGATCAAATGAAGTAATGGGACCTAAGTTGAGCGAGTCATCCCCTATCCATTTAAAGAAGAATCATCAAAATTGGTTCGCTAAAAAAAGAAGCGGTTATCAGTTCATATCGTATGTATATTTTTTTTCTTGTTTGTCCACTCACAGCGTTTCACCCAGTGAACTGATTTTCATGCAATTTCCCTATTCAATGATTAAATATAAAACCCATTGTTACAAACGCTTGGTGCCATACAACAGTAACTTTAATAGTAATTGAATGATAATTTTGAATGAAGGATTCTCTGAGCTCTCAAGTTTCCTCAGTGTCAATGATCAATAGTGGGGGGGGGGGGAAGCGAAGTAAGTGCTTAGGATCTGCTTAGTCTTTTCAATGCTACCAGGTTAGTTTTGCCTCAGCTATATATATATATATATATATATATATATATATATATATATATATATATATATATATATATATATATATATATATATATATATACACTCAAGAGCCAAAATATTATGACCACCTGTCAATAACGAGTAGGCCCACCTTTGGCGCGCAACACAGCTTCAACCCACCTTGGCATGGATGTCACACGTGCTTGGTAGACGGCCAGAGACAGATTGTACCAGATGGTTAAGCAATTGTCACGCAAATCCGAGATATTGCGAATTGATGGTCTTTGAACTCTGAGCTGCCATCCCATGACGTACCAAATGTGTTCTATCGGATTGAGATCCGGTGAGTTAGGCGTCCAGGACATTAACTGGAATTCAGCATCATGTTCCTAGAACCACTCCAGCACAATTTTAGCCTTGTGACACGGGGTGTTGTCCTGTTTTAACATTCCATTTCCAGCTGGAAAAACAGAGGCCATGTAAGGGTACAACTGGTCTGCAATGATGTTCAGATACCCTGTGGCATTCAAGGTCTGCTGTACCACAACCATGGCTCCCAGAGACGCCCAAGAGAACGTCCCCCAAAGCATAATACCGCCACCACCGGCCTGTGTATGATCTACTGTACATTGAGGGAGCAACTGTTCGCCCGAAAGACGGCGTATCCTGACACGGCCATGGCCGTGATGCATGACGAAACGTGATTCATCTGACCAGGCAAATCTCTCCCACTAAAACATGGACCAGTCGCGATGTTACCTTTCCCAGCGAAGAAGCAGTTGGCGGTGACGATTGGTCAGCAAAGGCACACGAGTGGGACGTTTGCTGCGTAGCCCCATATCCAACAATGTCGGCTGAAAAATGTGCTCCGATACTATTCTACTTGGCCCTGCATTGTATTGGGCTATCAGCTGAGCCACTGTCTGGCTCCGGTTTTGCTTCACCATGCGAGACAGTCTCCGACGACCTTTTTCTTCGATAGCGTGTGGACGTTCAATACCATGTCGTCTACTGCTGGTTTCACCATCATTCATCCACTTTGCATAAGTACTAACATATGTAGGGCGCGAACAACCCACGAGTCGTGCAGTTTCTGAAATACTTGTTCCGAGCCTATGAGCCATTACAATCGGCACTCTATCAACGTCGCTTGAATCCGCAGCATTTCCCATCACACACAGAAGTAAGTGAAAGAATGATTCTTCAGACCCTCTAGCAGCAGTTAAAAACCACTTCCACCTGATCACGTGCCTTCCACGTCATCCAGGCGAGTTCATTGCAAAATGTAGTGGTGGTCATAATGTTTTAGCTCTTGAGTGTATATATATATAGATAATCTAGTACTGTTTTTATCGTTATTATCTATACCAAAAACAGATGATCTGAGTTAAGTAAGGATATACAGGATTGCATCACAAGCAATTTATGTGCTGGGAAATGTAAATTAGTTCAGGAAAACGTAATATTTAAATGGTAATAATTAAATTAACACACAAATAAATTCCAGAGAGGAACAAAGATAATTTTTTACTGCTAATCGCTTAAAGTTTAAGGCGTGTTTGTAGTTCTTTTTTAATATGGAGCAATTTTATTAAAAAAAATAAGTTGAATTTTCGTTATGGTAACTTCTTACTCTTGCTGAAATGCATTTACACTAAAAGGGATGAAATAAAAAAAAAGTTTTAAAAAAATATAGAACCGACTTTAAAATTGCTTTAAAAAGTGAAAAATAATTTTATTTCTTAAACGCGATGGGTAATACTTAAAAACAGAAGTTGGTGCAAATACGATAGATACAATCATTCACAGCCATAACTCAACTGCAACAATAAATTTAACCAGGCCCACTACTACTCTTTACTACAAAATGCATCATGCATTGATAACAGCATATCTGAGTTTTTCGTTCCTAACTTTGGATGATTTTCTGAAAAAAATATGAACGAAGCATGGCTACAATGGATTTTGCTTTTGCACCATCTTCAAAAATTAAGTTGAAAATTATTATTTATTGTGTTTAAAGAATAAAATTATTTTTCACTTTTTAGAGCAATTTTGTAGTCGGTTCTATTTTTTTTTTTTTTTTCAAAATTTTTTTAATGTTCCTCTAGTTGTAAAAACAAAACAAATGTTAGTGCTATTTATTGTTCAATAAAGTAAAATAGGGGAAACTCCGCACCCAGGATAGTACTTGACGGTGTCTGAATGCCATTTTTACTTCAAAAACAATTTTAAGTATTAGTTTTTATTTACGCTGGTGTGCAAAAATTAAGGACGAAGTTGAAAAATTAGCATATCAGCTGAACGAAGAGGCAGAGCGGACAGAAAGACCAATCAGGAGAATAAGTAAGGTGATGTACGGTAGCACATGCGCAGATATGCAGGCAGACGTAATGGGGGAATGTCTGAGTAGTATAAAGCATGTTGTCGGTGTAAGATCAGTATTTCTGGCAAAGAGGTTGCACGCCGTATAGCAGTTAAAATCACACCGAGTTGCTGCCTCAGCGAGAAATGGCGAATAATCAATCAGTTAGACGACATCTGGATGCTTTTACCCGAGGTCGAATCATTGGGAAGTTGGAGAAAGGCCACAGTGTGACAAGTGTGGCTGCAGAGTTTGGAATTGCTCACAGCATCGTTTCACGACTTTGGAGACAATTTCAAACTACAGGAACAGCTATCCAGGGGTTCAGTAATGGTCGTCCACGAGGAACCACACCCGCAGATGACCGGTATATTGTCTTACAGGCCAGAAGAAACAGGCGGCAGACAGCGGGAGAAATCGCTAGACACACGACACAGGCGACTGGACGACCGATACCGCGTTCTACCGTGGCCAGAAGACTGCACGGTGGTGGTCTGTTTGCAGGACGCCCTATACGGTCTGAACCTCTAACGCCTGCCCATCGGAGAAGGCGTTCTCTGTGGTGCCGGGAACACCGGAATTGGAGAGACAATGAATGGGGACGAGTACTCTTTACAGATGAGAGCAGATACAATCTGAGTAGCGATTCTCATCGTATACTAATCTGGAGAGAGCAGGGAAGCCGCAATCATCCCTCGAACATCATTGAAAGGGACAGGTATGGGGGTCGCGGTGCTCTCGTTTGGGGAGGCATCATGCTTGGTAGTCGTACAGACCTTCACATCTTCGACGCAGGTTCAGTCAACGGGACCCGTTATTGAAACGAGATTCTTCTTCCATATGTGCTTCTTTTTAGAGGCGCTATGGGTCCGCAGTTCCTTTTCATGGACGACAATGCACCATGTCATCGCACAGTAGCTGCCGAACAGCTCTTAGAGAGTGAGGATATTGAACGTATGGATTGGCCGGCACGATCTCCGGATCTCAATCCCATCGAGCATGTATGGGATTTTCTAGGCAGACGCTTGGCAGCTCGTACCTTACCACCAGTAACGATACGGGAGCTTCGATTGGCGCTGCAAGACGAATGGGCAGCAGTGACTCAACAACTCATTGACACCCTCATTCTCAGCATGGGCAGACGGTGTGAAACGTGCCTAGCAGTCGGAGGAGTTCATATCCCCTACTAAAGACCGGATGTTTCTTGCTGGACACCCATCACAGGGATGTTTCGGCCTTCAGTCGCATTGCGCTCCATGCTACTCTTTCAATAAAGCTTCTTTTTATCCCTCTGATTTTTCTTTTAGTAAGCGTTGCTTACATTACACATGTCCTTACGTATTGGGGATCTTACGGTATTTAATGTGTTGATTTGGAAAGCTTTTGTACAAAGTTATATTGAAAAAACCGTCACGTCCTTAATTTTTGCACACCAGTGTAGTTAAACATACATAATACATGCATAAACATACTCGAATATGCGTCCCAGAAAATATTCGACAATGATGTGGAAAATTTTTAAGTATAGGAAATGTACTTAAAACAGTCTTGGCACTTTTACTACAGAGATACTCGTTTTCAGCTGGTTGAGCTGAAAACAAATGTACTTCAAAGAGTGCCTGTTTTGTATTTTGTTAGGCAATAGGTTTGAGCTATAGTTCAACAGTTTTTACTTTCTTCTATATCTAATACATAGAAGAAAATATTGGATTCGTGCAAATTTTCGAATTTCGAATCGTGCAAACGTTTGAATCCGATAGATTCGAACGTTTTGAGGTGTGCTGAGTCCATTTCGACTATTTTTGGAAAATGTCTGTCTGTCTGTGTGTGTGTATGTATGTGTGTGTGTGTGTATGTGTGTGTCACGTCTGTGTGTGACCAGTTTTTTGTGGCCGCTCTACAGCAAAAACTACCGCAGGAAATCGAACGAAATTTGGTACACATATGTGCCCCTATGTGAACTTGTGCCCATTGGTTTTTGGTGCGAATTCCTCCAAGGGGGGTTGAGCAATGGGACGTTTTTTGAGTTACACGTGCTTGCTATTCCTCAGGAAGTAACTGGCGGAATCAGACAAAATTTGGTCCATATGTTTCCATTAACAGGAACAGGTGCTGATTCAATTTTGGTGTCAATAACTCAAACGGGGGTTGAGCTATAGAACGTTTTTTGTCGTCAATTGTGACTGCTGTACCTCAAGAAATAATGAACAGAATGAAAGAAAAATTTATCGGCAAGTAGTCCTTAGTGGGTATAAGAGCTGATTTTATTTTGGTGTCAACAGCTAAAAAGGGGTAGCGCAATCGCCCGTTCTTTTTTTCCATTGTGAGTGCCCTATCTCAAGAAGTAATGCTACGTTCTGGTTGAAATTTGGAATATATGTGAATCCATATGTAAACAGGCTTTGGTTCAATTTTGACGCCAATCGCTCCAAGAGGTGTTGATTTTTTTTTTTTTTTTTGAATAAAAATAGCTTTATTAATGCAACAATAAGAAAGATAAATCGTAATAGATTGTCGTCTGCGTATTTCTCGTGATTTTAATGGAATGGAAATGATCGGAAATATTATCTCAATGATTTAAAATTTTTAACTGTTGCCATCTTATGTTTGTTAACAATTAAAGTATTTGTAATTAATTCAAGCAAGGCTTTTAAAATAACTTTCAATTTTCGCTCTTTGCTTTGATTTTGCAATAATTCAGACATTGGGATGGTAGTCAAGTTTTTGCATGTGTAATTTTGTGTTTTTTTTGGGAATATTGCTTCCTCGTCAAGCATGGGGAGGGATCAGAAAAAAAAAAGAAAAATATAGAAGAAAGTTTCGTGATGGCCACAACATACTAGTTTAAGAATATAAATATGCTGAAACTGTGCCGCTTTTTCATTTTTACTGCAAAAAACATTTTTGGGTAGAACTGAGCTAGTTAACAGTAAAAACAAAGTAAACATGCTTGAAATAGTTTGTTCGTTTTGTATATGTGACACTCATTGAAACTGCATGAAAGAAACCAATTGTTTTTAAACATTTTAAATAAATGTTCTTTTACCTGAACATTTACAAATTACAAAAAAATCAACGTTATTTCATCACAATGTTTGCTATCGTTTTGCACGCACACAGCAGGTTCTTTGGATTTACAATGAAACATAAACAATTGTTAGAAGCAACGGAGCGGAAAATGTAGCATTTTTAAAAATATCTAAATTTTTGAAATCTCTGAACCAAAAACGGTGGGGAAATATTATAGATGAAAGGCGTAAGTTTGTTAAGAGGGTCGTTGTAGATATGGTACACTTTCGTACATTAAGGTTTCGAAGATGGTTATCTTTTCAAAATTCTTGAAGCTGTACTTATTTTTTTTTATTACAAAAAATAGGAAAGAATTCAGAATTAGTTTTAGCTCAAAAATCAGTATCGTAAAATTATTGATGTTGGAATTTAGTCAATAATAGTAAAAAAGAGAAAAATGCGCAGATCGATTTTCTGATTGATAGGTACTTAACTCGTCCAATGAACTATCCTTTTTGCTACTATGACGTGTTTTTTAACTGTGCAACTTAACTTTGGAAAGCTGCATAGTCCCCCCCCCCATTTTTAGCATACTTTTCCATAAAAGTAACAGAAAGAGGAAAAAAACATGAAAGGCTTTTATGTATCTCCAGTGGCGGTGAATTGCGGGAGGGTGCAAGAGGGGCAACCGCCCCTCCACTTTTTATGGATTATTTATTTTATTTCCAATTTAAGAACCAAAATTGAAATTAATAAAAAAAGCAGAAATGTCGAAATTTTCAGAACACAATTATTTGTTTTACTTTGTATATCTGTATACGAAACATTATTTAGCACAAGCAGTAACGTTTATGTATTAATTGTACAGATATTAGTAAATCAACTGTTTTACTTAAACAAGTCATAATTGTTTAATGAAACAAAGAATTTCTCTTCTTTCAACGAAAACAATAAAAGAGCTGCTTCAAGGTCAAGTATATTTTTTCAGAGCAAGACTACACCACTTATTTGTGGCAGTCAGAGCTAGAGTGGATCAAGAGTACATTTCGACTTACACTCTGATTCACTTTAACTCGGAACGCCTTATTAATGAACGTGACATTGGTTGCATTATCTACTACGTTCAGCGCTAAAAAGGATCAAGTCGAAATGGATTTGATCAATTTTAGCTCTGAAGGCTATATTTGAACTTTTATTTGCGTTTTCCTTTTAGTAGTCGCATGTTAGTACAACGTTGACTTTTCCCAAATTGTTAAACAATTACCCTCATCTAAATAACGCATATTAGTGTCTGTTACAATTGGGTCGTTTCCGAAATTTTAAAAGTATTTTTTTTTCTGAAAGAGCTTTAAAACATGGGATCTGACCATTTTTTAAATAATTTGTTTTAGTTTAATATTTTAAAAAAATAACTTAAATCGGTGCGCTTTCATTGTTTATGTTTCAGCCCGATGACATCACAAATGGTGAAATGCCATTCAAACTTGCCATTCACAGACCAAAATATTTAATTCGCATCTTTACTCACGTGTATTGGCAACGATATGATTGATAGCAAGCGTAGAGCGCAATTTTAATTCGCTTGTTGATTATCATAACGTGCAACCGTGGTAGAAAGATGCGCCAAAATGCATCATTTGTGACGTCAAAGACCACGCCTTGTTTGAAAAATCAGACATTTAAAAAAATTAATTAAAAAACAACTGTTGGAAAACTAAAATTATTTTGAGGGTTATTTATTTATTTATTTATTTATTTATTTATTTATTTTTGCTTATTCTATCAATTTTAGTGACTAAAAGTAGTACTTTTGACTGAAGGAAACAACCCCATTGTTAAAAAGTAGACAGAAAATTAATTTCAATCAAGAATAAACCAGATCCAACAGTTGAAGTTCAGACAAATCCAAATTTTAAAAATTTAATGGCTCAATTCCTTTTTTTTTTTGGTGGAACTATTTTCATTTCAATGTAACTGTTGTCTTATTAAATGGAATGCTTTGTTTAAAAATTGAGCATTACATTTCCAATATCAGCAATAGTGATCTTGGTAACGTTTGATGAGCTACTAAGAACATTGTTTGGATTAAAACAATGTTTCAGCCAAAACATATAGGAAATGAACCGAGACATACCTGTAACGGAAAAGTATCACCCGAAATCTTTTTCAAAAAATTTTAACAGCTTAATCAATTTTTTTATGTTCTTTTATTACTGCTCAGTTTTTTGTAAAAAATATTTCAACTTATTATTAGCATAATTAGTTTAATTTAAATATTTTGACTGTGTTACTTCCATGAATTCTTACACATATTTTGTTTTTAAATTTTAGTGGAAGAAACTCCTTTTGAGCGGCAGATAGCTTCATCAAGTAATAATCTGTGTAAGTAAAGAAATTTTATCTAAGTTAAATGGTTCTACCAACAAAATTCTACTGTAAGAAGTTAAATGCTTTTCCCAAGAAAGTAACAAAATTTGATGTTGCATTAACTATGAAAAACGTTGTATATTTACTGCGTTTCAGTTATTAAAACAAAATAGCTTCTCTAAGGAGCGATTAGACGTTATCTTAATTACTAAAGTCCTCTCACGTCTTCGGCATGAAAAATTGAATGTTTCTGCAATTTAATGAAACCATTTAATGTTCTTTTCTAATGTGCGGAATAACAAAAGCATTTTAATGGAATAGTTTTATTATTTTAACATGTTTAATTACTTGCAATTAAGTTTAATACTACGTTTTCATCATATGCAGTCTGTTTACTTCAATGTCTGACCTTTTGACATTATGTCTAAATTAAAAAACTCAAATATTTTTCGTATCATTTCCGGAAATAAAATTAAAAACATTTAGTAAAAATCGAACGTAGTTCTATATTAAATCAGTTCTTAATTATTTGCAGTAGTAACTTGAAAGATATCTACTGTTAGATGAGACACTGTTGTGAAACATAATTTTGGGCGCATAAAATAATTGCTTCTGTCCCCTTTTCATCAAAATTTGAGGTCTCAAAGGCAACACCGTCGCCGCAGAAGAACACTATGACATCTAATCCCAGGAGTAACACTAAGATATCCTACTGTTGCTTTGAAGTGACGACATAGAAATAGGAAACATCTTTCACACAGTTCAGAGGTGGATGTCCTGCCGCGTGAAGACTAAAGTATTGTCTGTTTTCCACAAGAAGACACCTGACTCCTCCTTCGTCACTTGGCATCTGATGATTCAAATTCGCTGTTTCCGGCAGAAGGTATATTCGGATCATAGCATTTTGCTGTAAAAGCAGCAGTTTTTAAAATGAAGGAATAACTAAAATGACAACAGACAAGTGAAGCAAGTGATGTAAAGGACACTGGCTTTTTGCACGTTAAAATGCAAGCCCTAGTTAAGGCTGTCTGGTTGTGCTCTTTAGAATCGCGTGGATTGCTTACCGACCACCCCCGCGTAAAATGGAACTCTGCGATCAAGGAGGCGGGGCGAAGTGCCTTCTCATGAAAAACGAACAATAGCGTGTTACCCCCAATTTCTCGCCAAGTCTATAAATTGGGCGACTTTCTTTAATATTATGGGACATTTTAAGATATTATATCTTAATAACGTGGAGACAAGAGCAAAAAATGTATGAGTAAAAAAGAAAAAAATCACCATGCTCATTTTTTTTTACATTATTACACGATTCGCGTGATTCCCTGGCTAGGAGAGATCGATAATTCTTCATGAAGTTTAAGAAACTGTTGAGTTCCGTTATTATTTAATGGCTATGTCATGCAATATAATTAAGTATTCACTAAAGAGTATTAACTATAACAGCAGGGATAATAGATAGTGAAATTGCAAGTGCAGTGAAACCTCGATTTTACACCCTCCCCCCGCCCCCTGAATCTACGTTTTCCCGCATTTCAGAAATTTTGCTGCTAAGTATTTCTGGTATTTTAAGCTTTTTAAACCCAGTCCCTTGCGAAACGTAAAATCGGGGTTTCACTGTATACAGGGTGTTCCGTTTTAACTTGCAAGACCTTTATTTTAGCAACCTTTAGTCCTAGATGTATACTTCCAATCGCAACGATGTTCAAAATCAGATGCAGAGTTAAGATAGTAAAAGTTTGAAGTGAAAATAAAAATAGGTCAAAAAATACAACATTTAACTTTTTATACGGGCTCCATATCCCCTAACTTATGTTTAGGGAAATAATCTCCATTGAAAAACAATTCCAAAACAAAAAGTTTGAAATTAGTACGACCAATATTCACCGAGATATGAAACGTAGCGTTTTGTGACTTACGCCACTTTTCACTCGCCGTTAATAACGCTTTTTGGGGGAAAATATAGCAGTTGACATGTGTTTAAATTTATACTTGTGCATGGAGTGTGGCTTTTCAAATTGTTCGAGGTTTTGTCGTGTGTTTTTGCGTATCACGACATAACATTTGCATTTATATTTGAATAGCAATGAAAAATATTAATACCTTGTTATTCGTAAGTTGACGACCTGTCATTCCTCTAAAAGGGCGGTAAGTTCCAATCTCATCTTTTGTATGGTCCCTTAAAACTTTAAAGTGGAATATCTCCCTGAGTTTTGATCGCACAAATGTCAGTTTTTTGTGTCAGTCTTTCATTGGAGATTTTTTCCTTAAGTATAAGTTAGGGGACCTGGGGCCCGTATAAAAAGTTAAATTTTGTAGGTCTTTCAGGTTAAAACGGAACACCCTGTATAGTTCGACACTTAAGACTCATAAAAATCAAAATTATAATTCTATAAGACAACTTTAAATCGCAAAAGGGTATTTGTGTTTCTTTTAATGACGCAAAATTGATTAGTGCATAATAGAGTATTAGTTGTTTATTTGTTTAAAAATTATGACGTTTTTTAACTCCGTTTGGTACCACCATAATTGGCCATGTAAAATAGGTGTTTGCATCACTTTCTTTCTTTCTTTTTTTTAAAAGTAATGTCTATGACGGTGGACCCCAACTTACACCCCGCCGGCTACTTTCGGCTTACACGTGCCCCGTTGTTCTGCTTCATGTTACAAGTTGGAAATCGTGATTAATGACAATGTTGCAAATTTAATGCCAAATATTCAGCAGTTGATTTCAGTAGATGCATTCAATAAAAAAAAAATTCATTGTAATGACGACAACAATTATTGCTTTTAATTTCCTTTACATCATTTTGCATGTTGTTAAGAAATTTCTTAAATTTTTTGAAATTGAATGAGTTCTGGTCCGCAAGAATTATTTTAATGTGAAGTGGTGCCCCCGGGTCGGTAGAAAAATATTAGGCACCACTGGTCTAAAAGTAATCAAAAATATTTCTAAACTTTTTTCCTCCATCTATTAACTCGCCCACAATGCAATTTAGGTGGTTTTAAGGGTAGATCAAACAGTAGGGGAATGTGGGGCAAAGTGAAATAGTTAAGACTACTCTTTTTTTTTTTTTTTCAAAATGAACAAATTGGAAATTTATTTTGAAAATTACAGCACACAAAAAAAGAACAATATATTTTATAATAAAACTTGCATTGAAACATTATTAACTTTTATTTGGGCAGCAAATTCGTACCTTCAAAAACAGGCGGAAGTTTTTCCCTTCTTTTTTTCATAGGGCAAACCAAAAAATAAATATTTTTCGAATGAAATTTTTTCTATTTGATTGTTGAAGATATTTTTGATTAAATAAATAAGTAAATAAAGGAATTAATTAATAAAGGAAAATGAAATGATACAATGAACGGAATACGTAGATAAATAAGCTAGTATATGAGAAAAATTAAATGAGTAAATAGATAAAGGGGATTTTTAAATAAAACAACAGAAATGAAACAATTAAGCAAGGAATATGTAAGTGATTTTATAAAAAATTGAATAAGTAAATTAATTGGACTATTGGACCTTTCCCCATCCTGTTTTGCTCCACATGCACTTGATTAACTGTACAAGCATTTGAACTACAAATAGGCTTAATATTAAACAAATAAATACTGCACCAAATATTAGTAGGCCTCAATTAATATTTAAAATGTTAATGATAAAAACTTTATCATTTAAAGAAAACAAAAATAGTTTTTGGCTTGCAACAAAATATTACAATATGAGTATCAATTTTTGAAATTTTGTTTTATTATCATAGTCTTTTATTTTCAGAGGCAATTTTTTCTTGACTGGAATGGAGTACATGTGTTATGTAGTTAAAATATTACTAGGCAGGTGACGCTAAAAGCAGAGTAAATATTTCTTCATTTCACTTTACCCCACTATTTCACTTTGGACCACATTCCCCTACAGTACAACCTTGTTTATCTAGGCGAAAATGGTAACACAGACAATCCAAAGAGAATCGAAAATCTGGTTAATATGGGTAACAAGCAAAACAAATCCTTAATGAAGGAGACTTACCCTTTATTACGACAAAAGACAATGTTTCTGAACAAAATCAACAACAATTGTTTACAAGAAAGTAATCAAAATAGAAAGTAATGAAATAAAAAGTAATATTAGGCGTATTAATATTTATGTTCATTCTCTCATAATTTCAAATTATTTTATACAGGAATGTAAAATTTAAAATTAAGTCTAAAATTTCATCCGAATAATCCGGAGATCGGGTCAATGGGGGCCGAATAAACGAGATTCTCTCTTACATATGCCTTATGAAAGCAAACATGGCACACTTCTCGAATAATTGATGAAGATAATAAATCAGAAGAGTGTAAAGAGAATAATCAATATAATAATATACATGCCATAATTGAAAAGTTTTTTCTAGTAACTTAAGGGGTTATTTTTATGCCGGAAACTACTTTTTTTGTTATAGTTCATTATGATCGGTACATTCATTAATACACGTGTCCGTGATAATTACATCAAGTTTTTTAAATTGATAAGGTATTATTTTTATCTTCAATAAACACGTAATTCCCCAAGGAAGATAAAAATATTTATGACTTTAACTAATGGAAGCTTTATTGCTACTTCTCTCTCTCTCGCTTCTTTTTTTTTTTTTAGTTATTTTTTATTTTTTGTTAAGCTGCTTTTTGGAAACGTAACTGGGTAACATAGATTTTTTATGCTTTGAGCATTAACGATAGTAATCTTTATTCGATTATGTGCAATCTATTTTCTCATCCACGTTTTGCAGAACATTGTTTGCGGAGTTTTATGGGGGAAAAAGAGAAAATTTTAATTACCATCTTTGCTGATAAACAGTCCGTATTTTTAGCCTGACCAAAAAATGTTTTAAAAAAATATCAAGAATTCCTTAGCAAGTGCGTTGTTTTTTAATTAAAGTACTAAATTGTTTTGAGAACAGGGGGTAAAATTTTCTATTAAAAGTAAAAGAATGTATCTGTACTAAAATCATTTGCACATACAGTCTGCCTGCAGAAGATGTGAAATCTGGCAGTTGACTAAGTTAACAAGATTCCATCTGAATTAATTTATCAGGGGAGATGTTTAAAAAAAAAATATTTTGATGCACGCATTTTATGATGTGACTATAGTCTGCCGACGGTTGATAGGGAGTTGTCAAATGTCTAGTTGGGACGAGTCTATCTGAATGATGAAGAAAATTAAAAATTGGATACACTTGGTTCACTTACTTTAAAGTGACTCTGATTATTTCAGAGGCTTACACACATCTGCAAAAGCTGCCATCCCTGAAGACTAATAGACGCGTCCATTCCCTCCCCCCTCCCCGTAAACCGGATTTTAGTCTTTCATTCT
Organism: Uloborus diversus; assembly: GCF_026930045.1. Lineage (NCBI taxonomy): Eukaryota > Metazoa > Arthropoda > Arachnida > Araneae > Uloboridae > Uloborus > Uloborus diversus. The sequence continues at coordinate 126,838,334 of NC_072735.1, forward strand.
CATCGGTGGTCAAACTGCGGGGTTTCATTAATTTATTGCATTCTCTAAGTTATAAATAAAGGGGAAACAAAAAATTTCTGTGGAAACAACAAAAGGAAAATAAAAAGTTTTTATTTCGTCGGAAATGTAAAAGTAAAATGGTAAGCTCTAAATTATGTTGTAAAAAAAAAATAAATCAACTTTTGTGGTGAGAATATAGGTCAAATATGGTTCAGATTTGAAAAATTATTGCCGTAAAAGAAAATGGCATTTTATGAAAACTACATTTAAATAATTAATAAGCAAAAACGACGAGCATCTGTAACGAACTGATTAGCACTCCGGTGAACTAATAGATGCGTCAATTTCCAACTGAAAATTATGTTTACCTGTCTATCTCATCGGTAGTCGACAGAATATGTTACTGTGAAAGTTTGGAATCTGGTAAATGTTGACAATACCGGGTAAATATTAACATTCACATGCCGAAAGATATCTGCGAAAAACCGAACATTTCCGGTAAATTAACGGTGAAAGTTGACATTCTCCAATATCGGTCATTCCCAGTAACATATGTATTGCAATATCCTGCATTTTCATACCTACCAAAACTACAGGACCTGATTTAGAAATTTTAAAACAACAGGCAGACACATCAGTAAAGCCCTTGAACAATACAATCAACGGAAAGGATGTAAAGTTAAACAACCCACCTCTTTCTGTTATTTCATATGCTACTGGCTGGGGTGCACTGAGGTTAACAGGTTACTAACCTAAGTCTTTAGGTTACTACCTAAGAGAAATTCTTCGTAGTCAAAGATGTATATTTTGATGTTAGAAGCCACATTTCTAACAATTATTTATTCCATATTTTACTATCGTCCTGTATATAGGTCAGATCATATTTATTGCATTTTGGCAAGGGTTATCACATTTTTAGTTTCTAATTTGGTATTTTTATAAACCCTACGTTTGATAAGTACTGTAGACAAAATTTTAGAGTTCAATTATAAATATTTTGATTTTATTTTTATTTTTGAATTTGACAATTTTTTGCAGTTTTATAATGCATAATTTAATAAATAATTAAAATAATTGTGTAGAAAATATGCCAAAATCCTTTTTCAATTTTATCAATACTAATCATATACATTAGTACTGATCAAAATATGCAAAGATAAAACTTCATTTAAATAGGTTTTATGAAGGTTTTATTAGCCGCCCTATAAATAGGACGATGGTAAAATCCCGTGCTATGCACGCTCCATACAAAATTATGTGAGCTGTTGGAAAATGGAGTGGAAAACTTGATTGCTCTCTTTAAAAACTCAATACTATGAAGTTGTCTCACAACAAGAGTTGAAAGCGCAGGTTTTTGGGGGTCGTAGGTAGTTTTTTTGACTAATTTATCATCCGCACTGAATACGTTGTGATGCTACCTTCTAGATTGAGTAAAAATATTTGCTGTTCAAAGTATGAACGCTGATCTCAAAAGCAAATAAATTAAAGAAAGAGTACATGTGTCATATTGAATAAGAAATTATTTACAACAGAACTAGCTATAGAATATGTAATGTCATAGGAGGATGAACCCATGAGAGTGACCTTGACTTGAAAATATTGCCTTCTGATCTAGATATAGTCACTGATGATGATTCTAGCATTCTGTATAGTTACGCCTATTTTGACGAAAAACTTCTAGACTCCTTGAGCAATAAACATTTCAAAAGGAATCAACACTAATGAAGAAATGAATATATCAAAATGAAAACGGCCTAAGTGTGTACCCGAAATTTGCGTAACTTTATGAATCACTTTCAAATGAAAATCGTCAGAAGATATTGTTGGACATAATTTCAGGAAAACAGTCGTGAAACTTTTCGAGAGTGTGATCGAAAATATGATGAAAGCAGTAAAGGAAAGTAATAATAAACCCTGGCCTAAGATTAATAACGATTTTTGTTTGCAAACATCAAAATTGAAACACTTTTTGGGCATAATGTTATGCAGCGGATATTATATAATACCCAGTGAAATGGGGAAGATGCTCCCGATAAAGGAACAATTTTTGTTCGTCAAACTATGTCATGAAAACAGTTATTTCATATCAAGCTGTTTATACAATTTGATGATAACTCTACTACTGATTTAGATAGTTACTGTAAAGTTCGCCTAATTTGTAATTTTTTGAATGAAGCTTTTCAAAAAATTGGTGTGTTTTCTGAGCATTCAATCATTGTTGAAGTAATTGCCCTTGATTTTGAAAAATAGAGATGAAAAATTTACACGAATTGGAAGCTCATGAAGTTTGGTAGTAAGCTCTCGATTGTCAACTCTTTTGGTGGTTACCACTTTCCATTTTATATTATATCAAGGAGCACAAAAAAAGATGTCCGATTCCGAAAATTGTTTCGACTGTCACAGCAAAGCTAAAAAGATGAAAAATTAAAAGAATTACACTCAGGTAACACAGTTAATAAATAATACAGTTGTTGATAATTTGCTGTCCATTATTAAAACTCTAGCAGGGCACAAAACATACGTTTTTTTGTCTTAAAATATTTTTGTTCATCTCAGAAACAAACAGCTATTAGAAACGGAAACAGTAAGGGAAATTGGAATGAGAAAATGTTCCTTAGAACCATCCAAAATCTTGAAACCTATGGGATTTAAACATCCGATAGGAAATTTCACATGAAGCATAAGATCACAGCTGTTCGTTGAAATGATGGCAAAGAAGTATCACTCATCAACAATTTTGAAGATACAAAGTTTTTCAAAAAAAAAAAAATCACAGAATTATGAAGAATTGAAACAAAAAGGAAAAATATTTCATTTTGTACTAGTGTAAAAATGGTGTGGACTTACATGAAAATCATATAGAAATGTTATGCATCCATATGTAATACAAAATGGTAACGACTGACCATAATTTCGAACTGCCTTTGAAGCAGTACTGGATGCTGCTTGAAAATATCGAAGCTGTTTGCTTCAGAAGAAGCCTTAATATGCATTGAAGCCTATAGAAAAGTTACTATTGTTTACATGGGATTGTGTGTACCTCTAAACATTGCTGAAAAACAACTGTTTGTTCATCAAAACAAGACTCGAACCATACATAACCTTTTGAAGCTGCAGACTGAAAACGCTTTAGTAAAAACTTCGAACTGAAAACAACACAATAAGTTGAAGCATTGTACTAAGAAAAACAGTGGCAGTTCATGAAAAATATTATTGAAAACTTTGCGTAGAGTGTTTTCTTCCATTTCACACGCACCAGAAAGCTTCAGTGAAAATCCAAGTATACAGTAGTGGATTGTACCATCGTCCTATATATAGGACAGCTTGTAAAATGGAAGCGAATACATATTTGGTAATGTTTAAAATTTTATGTGTATTAATGAGGTTTCCTTAGTCTGTAATAGTAATTTTTGTGAAAAATATTAAATTTCCATTAATGTGGTAAAATATGGGCTAACGTTCTCGACTTTAAGCGCCATAAAAACAATGGGAATGTTTCCCTTAGTCAAATTACTACTTTTAGTCACTGAAAATTGATAGAATGAGCAAAAAAAATAAATAAATAACATGGACCCCAGAAAATCTTTTATTTTCTCAACATTTATTTTTTAATTATTTTTCAATTTTTTTAAGAATAATTGTTAGTTGAATAAAATATTCATTTGCGAAGTTTGGCAGTGTCCTGATTTTTTTTTCTGGTAACCCTAGCGATTTGCTCACTTAGACGTCAGCAGCAAAACTTAAACCACGGCTTTTTTTTTAAGAGAGAGAATAAGTCAAAATTAGAGGGGAAAAAGTAACTTACACCATGTTTTCGACCATGCTCACTCAGAAAAAAAATATTTTTGAAAATGGGAAGCATCCCAATTGTAAGAAATTTTTTTGGTTTTTAAGAATTTTTTTTTTTCTATGTCGTGTGTAATTTTTGGGATTCATAGACCTGGTAGTCAATTAGGGCATGCACGAAATAGCATTTAGAACTTAACATCATGCTTCCAACAATTAGAAACTTTTTTTTTTTCTGCGTCAAAAGTGAGAGAACTCCCCAAGATAGTGCAGGTTATTGTTTTTGCTTAGATAGGTTCAGGGCTGATAAAGTGAGTAAATTAATGTACAATTTGATCCAGAATCTACCATTATTTTTTTTAATTGATATTAGGTACTATGCAATGCTTTCATAGTAAGATATTGTTTTTTTCAGTAAGATGATAAATTATTACAATAGCATTTAAGCGAGATTTTTTACAATTTTTCTTTTCTGATTACTTTTGTTTAAGAGTTGTTTAACAGTGATGAAACATATGGTTAGGTTCAATTGATATTGGTTAAGCACAGCTCTGAAAACTTTAACTCTAGCATTTCATGTGTTTAGTATCTTCTGAATTAAAAAAAACAAAAAAAACAGGCACGTTGGTTGGCGATAAACGTAGCCATTTTTCACTGTTGAACAATTTTTTACAACTTATATGTCTACATGTCGATTGTATTCTATTCACTGTTAAACAACTTTTAACAACATTTTTGTCTGGTATGTCGGGTGTTCTTTTCACTGTTGAACAATTTGTAACAGCATTTCTGTCGAGTATATGAAGTGTATTCTATTCACTGTTGAACAATTTGTAACAACATTTCTATCGAGTATATGAAGTGTATTCTATTCATTGTTGAACAACTTTTAACAGCATTTCTGTCGAGTATGTCGAGTGCATTTTATTCACTGTTAAATAATTTTTAACATTTCTGTCGAGTATGTCGAGATTGTTCTATTTACAGTTGAACAATTTTTGACAACATTTCTGTCAAATACGATTCTAAGCTGTTTTAGATTAAAATAGGCATACTAACTGCAAAACGGTAGTTAGATTTCTCCTCTCTCTGCAGGTTTTTACTCTGCTACCTATGTAAATGTGATCACTTCCGCGGGAGGTTACGTATCCCAGAAAATTTGACTGCTCTTCTATTGATTGAAATAAACATTTTTAAATTGAAATAATGTTTGTTTTTTTTTAATACTACAATGAAAACTTGCTGCAACGAACGTCAAGAGATCGCACATTGTGTTCGTTGTAACGGGAATATTGTTGTAATAGAATCGCAAAAGAAATAAATCGGGACTGAAAAATTAGTTCTTTGAAACGGAGATTTTATGATATTTGTATTCGTTGCAACAGGATTTTAATGTATTATTAATTGTGACAAATTTTATTTCCGTTTATTGTGACGGGAGAAAATATTTAGTAAGAAATGTACAAAGATTTTAGAAAGTCTTACACTAGAAAAGAAAATTCATTCAAAAAAAAAAAAAGAAGTACGTCCATTTTTTTTTTCTCTTTCGATCCTTATTTAGGAAAGTTTCTTTTTTTTTTTTTCACGTCGTTAAAAACATTTCTATGCGTACACCTTTCATTGTTCTGGGAAGTTTTAGACAATTTTCCTCTTCGCGCTAGGCGATGTATAAACAATCACATTGGGATTTTCAATGTACGTTAAAACCAAAGGTTCTAAGGATACTGACTCATAAAATTCCTTGGCTGCTGCCCTGGGAATTTTTCTTTCATAGATGACATTTTCAGTATTATATATTTTTTACCGCCTTCACGTGTTGGTATGACGGGTGAAAATTGCTTCTATATTTGAACGAAGTCATTGCCTGTTTGGTGATATTTTGATGGTTGAAACTTTAAGTCTAACTCCAGTGGATTAACCCTAAACTCCAGTAGATAGCGTTCATTGTTGACCATTGCTTCGTTTCTTCATTCTCCTCAAATGACAGACTTACCAGTAAAACAGTTAAGTTACCGGATCCAGTTCAGTCTCGTCAAAATAAAGCATTTCCCTGTATGTCAAACATTACCAAAAATATAATCAATCTATTATGCTATTGCGTAAGTTTCATTATTGATGACGTCAGAGCGTTTCTCGATCAGAAAATTTGCTATTATATATATATCTTATATATATATATATATATATATATATATATATATATATATATATATATATATATATATATATATATATATATATATATATATATATTTATATATATATATATATATATATATACTAATGGCACCTGCACGGCTTTGCCCGTAATAGAAAAATTAAAAGGTCTTTTGGTTCGCCTGTATATTTTAAAATATAGTATGGTGAATTTTCTCGTCAACTGGCTTGTACCCACGTTACAGTTCCACGTTATAATAATTTCGTATCTCACCAATTAACTTGTGCCCATGTTAAGGTTCCACGTTATGATAATTTCGTAATTTATGATAGTTTTTTTCTTAAAATTGGAATAGAAAAAGAACCACATCGAATTTTCGAAAAATCGCTTCAAGGTGCACACCCCCATGCTACATACTAACTTTGTGCCAAATTTCATGAAAATCAGCCGAACGGTCTAGGCGCTATGTGCGTCACAGACATCCTACAGACATCCTCCGGACAGAGAGACTTTCAGCTTTATTATTAGTAAAGAAGATAAAGAAGATAAAGATAAAGATTCTTTCCCATTTTATTAAATTTCTGTGAAAAATGGGCTTGAAATTTGAATAGAAAAAGAACAAAATCGAATTTTCGAAAAATCGCTTCGAGGTGCACACCCCCATGCTACATACTAACTTTGTGCCAAATTTCATGAAAATCAGCCGAACGGTCTAAGCTCTATGCGCGTCACAGACATCCAGACATCTAGACATCCTGACCGAGAGACTTTGAGCTTTATTATTAGTAAAGATATATATATATATATATATATATATATATATATATATATATATATATATATATATATATATATATATATATATATATATATATATATATATATATATATATATATATATATATACTAGCGCCACGGCATGATAATTTGATAATATGTTTTGGTAATCTTTACTAATAATAAAGCAGAAAGTCTCTCTGTCCGGAGGATGTCTGTAGGATGTCTCTCTGGATGTCTGTAGGATGTCTGTGACGCGCATAGCGCCTAAACCGTTCGGCCGATTTTCATGAAATTTGGCACAAAGTTAGTATGTAGCATGGGGGTGTGCACCTCGAAGCGATTTTTCGAAAATTCGATGTGGTTCTTTTTTTATTCCAATTTTAAGAAAAAAAAACTATCATAAATTACGAAATTATCGTAACGTGGAACCGTAACATGGGCACAAGCCAATTGGCGAGATACGAAATTATCATAACGTGGAACTGTAATGTCGGTACAAGCCAATTGGCGAGAAAATTCACCATACATTATTCTTTATCTTCTTTACTAATAATAAAGCAGAAAGTCTCTCTGTCCGGAGGATGTCTGGATGTCTGTAGGATGTCTGGATGTCTGTGACGCGCATAGCGCCTAAACCGTTCGGCCGATTTTCATGAATCTTCTTTATCTTTACTAATAATAAAGCAGAAAGTCTCTCTGTCCGGAGGATGTCTGGATGTCTGGATGTCTGTAGGATGTCTGTAGGATGTTCGTAGGATGTCTGTGACGCGCATAGCGCTTAAACCGTTCGGCCGATTTTCATGAAATTTGGCACAAAGTTAGTATGTAGCATGGGGGTGTGCACCTCGAAGCGATTTTTCGAAAATTCGATGTGGTTCTTTTTTTATTCCAATTTTAAGAAAAAAAAACTATCATAAATTACGAAATTATCGTAACGTGGAACCGTAACATGGGCACAAGCCAATTGGCGAGATACGAAATTATCATAACGTGGAACTGTAACGTCGGTACAAGCCAATTGGCGAGAAAATTCACCATACATTATTTGTAAATATACAAGCGAACCAAAAGACCTTTAATTTTTGTATTACGGGCGAAGCCGTGCGGGTGCTACTAGTGTTTAATATGCAGAAAAATGCTTTATTGTGACAAGGCTGAACTGGATCCGGTAACTTGACTGTTTTACTGGTAACACTGTCATTTTAGGATAATGAAGAAACGTAAAAATGTTCAACAATGAACGCTATCTACTGATCTACTGGATTTTAGGGTTCATCCACTGGAGTTAGGATTAAAATTTCAACTATCAAAATATCTCCAAACAGGCAATTGCTTCGTTCAAATGAAGAAGCTATTTTCAACCGTCATACCATGATGGGCGATTTTCTAGTTTACAATATTAGTAAGGATACGTGAAGGAAAAACTTTGTATACCTTCTTTTTTTTTCTGATTGACAGTCGATTTTCTTCATTTTTTTTCTTTCTTTCTCCCTTTTTTTTTTCTTTGGTAGCTATTATAGAGTGTTAATGTTCTATCGATAAAAAAATTCGAAAATTGACGTTAACTGGCGTTTTAGTAAACGCACGAAAGAAGGCATGTAATTTAAAGACATGAGCAACAAAGCCTCGTTAAATACAACGTTTTTGTGATAATAATGTGATAATCGCTCAGCTTTTGGTTGTACGCATTTTCAATGAAAACATAAATATCATTAATTGTGTGACTGAGTGACTCGTGAAAAAGCAGCAATTGCGCATGTGAAAAAACTGGTTGTGGCAAATACAATTCTGCCTATTTGAGTCTCTGACAGAAAAAAAGAAACATTAAAGAGATATTTATTGGATCGGATTCGCACTCGCGCCATTCTGATTATCAGCACGACACTCCAACCAACCGAGCAATTGCGCTTTCGTTTTCGAATGCTATTCATTGAAGAAATGTATAATAAAAAACAGCAAAAAAAAGCTTTTTGCAAAAAAAAAAAAATACCATGACTCTATGTTTTGTCATCAGCCAGCATAATATGCTTTGAAATTATTTGTAAAGCAATGATTTTGATTAAAGGATGAGGAAGATCTCGCGTAGCGATGGAAACAAACATTCTGGAAAACCAATAAATTAGACTGAAAAAAAGTGTTTTTTTTTTTTTGAAAATTGATACAATTTCCCGTAGCAGGCTATTTTAACCATTACGGCTTGAATACCAGCGCATGTTTTTCTTTTAATCGAACGCTTGAAATTCAAAACCAAAACCAGTTGAACTGAGTCCCTTTTTTAAGTGTAATTTTTCGAGTGTAGAGAAAATGGATCCCCCCCCCCCCCCGCCGAAAGCAGAGGAGTAGAATATTATTTCTTACTTTTGAAGTTGATAGTAATTTTACATCGTATTCGAATAAATAGTTAAAGGTTTACTGGATGAAACTCGTAATTTTAATTTGGCGTAGGACTTTTTTCTTTATACAAAAGATCAAACACTGCTATTAAAAAAAAATCTACATTTCAGCATACAATGAAAAAAATTTTCTGCACAAGAAGTATTCCCTTGAGGTCTGAATTTTTAAAGCTAATTTTTTTGTATACTTACATTATCCTTAGTTATCTGAACGGAGTCAAAGCTTAAAAAACACGAAAAAACACCCTTTGATTAATCGTCAAAACTTATCTGAATAATAACTGTAGTATGCACAAATGGTCAAACGCCAAGGAGCATTCCGTCGCATTTATTTTATTGCCTTAAGTGTGTTATCAGTTGTATGTCATGAGTACATGTAATGCGTAATATTAATCAACTAGTATGCCTGCATATGAAATCACTAGCAAAAATACCCGGCGTTGCCTGGGTCAGTAATAATTATGAGAAAAAATCGTTACTTTCTTTTGTTTTCTGGTTTAAGTGAAAGAATTTAAAACACATCTTTTTGACGTGATTAAAAATCGAGTTTCTTCCTTACCCATAAAAGTAAAATAGCAATAAGTATAAAGAACAAAATAGTATTGATTTTGAAACGAAAGCACTATATTTAAGCATATACAAATTTCCAAAACATGAAATTATTCTTCTCATGTTTAAAAAGATTAATCTGTTGATACTTTTTTTTTTCTTTTATATGGAGTCTAAAACCTTTTCTGTATTGCTATTGAAGTTGCTCGTAATCCCCTTATACTTGCTTTAGTTATTTTGGGAAATTTCAATCATTGTGGGTCCTTGGTGCGATTTTACTGAATTTGCGGGAATTGTTTTGGGATACCTTCGATGATGCTCCCTCCTTCTTTCCTTACTTTGTAAAACGATATGATATTAATTTTCGTTACAAAGATATTATCGCCAGTTACTGAGATACTTTTGGTCACCATAAAATGGTGCTAAAGAGTTTCATTCGAAATGTTTCCAAAATAAGTAGTAAAATTAGGCGATTGTTTGAAATTGTGCAAAAAGGAAAATTAATGGAAGTTTTTGTGCTGTTTATGGATTTGCCTAATTTAGTTGCTGGATTATTTAACACAGTAAAGAAAGTTTTTTAAAGATTCTTTGATTGGCGATATTTTGTTTACATGGTGAAAGCTGAGAAACATTATGACGTAGTCTTCGGCTTCAAAAACAGCGACGTTGAAAAAAACTGCCAAATGCATCAGCTACGGAAATCTTTCTGCAAAAAGTTTGGCGATCTGCTGGTTGAATGAATAATGAGTAAGTGTTCAATCAGCTTAAATAATAATAAAAATCATTAATTACATTAAAGTTCCGTTTAAATGGAAAATGATCAGCCAAATCATATATTATTTGCCAATAATGTGCAAAAATCTTACTTCATTTGACTTGAGAAAAGCCTTGAACAGTCACGAAAAGCAAAGATAGTCAACAATACAACAATTGTCGCTATCGACAGGGAGTTGAAATGATACACTAAATACTGTATTGAGTTTAGGAAAGCCTTCGAACATGGAACTAAAAAGCTCATAACTCGTTTTTTATTCTACTTAAAAATTTCGAATAGGTGCCATCTTCAGCAGAAAAATCAGAGCTTTAGATGGACATATAATGTAAATATGTGCAAGTATTTTTTCATCCCTATATTAGAGAATTGTATTTTATTGCTCCCCTAAGGGGGTTTTGCGTCCCATAACGGGACAAAAACTACCCTATGTGTTATTCTGATGCATAAACTATATTATTGTAAAGTTTCATCAAAATCCGTTCAGTAGTTTTTGCGTGAAAGAGTAACAAACATCCATACATCCATACAGACAAACTTTCGCATATATAATAGTAGTAAGATATATATATATATGAGGGAGAGGGAGGGACTTGATGAGGTGCGAATGTATGAAATTATTACTTGCTTAAAATTATTTTCTTTTGTTGAATTACATTTCGTAATTTGATCGCTTTGATCTCTATATATAACTTAAAAACTTCTTCACACTCCTTTTAAGATCAGTTTTGTTGAAGTAAACTCAGAAAAAAAACATAGGTGCCCCCTACGGTTACACTAATCTTTATATGTACATGCTTTTCTATAAATCTTATTTCTGTTAACTACTCTTTAATTCAGGGAAAAGATTGGAGGTGAAAAATTCTGCACCATTGTATTTTAACCAAATAGTAAATCCATATTTTTATTTTTCTCTAGATCCCCGAGCTTGCGACAGACCTTCGACTCCTAATAATGGAAGGATTTCTTGCCGAATGACGAATGACAAATAGTAAGTGCTAGAATGATGCTTTTCCAATGGCTAATGCTTTGTAACATGTATTGGTTTCAATGGTATATGTGTATGGTTTCTATCGGCAATCAATTGAGGGTTACAAGATTATTTTTTCTGTAAAGAGTGTAATGGTTCTCTTTCCTGGAAAATCATTTTGGCATCAGAGAAAAAAAAATAGTTATGATGATTTTTTGCAGCTAGTTTCAAGGTTACCACAAGATAAAAAATCCATCTAGATTGAATAATTAATTGTATTATGGTGAGTCAGACTGTTTTCATTTATCTAAAAAAAATATTTCTAAACAATTATTCAAGAAAAATCTAAATGGGGTGTTTCCTTCAGTAAAAAGTACTGCTTCTTGTTGAAAGGTTGTGTAAAGCAGAGATTCAGACCGCTGAACATAAACAAATACGTTTAATACGAAACATGGGGACACACATACAGCAAGACATATTGAAAGTAGTGAAGCCCTGATAAACAGACTGCGGCTCTTTAAATAGAATAGAGGGCAGATTTTCAGTATCCAATGATGTTTCTCAAATAGCAATAAGCTTTCTCCTAAGTCCGATGGTGGATTAAAGAAGAGATTTTGCGAACTCCGTGGAAAGCTGCAAATGTCTCTTCCAATAAGAAATAAGCACAGTTCTTTCTTTTAAACCAATGAGAAAGCGATTACATTCAACACCCGCCCTTAATCGCTTATTACTAAACAACACAATGACATAAGTTCATGCAATTTAAATTTAGGAAGAGCCTTAGTAAACATATCAGCAATTTGTTTATCAGTAGAAACATATTCAATATATATATTTTCAACATTTAAAATATTTCTAACAAACTTTAACTTAACATCAATATGTTTCAATCTACCAGAACTATTTTCATTAGTTATACATTTGATTGCAGACTGATTATCTTCATATATGACAATGTTATTTACAGTAAGAAATTCACATGCAATATTTTATAATACACTAGATCTATTAAAGACTTACCAACTGCAAGTACCTCAGCTTCAGTAGAAGAAACAGATATTGAACTTTGTTTCTTCACGCTCCATAAAATTGGACACTTTTTATAAAAAATAACGTATTCTGAAACTGATTTGCGATCACGCGGATCTGATGCCCAATCTGAATCAACATACATAGATAAATCAACATTAGAGTCACAACACTTACTATACACAATTTTATGATCCGATGTACCTTTTAAATATCGCAGAATTCTTTTAAGTCCATTCCAAGCCGATTCTGTTGGATTCTCCTGCAATTGACTGAGACAGTTCACAGCGAACAGTATATCGGGTCGTGTTGTCATCGCAAGATACAATAAAGATCCAAAGCGAACAGTATATCGGGTCGTGTTGTCATCGCAAGTTACAATAAAGATCCAACTAGTTCACGGTAAGGTCCTTTGAAGATAGTTCCTTCCTCAAAGTCAGCTGGAGTTGACTTTGCTTCTAAAGGTGTTGCACTTGGCTTGCACTCACTCACGTTAAATTTCTTTAATCGTTTAAGAATATACTCCTTTTGATCTAGCACTAATTTAGTAGAAGTAAATTCAATACGAATTCCTAAAAATTCAGAAGCTGGTTTGAGTTTGGACATCTGAAATTCATTTTGAAGAAGTTTAATCACAATCATTATTTCCGAATCATCTGATCCAGCGATAAGAATATCATCAATGTCTAAACAAATTCTTATTTTTCTTCCATTCACAATTCTGATGAAAATACACGGTTCCGAGTTTAACTGCTTAAAATTAATTTTCAACATAAATTGCGAAAATCTGAAGAACCATTGTCTAGGAGCTTGTTTTAATCCGTATAAACTTTTATTTAATTTGCGTACTCTGCCAGATGAATCGTTGAATCCTTGCGGTTGTTCCATAAAAACAATTTCTTGCAACTCACCATTCAGAAAAGCTGTTTTCACATCCATCACATAAGCCTTTAAATCCTCTTGAAGAATCGAAACAAGAACTAATCGTAAACAAGGCATCCCAATGACTGGCGAATAAGTTTCTACGTATTCCTTCTGCTGGTCTCCTCTGGCGCAAAGTCTGGCTTTGAGAGTTCCATCTCTTTTCTTCCTAAACACCCACTTACACTTTATGGGGGTCGCGTTATCAGGGAGGTCTACCAGTTCCCAAGTTTTGTTTATCTGGATGGAGCGCAATTCTTCCCCCATCGCGACTTTCCACTGGGCTTGTTGTTCTTCCGGTAGTTTTGAGATGTCATAAAAGGTCAACGTCTCTTCTGACGTGTACATTGCTTCATATCGTTCTGGCATTTTACTTTTTCTTTCTGATCGTCGGGATGCAGCTGCGGGCGTTTTGGTTTCGTTTTCTCCTAACTCTTTATTTACATTTCTGTCGTGTTTTTCCTCGTATTTTTCTTCTCTTTTCGGGAGCCCGTCTGCTGAATTATTTCTATCTTGCACACATACTTTATTTTCATTGAAGCGAACATTACGTGACACAATAACTCTGTGCGTATCAGGATCCATTAATCGATATCCCATGCTAGAATATCCAATGAAGATCATTCGTTTAGATTTCGGATCTAATTTTTGTCTGCGAGTATCAGGAATTTTGGCATAAGCATCACAACCAAATAATTTTGTTTGATTTAAATCCGGTTTCTGGGAATATTTTAGTTCAAAGGGTGACATTTCATTTATGCTTGAACTAGGGATTCTGTTATGAATATATGCTGCAACTTGAATAGCATATCCCCAACAGTTCTTAGGTAAATTTGCATCATATAAAAGTGCACGGGCTTTATCAAAAAGTGATCTGTTCATCCGCTCTGAAATTCCGTTCAATTCGTGAGTATAAGGGGAGGGGCAGGGATCTATCGTAACTCCAAGTTTATTTGCTATCACTTTAAGTTCACCTGAAACATATTCCTGGGCATTATCACAACGAATTTTTCGAACGCTTTCATTCAATTTGAGAAACTTTTTGATTTCCACGGGAACATCACTTTTCTTTTTAAGAAGACGAACTTCACAAAAACGAGAATAATCATCAACTAATGTTAACACATACCTTTCACCCGCTTGAGTTGGTGGGTTGACCGGACCGCATAGGTCAGAATGGATTGTCATCATGGGAGCTTTTTCTCTTCTTCGGTTTCCTATTCCTATAGGGTTCGCGGACTGCTTCGCTAACACACAGTTTTCACATAATTTGTCACTTGTTGGTAATCCTAGTTTGCTCAGAACATGGTTTCCAGAGTGTCCTAACCTGCGATGCCGCAGTTCACCTCCATCTTTTTCTGCAAAAAAGAAGTTTGAAATGAAGGGAACAAAATCACTTGCATATTGACCTTTTGAATTCAGCTTGCACAAAACGAAATTTGTACTTCCCTTTTCAATAACTGCTTCGTCATTTTTGAAGCTCACAGTGTATCCAGCTTTTTGTATTTGTTTCACTGAAATGAGGTTTCCATTTAGTTCTGGAACATATAACACATCTTTGAGCAGGATCTCCTGCACACCGTCACCTAATACACCGCGAATAGTTCCTATTCCTTTTACTTCCAGTTTACTGGCTTTTGCAGCGTATGACACAGTTCCTGAGGATGGTTTTAACTCCTCAAACCATTCCCGATGTGCACACATATGAGCTGTAGATCCGCTATCTACTATAAATGATCGATGTTCTACTTCGTCAATAACGAAAGTCACTGCAACTGCTCCATCCTTTGATGATGTATTTTTTTCTGTCTGGACTGTGCAATTCCTCTTAAAATGTCCTTTTCTTCCGCACTGGTAGCAAATTATGTTACTTCTACAAAATTTCGCAATGTGCCCTGTTTTGCGACACTTGTTACACACTACCCAATGATTTGTAGAAAAGGCTGCACCATTTGATGACTGTTTTCCACGATTTGGGCTCCGAGACTCGACGATCTCTCATCAGTGCTTCAGCATCCAGAAGACGACTGCAAACAAATTATAAAGTCAAGTTCTCCGAAGGCTGATTTTCTATTGCAGATTTCAATGCGTCATAGTCTGCTGGAAGAGATATCAAAAGATAGACAATACTGTCCATGTCGCTCACTTTCACGCCACACGATTTTAGTTGGGCAATGAGCTTGTTCACTTCATCAATATGCTCCTGCATGGATGAGTCCTTTTTCATTTTCAAAGTTGAAAGTCTCTTTCTAACCAATATCTGACTGACCGCTCCTTCTCGAACATAGATCGATTTCAATTTTGCAATTACTTCAGCACAAGTCTTTTCTTCCGAAAGCGAAACCAAAACTTTATCACTAAGAAATGATAACATCAAGGCATAGGCCTTCTTACTCGCTAAAAGTTCATTAGCTTTCGAAGAATCCGCTTCACGTTCCAAAAACATCTCTAAATTCTTTGCTGCGAAAACCGCTTCCATTCTCCTGCACCACAGAGAGAAATTTCTTCCGTCAAAAGGCTCAACGGAATATTTTATCTCGTCCCCCATGTTACTCCGCTACTGCAGTGATTTAGTAGCTGGGTAAAACTTAGAACTAACCACGCTCTGCTGTTGAAAGGTTGTGTAAAGCAGAGATTCAAACATATATATATATATATATATATATATATATATATATATATATATATATATATATATATAGCGAAGTTAGCAGTTTCCTGAAGCTTTGTGCTGGTAACCCTAGTAACTTGTTCACTAGTGACGTCAGCAGTGGAAATGGAAACAGCGATTGAACACATTTTAAGGTTTTTTTTTTAAGTAAAAAAGTCAAAATTAGTAAAAAAAAAAACAAGGAACTTACCCCATGTTTTCAACCGTGCTAGAACCCAAATTCAAAATAATGGAACATCAGAACTGTTTGAACAAAACTTTTCCCTGAGTCGGGTGAAAGAAGCGCATGCAAATTAAAAAGAGTAAAACTCGTTATTCATGAATGGGTGAATCAATTTAAAAAAAAAAAAACTTTTGAGGCATTAGTTTAACAACTTATGGATTATTAACACATTAAAAAATAGATAGATTTTTTTATATAGGTCAAGAAATTAGAATAATCTATTCATTCAATGAGAATTTTAAAAAGCAGCGAAAAGATTTATATACCTGGTCAACCGATAGTTTATCACAAGTATGGAGCTTAGCGCCCGGATAATTTTGTACTCTTTTAAAAGACTTTTATTGCACAAAATGGATCATCAAGGTGAAAAATTGAACAAAAAATGAAGTTACATATTGTATCATTTCTTAAAGTTAGAAAAAAAGTTATCCAACTCATTTCAAAAGAACGTTTTACTATCTAGATTATGTAAGATTTTGAAGGAATATAGAAGGACTGACCAACTAAAAAGTAATCGAAGTAAACAAGGTAGAGAAAGTGTAACACCTGGCACAGACGAGCATAAAACTAAAGTAAATCGTTCAAAATATTAATTGAAAAATGCTTCTTATGTTTGTAAGTGTTGGAAAGAATGTGAAGTTATCTGTCCACACCAACTACACTTGGACGGTTGCATGAACTGCAGTTTCAATCGCGAATCTACAAAGACCAAAGATAACCATGAAGCAGAAACGTGCACGGCCTGGAGCAAAGAGAAGCTCATACAGGGGCAACAAGATTGTAAAAGTTTTATATTCAGTGATGAATATTTTTTGAAACATCTATGAACAATAAAAGGTGTTCGGGTTTAAAAAGAAAAGCGTATGAGAAATCTTGTGTAAGACATTCAGTCTGATTTGACACATCCTTTTTGGTTTGTGGGTGCATGAAGGCTGCTGGAATTGGGAAATTGTGTATAGCTTAAAATAAAACAATGCGTGACATCCGCTGTTTATAAATAACACTGCATGATACTTCATCTGAGACACAGCAGTTACACATTTTATCTTTCAGCAAGATTCTACTCCGTGTCATGCCTCTAAATCAACTCATACATTTTAAACAGAAAGATTAATTTCAGTATTAAACTGGTCAAGCAACTCTACCAATCTCAATATGATCAAAAATTTCTGGTAACGTGTAATCTAAAAAAGCGGTTCAAGGCCTGGTGCTCGCCAAAAAATTGAGCTCGTTGCCGTATTGAAGAGGGTATGGAAATTGTCAGAAATGATAAATGTAATCAGGTGGTGAAATCCGTGTTTGAAAGGATTAAAGCAGTGAAACCAGCAAAAAATGACGCAGTCTAGTTTTCTTTTCTTTTCTTTTTTTTTTTTTTTTGAAAGCGTTTTTTCCCCCTTTAGTTTGAATATTCTAATTTGTTGACTCAATGTAAACCTTCATTATTTTAAACGTTTGGATTATTCTGGCTTAGATTATTTTTAATTGACTATATTTGAAATGAAATGCACACTTGAAGGTCTAAGAAAGATGGCACGTTCATTTAATTTTGTAATTTGCACTTAGATTTGGTTAGAATAAACTTTTTTCCAAAAAGTGAGAAGTATTCTATTATTTTGAATTTGAGTTGCATTTCAAAAAAAAAAAAATTTCTTAATGTGAGAAGAAAAAACCAATTGCATTTGGACAAACCTGCTGTACTATGCAAATGTTTCTTTTGTAAGAGAACGTAAGGAAATTAATAATACCGATCAACTTTTTAAAAAGACGAAATAAAATCATTTAAAAAACCATATTATGGTTTAAATGGTAGCTTTATCTTGTAAAATATCGAAAACGAAAAATAAAGAGGGTCTTGCCCAGCTCTCCCACTTACACACGCTTATGTATAAAAACGTTTTTAAGTCTCTCTCCTACTCTTTGTAGTTAGTTTAATTAAAATTACATCAGCATCATCTGAATCATAAAGAAGTTATTCTAAACAAAGTCTTTCGGGAAACTTTCCCTGGGCTCAGTTTCAATTATTGTTTTGGATTAAAAGGCGTACCTTGAAGAGCCAACTTTTGGTTACGCATACATTTTATTTTACTTGTATACTACTCTGGTTCTGATAAGTTCAGTTGCGATCTGCTGAAACGATTCCATTAGTGAAAATAGTTGAAAAGACAGCCGCTTCTTTTTTTTAATTTCAAACATCGAACTTGTGTTGCCGGTAATAACTATTGGCGTTGTGCCAATCAAAGACGCTCTCCTCTCAGCGTAAATACAAATGAGCATGTCCAAGGTCATGCATCAAGTTAGCAGAGTAAAACTCTACTTCTTTAGTATGTCCCGTGCCTAAAAACTGAGGCTACTACTAACTTTTTCTCTTTAGATAAACCTTATATTTTTAAGCAGAATACTAGATCTAGTAAATGATCCTGAGGTTAAAACTAAGTTTAAAGCATACAATGAGGTGCACTGTTTGTTTTCAGCAGCGCAGATAATGAATATGATGTTCGAAAATTCAACCGAACGCGAAAAACATTTTTCTTAAAAAAATACCTATCAATTACATTTAACCAATCAAAAAGATCACGGAATAATAGCTCTCAAAAAAAAAACTTTCGAGGGCTGCTTAATGAAAAGATATACTTTATCAAAGTTTTCAAGAATGTGACAAGAGAATGATTCTGAACTTCAATGATAGACTTTAAAAAAAGTAATTGACAGAAATGACCCCTGAATATGGACCTACTATTGCAGAAACCTTAAAGAAAGTAATCACAAAAATAGTTTAAGTTGGATACTGGATTAAACATTTTACTCTGTGATAAACGTTTAAGGTACCAGCAAGTTCAATATTTTCATGAAATATATTTTTTGAAAGTTGAAGTTTTCTTGTGCAACGAAAAGTGGGAGTTCAGCCGCAACAGAACGTGCTTAAGAGCAAAAAATCGAGTCACTAAATGGAGATTTCGTTTATCTGAAGTATGACGACAGAGATAGCTTAGAATTATTTATTCCGAGATGTTTTGCAAATTACGGTAAAAAAAATCACCTCATTTTTCGTTTATTAATTTTACGCGTGAAAGTAAAACATATTCAGTAGGGTGGAACGAAAAAAAAAGTTTTTGATTTTCAATTTGCCGTAGTGCGGAAAAGTTGCCTTTTCATGCAAACAAGATGTAAAAAAAAAAAAATATGAAAAATATTGAAGCACGTCTTGAGGTGCCGCAAAGAGCATAAAGCTTTGCAAAATTGCAATTTTTGCTACATTTTAAATTTTTTAAAAAAAATTTCAAATTTATCTTTATGCTTCAAATGCTGTCGAAAAGCAATTTTTATGCTCAACAGGTCGCAAAATAACTTTTTTTTGTTGTTCGGATTATGTCTTGAGGTGCCGAAAGAGCGAAGTAAGTTTCGCAAAAACGCACTTTTTGCCGAATGCACTGGCATCTGGGAGCTTGAGTCATTGCAGCAGCGGATGTGTAAATGGGGCGGGGCTGGTCAGCAGTGATTTGTGTGAGTGGGGCCAAGCTCAGATCAGGTGTCAATTTCTTTCTCGAGTTGAGTTAGTGAGCAACGTAAAATTTTGTTAGTTGGTAAGATACTTCATTGTCGTGAGTTGCAATGGCTCAGTCTAAACAAGTGCAGACGAGACAAACGTCAGAATGTCCTATTTTTGGAATCTTTAGCGATTTCAATGAAGTTTTTCTACCTACTTACGAAGGTGTAATGAAATGCTACTGTTTTATTAGACATGGCCTAAAAAGTGCGGCTGGAAAAGATCTTTCTGTAAGTGAAATATATATGACTTTTTAGTTTCCAGAATAGATTACATTTGGTCTAGAGCTTCTTTGAGACAACAGAAATATAAGCCTAATGGATTCTTAAATGGTAAAACAAAAGTATCAAACGAATTGAAAGACAAAATAGGTCAACAGTTCTAATCTTCCTGTGGTCACTTCCTTACCTATTGAAAATAACGTTCTTTTTGAGAACATACAGGACATAAGTACCGATCACAAATATGTATTGGATATGTGTCACTATATCAAGTGGGACTTGCTCACTAGATTTATCTTCAAGGAACCTGGGAAAACTTCCCCACTCCAGATGACTTACATTTGCAAACCGTATATTTCGATTGTACGTGGCAACTAAAAATCCGACTGAAAATCTCAAGACTCTGACTCAGTACATTGTTAAAGTGTAGTAAAGTATATTTTCCTTTATATGGGCGTGGCATTTTTTAAAAATTGTTTGAAACAAATAATAACACTGAAATATATTAATAGTAATCATTATTCATTCATACATTTTCAAGAAAGGATCCATTTCTTGTACGGATCAAGTGGGCAAAGCGTATGCTCCTGTGTCGTTTAAGATCAAGTTAAAACCTTCTCGTACTCACGGCTCTAAACATTTATTTGAACGTATCTTACATTCACGATATCTCTCTCATGATTTTAAGAACATTATAGACTGGGTTATATAAAGAAATGGGTATTTTGATGCAACAGAAAATCTCCATTTGGCAATGTTATGCAAAGAGCGTAGAAATGTAGGAGAACTTGAATTACGACGTGTGTTGAATGCAAGAACACAAAGTAGAGGCGGGGTTAAGAAGTTTAAAGTTCAACAAATAATTTTTGCTGCCAAAGATTACATCGATTTGATCTCGTGGGGTGAAAATGAAATAACCGAAAAACCCCTTGGTAAAACATTTGTCTAGTGAATCCCTCAAAGTGAAACTTGTAACCACTGAGCGGCTCTTAAAAAGTATGTTTCAGTCGCAGGAGACGAAAAATTGACTCAAGAGTTATTTGGAAGAAAGAGTTATTTGGTACAAAAAAAAAAAAAAAAAACACTTTAATGTGTCAAAGAAGTAGACACAAACATCATACAGGTTTAACCATTTATTTACAATCATTAAGACTACTTTAAATGGTAAAAATGGAATTGTTAATGTTTTTTATAGTATACTAGTGATACTCGCACGGCTTTGCCCGTTGTAAAAAAATTAAAAGGTCATTTGGTTTGCTTGTATATTTACAAATAATGTAAGAAGAATTTCTGCCAATTGGCTTGCCCATGTTACGGTTCCACGTTATGACAACTTGGCAATTTACTCGCCCATCTTATAATTTTGCTCGGGTAAATGTGATTAAAATTGGAATAGAAAAAGAACAAAATTGAATTTTGGAAAAATCGCTTCGAGGTGCGCACCCCCATGCTACAAACTAACTTTGTGCCAAATTTCATGAAAATCAGCCGAAAAGTCTAGGCGCTATGCGCGTCACATAGATCCAGACAGAGATCTAGATCTCCAGACAGACTTTCAGCTTTATTATTAGTAAAGATTATGATGTTTTTTTAAACTGTATTTTGTAATTAGTATTTTTTTCCTAATATAATGCTTAAAAAATGTATTTACTGCCATATTTTGTGCCGTTATATACAGTAGGAAAGCATAAAAAAGGAATTTCATTGTTAAATGGAAATTTCGGTTATTATCAAACTTTAAGCTCGTTGCGGCACCTAAAGATGTTGTAGTAAAGCAATGAAATTTCTTCTGCTTTTTTTAAAACTTAAATGACAACTTTCCCCCCCTCCCCCCTACGGCAAACCAAAAAAATTGAAAAAAAAATTTAAGGTCATTTTCGTTCCACCCTAATATTCAGTATTTGTATTTTAAAGCAAAGCTACTTTTATTTGTTGTAGTTTCTCTCTCTCTCTCTGTGTAACTTAAATAATTTTACTTAAAACAAAGTATGTGTGCATTTCATTGTTTCTATTTTTATTATTAATTCCAGAATGTTAGAAAAATCAACCCCTCCCCCCCAAAAAAAAAAATTAAATTGTTACTATCAAATTAAGTTTTCGCAATAATAGATTGCAATTTTGAAACAGCACTTCTTATCATTTCTTTGAAGATCTCTTTTTTTCTTTTCGAATATCTACGTTCTATACTTGATTACTCCTCGTTTGAAACTTTGAAAGTTATACAATAATCCTCATACATATAATAGCGAAAATCATTTATTGAGTAACGCTCTGACGTCACCAGCAATGAAACTCCATCCATAGCACGCGTGACGGCATTATCTCATTTTTGAAGCACCAAAAATTCAGTAAGTTATTTATAATTTGATAGTATTTTTTGACAATGTTTGACATGAAGGGAAATGCTTTCTTTTGACAAGGCTGAACTGGATCCAATAACTTAACTGTTTTACTGGTAAGACGTCATTTTAGGATAATGAAGAAACGAAAAAGTGGTCAACAATGAATGCTATCTACTAGAGTTCAGGATTAATCCACTGGAATTAAGGTTGACACTTCAACTGTCAAAATATCACTAAACAGGCAATTGCTTCGTTCAAATGTAGAAGTGATTTTTACCCGTCGCACCTTGACAGGCGATTTTCTAGAACTTAAAATAATCGTCAAAAAATCAAATGCGCACAGCTGTTATTCTTGAATAAAATTTGCAATCTTAATGAACTGGTTCTGAATGAAGCATACAGTCACGAAAATTTAACAGTTTTTTTTGTCAGATAAATTAAAGCTTTAATATAAAATACCGCCTTATTTATATCGTCGGTAAATTTCAATAAAACTCCAGGAAGTAACTTTTGTAAAAAAGAAAAGTCAATTAGATGCAAAAAGATTTATCGCCTGCAAAAATAAAATGATGAAAGGAACCAAATCCGTACCGCAGCAACACGTCCGTTGGTTGATCCTTACCGCAGATCCTCTCGCCCCATAAAGAAATGGATCATGTGACTCTTTACCTAGCAATAACAATTCAAATTGATCTAAAGCCAAGCTAAGGCAAAGTAAAATCAATAAAATAGCTTTATTACTCAAAAAAAAACTCGTTATTTTTCCCATTACCTAGCTTTTATAAAAGTGTCTCATACGATTATTTTTATTTACATTCTTATATATTTTTTCACAAAATTGATGCGGGAACAAAGACCGTCGAGAACCTCAGATAAAATTCTTTACAAGTACTGAGCTAAATGACATGTGATTAAACTTATTTTTAACTAATTTAAGTTTATGCTGCGGCAGCAAAAGTGATTGCAGTGAGCCCGTCAATGTGTCCCGTTCTGTATGCTGACGTTATGAAAAACATTTTCTGTTGTTCTGTTCTCCGCTAGCAGGTCCCCAAAAAATCTTTGCGTTGGAACCCCAAACCTGTAAATCTGACATCGACTATATCATTATTAATATGTATTATACATTTAAAAAGTACATCTGTATGCTAATAAAATATCGTCAAAGACATTGTGAAAGGATATCTGTGGCGGGTCTGTGTCCAGGAGACCGCATAGCACCTACAGTATTGAAACTTTGTACAAATCTACTTTGTGACCCGGAAATTTGCATCTGGGGTTTAATTTTTCAATTTCGAATTAGTTCTTTTTTTCAATTAATTTTTAAGCTGAAATTGCACTTAAACTACCTAATTAAGGGATGAAAGATTTCCCACACCCCTTAACGTTCTATGCCGTTCGAAAGAGATTTTTTCTCTGCATCAAATGAAGCTTGTTTCAATTTTCTTAATAAATTAGAACTGCATTTATAAGGGCTTCTATTTTAGCGAAAAGTCCTAAGCTCAAATCAATTCAAGATCAGAGCAAAGGAGCAAAATATATCACTAGAGACCGCAAATTTGAAAGCGACTTTTCAAACCCACAAAATTGCTGTTTTGCTATGCCTTCATACAATGAAATTTGATACAAAGTCAGATTGGATAATAGGCGAGGGGTGCAGTTTAAAGAGTTTCTTTAATAATATCTGCTTTTTTATGAAGTTCCTCTTCGGGTTGGAGCGGAGTTTTTGCATGTTTCTAAATTTAATGAGCTTTTTACTGAAACTCTATTTTTTATAGGAAGGAGAGCACGTTTTTTATTTTGTTCGTAACATGTATTTTAAGTTGCTTTAAACCTTCACCAACCAAATAAAATTCTGAAGCAATCTTCGAGGGTTGGTGAGTGGCAGCGCGCAGGGAACGGAGCCCCAGAGTGATTTAAAATATAAATATGTTCCGCATGCCAAAAAAATGTATAGCTTTTTAGCGTGTCGTTTTCATTTTTGTCTTAAATGTAAACATTTTTAACACTCTAAATTTAAAATGCCTTTAATTCCTAGAACTGCAAAACATTCATTTTTTCATCCTGTCACCTGACAAGATATTTAAACATTGAAACAGCAGTGTTTTTCTCCGCTACATCGAGTGGAAATGGGAAATGTTCTTCTAATGACACATTCGTTATGCAAAACATGCGAAATTTTGCTCAAATTAAGAAAAATATTGCCCATTAGTGGAACAAGCAATTTCACTAATGAGCCATTTTTCTAGATTTTTACTCAACAAAGCCTTTGGAATCGAAAATTCTCGTTAAAATAATGTATTTTTAACTTCTCACGCCAGGGATATGTTTAATTAATACATCACGTTTGGTATTAGTATTTTTCTTTTTTGTTTGATAGTTTTACGAAGCCAATTTTCAAGTTTCGCATAAAATACATTTAAAATCTTCAAAACTAATCATTTTCTTTAAAAGGGCCATTTCTAATTGATTCGTCATGGATCAATTTCAACGATTTCTGTAAAGAACCTAATTTCGATTCTTTACCAATTCCAAAAAATTCCAACCAAGAATTATCGAATTAAAGGAGATTTAAGCATCACCTTGATTCTTTCTGCATTTAATAATACAAAGCAATATACAGTGAAACCTGTGTAAGTTGACGACTCGCGGTGCAGTACTTTGGCGGTCAACGTAGACAGGTGGTCAACTTATAAAGGGCGGTAATATTTTTTTTTTTTTTTTTTTTTTGTTATTTCTTGCACCATGTATTCATTTTTTGAGGAATTCACTCTTACTCTTGCTGTTCAACTCACTTTCATTGTTTAACATTACTGAAAGTGAAACAATAATTAAAAATACTATTCAAATAATTTTGTTAGTTTTTCCTTGTTTTTAACTATATTAGACACTTTAGTTTTAGAAATTCCATATATGCCAGTTAATATTCTCTGGCTTTTTCCGTTTTCAGTTAATTTTAATATTTCATACTTTTTATTAATCTCAAGTTCAGCTAACTTTCTTTTTGAAACCTTTTTATGTAAAACTTATAGCACAAAGAGCAACAAGCTCGACTCTCCCAGTTCATAAAGGCAAAATCAAAATGCCCTATCTCTTAATCCCTTGCACCAGAAACATGTAACTTTACTCATTAGCAAGCCCAGATCTGCGGACCCGCAGTGCGAGAGGCCCGCGTCCTAAAAGGGGCTAACGGCCCTAGAAATTGAAGAAAAAAAAATAGAAAAAAAAAATCTAGCATTAAGGCTTATTCACTTTACTAATAGACACTGCTGGCCACTAGGGAGGGGCCCTACATATTTTGTTGCAAGAGAATCAAAATGTATAGATCAGGCCTGCTCTTTTTAGCACAATTCCTGTGTCACAACATATTGCAACAGAAAGGAAAGACTTTGAACTTTTCTACTGACATCTATTTTCATTGAACAGAGTACAAAAAGCTATATCTCAAATAGAACAACAAATGGAAAACAAGTTTGGAGAATAAAGAGCAGCATTAAGCTTTATGCTGCTGTTTAGTTAGTAAAATGCTGT
The DNA here is from genome assembly GCF_026930045.1 of Uloborus diversus. Taxonomy (NCBI): domain Eukaryota; kingdom Metazoa; phylum Arthropoda; class Arachnida; order Araneae; family Uloboridae; genus Uloborus; species Uloborus diversus. Next base: position 126,864,221 of record NC_072735.1, read on the forward strand.
TCTGTCATCAAAGCATTAAAAACATTCTTGGAAAGCTATGAAAAAAAATAATAATTTTAAAAAATAACTAATAAAATAAAATAATTTGCTGAAGAAAGTTTAAAAAAAATAAACCAAGTGGTCAACTTACAAAGGGTTTTTTACAATACTCCAAACCAAATTTGGCGAACATTAGTGGTTAAGATAGACAGGTGGTCAACTTACAGAGGTTTTCCTTCATTATATGAGATAGGACTAATTCCGTTCCCGACAAAAGCGGTCAACATAGACAGGTAGTCAACTTTACAGGTTTTACTATCTGAAACTACAAGTAATATTATGTGTACATTGGTAATTTATATTGTTCAGGTATTTAAAATTTATGCGGCGTCATTGAATTTAGTGCAAGTAGCTTTTGTATTCACGTGTTTTGCTTTTCTTCTCCCCCCCCCCTTTTTTTAGTGATTTTGCTCGTTTTTTTTTTTTTTTTTTAATAATTTTTTCGTCAAATATTCATGAACTTAATGTTTGATTAACACTAAAAAGACGTAAGGATCTAACTGATCCTTCGCATGGATCGTATAGTCAATAAATTGAATAATTTTTTAACTGAAAGTAATGGATCGTTTTGACTTTCCATAATATGAACCTATTTGATAACTTATATAATCATTTCGTTCTTAGCGTCAAAGAATGGTAAATATTCAACCGTATGCCTAGAAAGACAAAAGGGGCCAAAGTGACGACTACGGTATTTTGCACTAACAAGAAAGAAATTTTCCCTTTATCCTACTTACTGTAGCATGAATAAGTGCAATTCAATCTATTTTAACCCTCATTTTTCTATTTTTGCTGTCGGATGGGATTCTAAATGTGAAACACTGCCGACTGTCCATTAACCAATCTGCAAGGATCACTCCTCCAAAAGAGAAACTAAAACTTTACATTTTGTACAACGTCAAGCTCTTATTCTTTCGAGGGTAAAAGTCGAAAAAGGCGCGACTGTGAAAAGCATCACATGAAGTCAATGGATTACAAGTTGCCCGACGTTGAACCGACGAAACTGGTTAAAATCCTCATATAAATAATAGCCAATAATCGAGTAACCCACGTGTTTCAACAATAAAACTAGCACCACGGCATGATAATTTGATAATGTGTTTTGGTAATGCAGGGAAAGGCTTTATTGTGACAAGGCTGAACTCGATCCGGCAACTTAACTGCTATACTAGTAAGATTGTCACTTCAGAGGAATGAAGAAACAAAAAAAAAAAAAAATGGTCAACAATGAACGCTATCTACTGGAGTTTCGCATAGACTAATAATAAGAGTAGACCGAGCTTCCCCAGACTTGCTGATGAAAAAATTGGTTCAAGGATACATCATGTGACTAGTGGAAAGGCTTGGCGAAACCTTTGGCAGCATGGTTGCTAGATGGCAACATTATCTATAGTTTGGCGCTCGACATGTATTTTAAGACGTAATGTGTTTTCATTATAATTTTTTTTTTCCAGGTGCAGAGATTGAACTGTTTTTCTTTTAGTTATGCATTATTTTGACATTCGTAATTAGTTTTTGATCACAGTTTTCAGTAACTTTTATTTCATTTGGAAATCCTACGTCAGCGTTGGCGTAAACGGAATGGCGTAAACGTTTTGCGTTAACGCAAAAATGTACTAATCGGTATCTTAAATTGAAACTGTATGTAAAAATCTTTTCGTTTGCCGATTCTTTTTGGGCGTTTGCATCTTTAATTGCTTAGAGAGTTATTGAAATTGACTAAAGAAAATGCACAGTACTATCTAAACGAAAAACTCACTATATTAACAAAATATTTACAACTTAGAATAACAAATTTACAAATAGGATTTCATAAAAGCTCATTCTTCCGTATTCCATCAATTCTATTTATTTTATTTCTCGCTCGCGTTGATCGTCTGCTTCGATCAACGCCCGCTGTTGCTAGGATATCCACCAGTCACATGGTTTGGTTTATGAGCAGCAAAAGGGTTGCCATAGCTCGGTCTACTCTTATTATAAGTCTATGGAGTTTCGGGTTAATTCACTGAAGTTAGGGTTACGATTTCAACTCTCAAAATATCACCAAACAGGCAATGGCTTCGTTCAAATGTAGAAGCAATTTTTACTCGTCAAACCTTGTCGGGCGACTTTCTAGTTGATAAAATTGATTTTAAAAATTTAACGTATCATAAATTTAAGTGTATGCTTTACCAAAGATTTTTTCAAGCTCCTTTTCCTATTTTTTTTTACTTCCTTTTACAAAAAAGAAAGAATTATATTCGCGAAAAAAAAATCACTCAAAAATCGTCCTTAATTTCCATTTTGCTCAACCCTGAATGAATGTTGAGTTTTTTTTTTCAACCTGACCACACGTGGATAAGTGCCTAAGAACGTATAGAATCCCGAAATATCCATTTTGACAATTCCCGAGTTAGTTACAACGAGTTTTCTCGTGACGTACGTGTGTATGTATGTATGTATGTGCGTATGTATGTCGCATAACTCAAGAACGGTATGTCCTAGAAAGTTGAAATTTGGTACGTAGACTCTTAGTAGGGTCTAGTTGTGCACGTTGCATTCGGGTGTTTCTAAAGGGGGTCTTTTGCATCTTTTTGGGGGGAAATCATTGTTAATTTCGATGCAAACTCAAGTGGTGTTATAATTTGGCGGATACTTGGCGACATATCGCCAGTCTTGTAGTCGCCAATTTGGCGACAAATTTGGCATTTTTTTAAAAAATCTGGTTTTAATTTGACCACTGTTGGTGATATTTAGAGAGTTAACTATTGAATCACATTAAAACTGCCAATAATGTGGAAATAACATTAAATTGGTGTAAAAGGAAGTCATGTGATGCACACATCAGCTCGTTTTTTTTTTTTTTTTTGAAGAAGCAGAACAGTCTTAATGTAGGAACGAAATTAAACTATTGATTGTGTGCATTAAAAGCATTTCAGCTAATGAACAGATAAATGCACGGTAATGGTAAGTAGTCATAGACAATAATAGCCAAGGAGATTTCCATCTAATTGCCTTTTACGGAAACTTAATTTTACAGATGGATGAATTGTAATGGCAAGTTTTACTGCTTCAAAACACATAAGTTTTAACAAAGTGTGAACGTGTACTCAACCCTTCATGTGCAATTTAATCCTTCAGTTTAAATAATGAAGTTCAGTCATGGCTGAGTTTCCTTAAAAGTTGTTAAGTTGTAATATTTACGTTCCCCATCCAAGAAATTTAGTATTCTTATTGTGCAGAAAGTACCGGGAAGACTCAGGTTCCCTGTTAAACAATGTTCCAGAGATAAAACAATGAATATTTTCAAGTTTAATTTTGCTAATTGGGAAGGAAATTTGTGAGTAAACTTTGGCAGTTACCCTTTGTATATCTCTTCGCATATACCCGTTTCTTGATATTCAAGTGTGAAATAACGATGGATATTTTACTTACTTGCGTGGGTAATATTTCTCTTGATTTTCGAGATGAAATATATTGAATTTAACTTTGAGTAAGTGGTGCAAACACGAACAAAGATTTAGGGAAGCAGCTATTTACACCATAATACAATCTTAAATGCATTACATTCCTGGGAAAAAGCAGTTATAGATGTACGCACTTTATGATAGTTTTAATTTTTTATAACTAGTAGAAATTTGATCCGCTGCAACTGCGATGGATTTTTTTTTTTTTTCAAAGAGGTGTGAAAATTCAGGAAATATTCAAACAGCTGTTTTAAAGTTTCTTCTATATATTCGCAATACTCAAACTGAATGCATATACTCCTTAGTTCTTTTGCATTCAAGGTATAGTATCTTCACTCCTTCTAGTGTAGTCTCGTACAGAAAAAACTCCAGTAAGTCTCTTTCTCTCTTTCTTCACCCCTACTTTTGTTTTCTAAGACTTATTTTTTTTTCTGCTCTTTGTGAAATTACAGTTTTCCAGTCTTTGCATCTTAAAAATTGCTTTTTCATTTTTAAAATGTGACTCATCCACTACTAAAGACTCCTCCACTTCTCTTAGTTGAATTCCAAATAATGTGATTTAAAATTATAAAATCTGTTAAGCATAAAGAAATCCTCATCCTCATGTATGTGATAGCCAATGATAAAGAAATGCTCCCGAGGTCATCAACAATGAAACTCACATCACGGCGTGATAATTTGAAAAAAATGTCTTGGCAATGTTTAACATGCAGGGAAAGGCTTTATTGTGACAAGGCTGAACTGGATTCGGTAACTTAACTGTTTTACTGGTGAGACTGCGCCATTTCAGGGGGACGAAAAAACGAAAAATAGGTCAACAATGAAAGCTATCTACTGGAGTTGAGGATTCCTCCACTGGAGTTAGGGTTAAAATTTCAACCATCAAAATATCACCAAACAGACATTTGCTGCGTTCAAATGTAGAAACAATTTTCACCCGTCATACCATGAGGGGCGATTCCCTAGTTTAAAAACAATAAAGATGCAAATTAGAAATAAGCGACGAGGCATTTTTTATGCGAGTTGTAATTATATTCATTGTATTATTAATTAAAACTCAGCATTTTGATAGTTATGTGCAATGAAAAATGTTTATATATTTAACTTTTTGTATAAGACTTAAATATTGGTTAACCACGATTAATTTCTAATAAATACAGCGAGTTTTGAAATAAAAAAAAATATTCACTTTTTGATGATAATTTTGAACTTTGAAACTGAATAATCATTGAATAGTATTGCACAGGAAATAAAAAATTCAAGCAGGATATTTACCTGTGCGAAGAACTTATTCAGTTTTTACTTCTCCTTTCAACGAAAACTTATTGAACGTTAATTACTTTCGCTTATGTGAAACAAAACACTGCTAAGTGGCTGTCCCTTAGTATGTCACATTTTTTTAAAGCTGCCCCCCCCCCCCTCTCTCTCCTGTGTCACAAACTATCACACTTTATCTTACCCCACCCCCTCCCCTGTAACATGCCACACGGTTTTTATCAGCCTTTTGCTTTAAAAAATGTGCGATGTCCAACTGCGTGATACCCCTCTATGCTCCTTGTCACAAACTATCACAATTTCATGAACCCTTTTCCTCCACTCAAAGTGTAACATCATTTTTGGAAGTCTCCTAAAATAAAATAATGTAGGAAAAATTGAACGTATCATTTAGTCTACTTAATTGTTCAAGGTTCTTTTGGACTGTGTGTAAATAACAAGAAGAATACCCCAGACAGATTTACTTGTATGTGGCGTTCAGAGCTAAATTGGACCAAGTTCATAAACGACATGATCCACTTTAGCCTGAATGCCTAATATAAAAAGATCCCAAATTGGTTTGTGTGGAATCAGATATCCCGAGAAAAAATGGATCAAGTCGTTCATGACCTTGATTTACTTTAACTCTGAACGTCTGATACAAATGATGTGGACAAAAAATTACCAATTTGCAGTTGAAGAAAAGTGTGGTCAAGTAATGATGACAGCCATGCGTTTACGGTTTTTTTTCTTCTTCTTCTTTTTGTCTAGCACGTGCACAGTAAGCTGCAATGCTGGATATACATTTCCTGACGGTTCCACAAGCATAGAATTACATTGCTCACACGTAACTGGCCTATGGAGTCCATATCAGAACATACCTGATTGCAAAGGTAAGAATGGTAAAGCTGATAAAGAAATTTTAACAAGAAAAAAATATATTTTTTTTTACATAATTGAACAGAACGTTAAAAACTTTCCTTCGCATATGTAATAGTATCCAATGGATTTTTAAAAAACGATAACTTCTTACAAGTAAAAATGTGTATGAGTTATCTAAAGCGATTGTGTCTAAAGTCATTTACTATATTTACTACAATGTTAAATGGACAATGGGTTGCCAAATCAATGAGGTCACTCAAAAAAATTCGTGATTTGATGAAATAGTAATGAAATTCGTTTAATCCCCCCACCTCCCAGTTTTGCATATTTTACTTTATGTCCAAGATACACACTGAGCTAAGGAAGTAAGGGAGGGTGGCTCAAACTGGGCAGGTCGCCCAAAGCGGGTAGGCCTTCGATGCCCCCCCCCCAGGATATGTAAGCGGCGATGCATACGTATGTCGTGTTTATATGAACACCCCCGAGTTTTTATCAGTCACAGCGAAGCAACAGTGAAGCAGCATGGCGCGACCAGGCTTAAAATAAAAAAATGATACATTTCTAAAAAAAAAGATGTTTTGTAACGTATTGTAACGGATTCGGTGCGACTTCCTCTTTCTTGAAATGAAGACCCAGTTCTTGATAAAAACACAGGAAATTTATTTACACTATGTACAGGAAAGATCTTCAACAACTGCTAAATTATTCATTAGCAATTAAGCAATTATCACACAACACCGTAAACTCAACGTTTACACGCGTATTTACTTCCAAATACGAAAACAACACAGCGAAATGCCTCGCTATAAACAGAGCAAATCCGCTCTCAGTTCGAAGTCTGAATCGAAACTCCACTGTTTATCCATCGCTAACGGCTGATATAGACCCCGAAAAGAAATTTCTCAAATATTCCAGAAAAAGCTACAACGTTCTACAACTACACTTTCATTGATAAAATCAGTGAATGAAATAAGAAAAAAAAGAATAGGGGGTTGTATACTTTAGCCATATGTTAAGGGGTTGTATATTAATTACGGGAAATTATTTACAGGTTACGTTACTACAATAATTACTATTTACAGGATTTGTAACAGTATGATTAGTCGAAGAACAGCTTATTTTTTTGGTTGTAAATAACATTACGTTATTCTGACACCATCCACCTACAAACTACGATAGTCATTTCGTTTATTTCTTTTTTAAATTTAAGGTTATAATTATTGAAATACAAAACGTGCCCTCGGGCAAAGCGGGTATAGGATTTAATCATCTATTTATTTATAATTTCTTGACTCGTGTGCTGACTTAGATTTTCTATTTCAATAGGATAAGTATAACTTTAAAAAGTTATTTTTTAGGAGGGCAATTAATTAGTCTATTGATTAAATCAGTTAGTTATTCATGTTTTATAAACAAATGTGCTAACTATAAATTCGATAAGTACAACTGTTTTATGTATTTTTTTTATGTATATAATGGCTGATAGCTAGTCAACTATTTTGATCATTTATAACTTCAGATTTGATTGGCAACTGTACCAAATCACAATTAGTTAAGCTTACCCGCTTTAGGCTTCCTGGTAGGGCGAAGAAGGTTTTTCAAATGTTTGTAAAGTTCGATAATAAATAAATATTGGGTTTGCAGTTATACAAAAATCACTTTTTATTTCGAAGTTCGAGAATCCTGCTAGGAAATAAAACCGAAATTATTGCGATAAAAGTCTAAAAACTGCAATTTTCGAGCGTTCTTCAAAAACCTACCCGCTTTGGGCCACCCTCCCATACATCGGAAAAAATAAGAATAAAGGGAGGAAAATTTTAACAAAGAATAAATGGAGTACTATGTCAATATTCGGTCACGTTTCTTTTGGCCTTTGATAAGAATTTAAATTTTTTGGACAGTATTTCTGTGCAGAGTTTTATACATCACTTTATGTGGGAATCGGGATACCATACATTTATGTTGTTTTGTTGTGTTATTTTAATTGAGAATTTAGTGCTTTGCGATTTCCTAGAAAGTTGTAGTTAGTTGCATATCAGGAAAATTTTCTGGAAAGCGCAAAACTAGGATATTACAATCTTCTAAAAATGTTGGAATTCTTCTTGTTTATGGCGAGTAACAGAATCTTGCATGAAAACAAAATATTTGCCGTTCGGGGTACATTGACGAAGCCGTTGTTTCGGGTAAATTAGCAATATTAGTTTGAATTCGTCTTGTAGAGTTTTTTTTTTTTTTTTAATAATAGTATGAAGGCGTCCAAATCTTTTAGAACTGATTAGAATCCCCAATATTGCCTCAATAACATGATTAACCCTCAGTGGTTTAGCAAGTGTGGGGTGGAGGAGCGATCCGCCCCGGGCGGCAATGTTTTGGGGCGGTGATTAAGCCCCCTTGATGTGAAAAAATTTGAATAAAGGAATCATACTTTAAATCTATTACTGGAGGAAAAGAAAAAAAAACTTTGAAATGTAAGGTTTTGGTAAAACTACAACTGCGTTTCTCAGTGTTCAAAGTTGAAATAATTCCGTAGTGAGCGAGCCCCGCAACCTTCTTAATTCATACTTAATTGCATTGGAAAATATTCTAGAAAAGACCCCGTCTTCCTAACGTTACCAAAGGCTAAAACTGACTTTAGTTTTGAAGATCCGGGAGACCCCCTCCTTTACCTCAAACGTTAATTGCAAATAGTCATCTGTAAACATTTTATGAAATAAGTTGTTTTAGTTTTTCTTCTTTCAGTCACAGTGGTTTATTTATTTTGAAATGGAACCTTTTCATCGTAGTAGCTTAAGCGAATCCTTAAATTTCTTTGTAAATGCAAGAAGTAGTATAAACTTACAACAGCAATGTAAAACTTATAAATTCAGTTGCACCACACCTGCTTCTAACTATTTTGAATCTCATTATGAGCCAGCTCTCTGTGTAGCCATACTTTTGTTGCATAAAAAGGTTTTTTCATATTTGAATTAGAAAGAATTTTCTAAGTTTCACCTGTTCGTGTTTCAGGATCATCGGGAGGCGGATCATTAGGAGGTGGATCATTTGGAGGAGGATATGATGCCAGCTCTGCATATCAAAGTGAGCATTATTTTATCTGAACAAAATTAATACAGATAAAATTTATGAAATGTTTCTTTTACATGTTAAATTCCTTTATTTCGGTGATATATCTACAGATCTTAATACCAACTGTCTTGGGTTAATCTTAAAAGTTAGGAAGTTCAAAAACTTTAATTAATGCATAAGACTTTATAGGAAAAATAACAAAGCAGTAAAAAGCAGACCTTGATAATACTCTGGATTTGGATAAATACTGTAAATGACCATTATGTCTCACATTAAGGTTTCAAATCATTTTATTATAGTTTTTTATTCCTGATCTCAGCAATTTAAATGTAATATTTGCTTTAATCAATAGACTCGTCGCACTTTTTCTAAATAATAAACTATCTTTCCATTTTAGATTCCTACAAAAAGCAGTACAGCGAATCTTCTTACCAAGGTAAAAATTACATATTATATTAAGTTGAATATTTATGAGCTCCTGTTTCATAACTGACAATGAAATACACCATTAAAAAAATGTTTTTAAACAAGGGAAAAAAAAGTTTTAATGTTACGTGCACTTTGGTATCTTAAAACAATTGTTTTTTCTAATTGTCAGTTGTCCACGGACAAGGAACGGTTGCTACGTTTATGGCAAAATTCACATTACGATGGGTGTTTGACCCTGATGTATCGACATGGAATTGGAACCCCTTTTTTTTTGTACATTAAATTAAGTAATGACAACTGTTATTACATTTGTTGCATGATCAATATCATTGCTCATTTTGGTTGAAAATTGAAAAAAATACATGCATGTTTGGACCGCAGCATGAAAAAGCCCCAATTTCCTCTTAAAAAAGAACTCACTAATGTAGGCAGATTTTACCTTTATAGCAAATTTCATGATGTAACTTTAATTTTACAATACAGCCTGTGTTCTAGTTTCAAGTACAGCACATTTTAAATACTTTCTAAGAAAGAAATGTTAGTATTTCTGTAGACATAAACACGAATAATAATGGTCGTAACCTTGCTCAAAATGTATCTTCATGTTTTTTGACATGATCACTCAATAGTTTCAATAAAATGAAGATTCTCGCTTTGCAGCGATTAGTTATGTCTTTTCACCTTTGCTGACAATGATAGCCAATTGACTTTATTTACAACGCCAGTAAAAAGCTGAAACTTTGCATGTAGTAAGTTGATTTCGCTAGACAATAGGGGAGAAATGTGGCAAGCTCTAATTTTTGAAGAAAACGTAGACGGAGCAACAAGTTGATCCACTTCTGTGGATATTAAAAGTAACTGACATTATGCAACTTCTGTACCCGACGTAAGAATAACTCCTTAACTAACGATGTTTTGACATTGCTGTACCGTCACAGAGGATTACTTTTTTATTTTAGTCACCAGAAAATCAAGTCGCTATAGTTTTGGATTCGTAGAGCTTTTTAAACCAATGGTTTCTCAGACTTCTGAGTTTATATGTAATTACTACTCTAGCAACATCAAGTAATAATATTAACAAAATAGAGTAGTATTTTTTTCTGAAAAAGACTTTAAAAAGGTGGTAGAAAAATTGAACCCAATAGTGTATTCAGTTACAGGGGGCGTTAGGAAAAGCAGAATACAATATTAGTGAAAGGACATACTACTAATAATGTAAAATAGGGGTTTTAAAATCCTTTTCTGATTCTTTGCCCTTAATAGAAAAATAAAAAGGTTCGCCTGCATATTTACAAATAATGCATGGTGAATTTTCTCGCCAATTGGCTTGCACCCATGTTACGGTTCCACGTTATGATAATTTCGTAATTTACTCGTCCATGAAAAAGAACCACATCGAATTTTCAAAAAATCGCTTCGAGGTACACACTTCCATGCTACAAACTAATTTTGTGCCAAATTTAATGAAAATCGACCGAACGGTCTAGGCGCTATGCTTGTCACAGAGATCCTGACAGACAGAGAGACTTTCAGCTTTATTATTAGCAAAGAAGACTATATTGTTTTATTTACAACTAGTGATACCCACATGGCTTTGCCCGTAATAGAAAAATCAAAAGGTCTTTTGGTTCGCCTGTATATTTACAAATAATGTATGGTGAATTTTCTCGCCAATTGGCTTGTACCCCTCTTACGGTTCCACGTTATGATAATTTCGTATCTCGCCAATTGGCTTGTGCCCATGTTACGGTTCCACGTTATGATAATTTCGTAATTTACTCGTCCATCTTATATATTTTTTTTTCTTAAAATTGGAATATCAAAAGAACCACATCGAATTTTCGAAAAATCGCTTCGAGGTGCACACCCCCATGCTACATACTAACTTTGTGCCAAATTTCATGAAAATCGGACGAACGGTTTAGGCGCTATGCGCGTCACAAACATCCTACAGACATCCAGACATCCTCCGGACAGAGAGACTTTCAGCTTTATTATTAGTATAATAATATAAAGATAAAATGCTGGGATGGGTATGATTTCAAGGAGGCGCTCGGGGGCTGTTTGCTTATGCCACGATTTCCATGCACAGGATGTTTTATAATGTGATTTAAAGCCTTAACAGCTATTTCACTAATTTTATGTCAATAATGTCGTTTCTGGAGCTTTTTGACTGACCGATGGTGGTTTTTATAGCCACATACTTTCTATTTCTGCCAAGAGTATCACAAAAATGGTGTTGTTGGTTGCTCAAAAGAAAAAAATAACTTAAAAAAAAAGTTCAACTCGAATTTGGGACATTGAATTCAAGGTAGGAATATACCTTGAATCTTATTTTAAGAATTTTCTTACAAAGAATCAGTTATAACCTTATTTGTGCTTCTAACCTATATCATAAAATGTAAAAGTTTAGATATTTCTTTATTTGACAGTAAAAAAAAATCACATATATAAACAACTTTGATTAAAAAAAAAAAACAGTGAGATGGTTAAGGACAATAATCCGGGTAAGCCGCTTTACAGTAGAATGCTATGTAGAGCGAAAACAAGACTAGGAAAATTATGCAGTTTAAAGAAAATAAAAAGTAAAAAACATTACATATATTTTTGTAATGTTAGAAAATTAAAATGATTTTGGCAGATAATTTATGCAAAGTATTTTAGCATATATCGCCCATCTTTCATATACTGTTGCTATTAATTTTGTACAACTTCCTTCCACGTTAATACCATTTAATAACATTAAATTTTGCTTTATGAAATTAATATAAAGGATTGACTGTAGCAGAAAATGTATCTTTGCAAAGCTGTGCTTTTTGTAAAAATGCTCAAAATTTTCTCTTGATTGACATTGGGGTTTTATCTGGACATGAACCTCAACCTTGATAATTAAATGTAATAATTAAATTTTTAAGAAATGTTTCTAAAATAATTTTTGCGTGTCAAGTGATTGACAACTATTTACTGTTACATTTTGTTATTATCTTGTTATTTATTTATTTATTTTGTATTGTTGTATCAAACGCTTTTTAGAAACATGTACTCGCTCATTAAAAAAAGAACGAGCATTTGCTGACTTAAAAAGACTGACAATATTCACATTATTTAATCTATTTTTCTTTATTTATTCTGATTTGAATTTAATTTACAATAATAATAACAGTACGTACTTTACATTTTTGATTGCATTTCTAGGTTTTGCTGGAGGTTATGGCCTTGGATCAGCTCAAATATGTAAGTATAGTTAAGTTGGATATTCTCATTTGTCTCATTTCATTTGTTGTTGTTTTTAAAGACACAAAAATAAAAATTAGTAAAATTATTTCTAAATATAAAGCACTTTATATTCAGTAAATGAGATACGTGTCTTTTATCCAGTTCAAGTACGCTTTTTTTAATTGATTATGTAAACACGCATTACGAAATTAGGACCCTAGTCTTACATGCAGCTGCAGATTTACTCCGTTGTGGACCAGTCATTAAGGACTCTTCCTGTGTCAAACGTAAACATTTTTTTCATGAGTAGTTTCGGATCCTGTTTGAGAGAATTTTGTCGTGGACAATGGGGTCGTTTCTAAAATTTTAAAAGTATTTTTTTCTGAAAGAGCATGCTTTAAAACATAGCATCAGACCATTTTTTAAATAATTTGACTAAGTTTAATATTTAAAAAAAAAATAATTTAATCGGTGCGCTTTCATTGTTTAACGCTTCTGCCGATGACATCACAAATGATGAAATGCCATTCACTGTTGCCATTGTTGCCATTCAAAAGAGCAAAACATTTAATTCGCATCTTTACTCACGTGTACTGGCAACAATATGGTTGATAGCAAGCGTAGAGGCAATTTTTAACTCGCTGCTTGATTATCATATCGTGGAAACGCAGTGAAAAATGCGCTAAAGGACATCATTTGTGACGTCATAAACACCACGCCTTGTTTGAAAAATCGACATTTAAAAAATTATTAAAATATAATTGTTTGGAAAATGAAAGTATCTTCTGGGTCCATGTTTCTTTTTGGCTTATTCTATCAATTTCTGTGAATAAAAGTATGTAGTACTTTTGACTGAAGGAAACAACCCCCTTGCGACATAGTAAATTTGCCACTGGTTGTATGAGTAATTTGTGGTTTAAATACAAAGTTAAAGTCCATAAAATATTATTTAATGCAAAAATTACGTGTTTGAACATGATCCCGCTCGATTGCGCTCCACTTGTACCTGGCATAGCAATTTTGGAAGGCATTCTATTACTTAAAATTGTCGTCAGATAGCGCTGCTTGAAAACCGTAAGTAACCGTAAAGAAAATGTATGCCATTGAAGTTGGGCATTTAGAGGAAAATTGGCTTTTAAATTGTGCAAATACGGTTGAAATTCATCAATAAAATTGGAATGCCAAATCAAACCACAATCCAAACTTGTCAAATATCTTTAATCTGTTGTCATCAACTAAAAGCTTCATCACAGTGACCTAAATAATTTAACAGGAAGAATATCGGCCTTCGGTGCCCCAATTGACCAATATAGGAATCTCAGTTTATTATCATATTCGTCAAATCTCTTCAATATGTTGTCGCCAATTAAAAGCTTCCACCCATTGGTCTAGGTGCTTTGGTAGGAAGAAGATCGACCATCCGTGCCACTATTGACCAATATAGGAATCCTGGTATTTTCCTTGGTTCATATAGCTCTTTTATTGTTTGTGTCGGTACAAGTGCAACGGGATCGAAACGAGACTGACTCTAGCGGTTAACTTTTACATCCTATGTTAAATGTTTCTAGCTAGTCAAGGAAGTTCATGTGCACAACCGAAGAGTCCAATGAATGGAGCACATCACTGCAGTATGGCCAACGGCCAATGGTAAGCATACTTGAAAGAGACCGTTATTCACAAATTTCTTTACGCTTATAGAAATACGTCAGTGATATAAATTATCATTGCTCTTAATACAATATCTTGTGTTGCATTCAAAAATTTATTTTAAAAATCAGACAATTTTGGAGTTTCGATTTTTTTTAAATAACTCGCCTAAAATTATTATTTGAAGGTAATTTAAGTCAAAAATGAAAATGTTTCACTACTTAAAACCATTACTTTCGATGTACATAAGTTTTCGTGTGTGCAAAATAACCACCAATAAGGATCTTTTTACATGCATAACTTTGTCAATATGTTAAAAACCTTGAATCGTCAAATGAAAAAAACTCTCAAACTAATGCGTCTGTGCTGTACTAAGAGTTTTAAAAGCGTTTAAAGTCTCAAATATAATTTCAAATAGGAAAAGTATATTTTTTAATTTATTCGGAGGAAATACTGTACGAAATTTTGATTGTATAAAAATTATACTTCCAATATTACGTACACACTTATAAAAAATATGGAAAAATTAACGACTCGAAGAAAAATTCAGGAAGTCAGAAATGAGACATGAATAATACTAAAATATGTTCCAAAGTCACATAAAGCCAGGCTTACATGCATAAAATTAAATATGTATACAGAAAAAGACTCAGTGTTACTGCAGAGTTTTGACGTCACCCGTTCTTCTTCGCCTTTTTTACTGAATTAATAAAAGCTCTGAACTTCTCTTTTATTTGAATACTTATTAGAAAACGAATAGACTGTACACTTTATTTAGTAAAATAATTATATTTCTTTTGTTTTGAAGATTTAACTTAGAATGAAGTATACATGCACGCATTTTATTCTTTGTCGTATCATTATTGTGTACATACACTCTTCAAACTTGAGTAACCATTGACGCATCATCTTTTGTCAAAAACTGTTGATAGTAACTTCAAATAACTCAGAGGTGCACCTAGAGGGGGGGAGGGATCATGGCGCAGACTGTGCCATTGAAATTTTTAGGGGGGTGTATTAAAGGGACATTTTTCTTATTTTGGGAGGGTTTTTGCTTTGGGAGGTCTCTGTAATATTGAGGGGGGTGTGCGCCCTTGCCTTAGGGGGAGTGGGCACCTTTGAATAACTTAAAAGATTAAATGAATCAAATATGCAAAGTAACCGCCTACCCCCCCCCTTTTCTAAAGGAAATAATCAAGTTTTGAATAAGACAAATAAAAATGCATGTTTTAATGGAAATTAATATACCGCAAGTAATGAGGTAGTTTCCGAAATTTCAAAATTATTTTTTTCTGAAAGAACATGCTTAAAAACTTATGATTTAAACATTTTCAAAATAATTAGGCAAAGTTTAATATTTAATATTTAACAATTATTTTAATCGGTTCGCAGATTGAATTTCATTTTTTACGCATCTGCTTTTTAAGCTTACGCACACCACAAGTGATGAATTGCCATTCACTGATGTCATTAGCGCACAGGGCAAATTATCATAACCTGGCAACGAGGTTGACAGCAAAGCGTAAACATTTAGCGCGGCAATGGAGTAGCGTGCCACAGTACAGTACTTTTGTGACGTTATAGAGACCATGTCCTATTTCCACAATCGGACATTTAAAAAAAATAACAAAAAATGAACTGTTGGGGAAAATAAAAGTTTCTTCTGTCTCCATGTCTGTCTTTTTTTTTTTTTGCTTATTTTATCAATTTCAGTGACTAAAAGTAGAACTGAAAGTAGTTGAAATATTATGTATACTTCCGTGCTGATCACAAAAGTCATATCTGCACTTTTTATCAAAATTGAGTTAGAGTCACCAATTGTTTTTTTTTTCACCTAAATACAATGATTTATAGTCACATGCCAATAGGAAATATATTTTTTAAAATTCTTAAAAAACTCCATCTGAATCAAATACATGGAGCCGCACAGCTTTGTACTTCAATTTTTCGGTTTTAAATTAAGCGGCAGATACCATTTTTGCGCTTAGAACTGCAGTATAGTGAATTTCGCCCTGAATTAAAGGCAAAATTCTTCTTTCTTTATTTTATTTTTATTTATTTTTTTTTATTTTTTTGAATAACTCATCTCAATTTGAGGGTAATTTAAATTAAATTTGAAATGTTTCATCTCTTAAAATTAATGGTTTTAATGTGCTATACTAGTTTTAATGGGTACGAATAAGAGACTTTCAAAATGCATGACTTTGTCAATCAATGAAAAAACTTGGAAAACCTGGTTAAAAAAAATATTTTCATGGATAAGGCCTTCTCAACGCATCCAGAAAATAATTTTCAGTGAGTAAATACAATTTCTAGAAACCGTCCTTATAAAACGATGTCTCTAGGCATGCACTATTTCCTCTTATTAATACTTGCATTTCTTCACTTAATAAGCAACTTCTCTTTAGTTTCATAATTGGTCTGCAGAAAATGCGAAAGTCTGGAACTCATATTCGTGCTTCGGAGTAATGGCTTCCTTTTCACAACAAAGAAAAGTTAATCCCAGCTGTCACATGTCCAAGACACTTCAGAAAGCTGTGACACAACCCGCGGAGAAGGTGTTGGAGAATTAATTTGTATGCAGCTAAGATAGCACCTGAAAAGAATGCTTGCCGGAAATTTTCTTATTCGAATTTTTAATAGCTATTTAGAAAATTCTTTCATAATCTTCTTTCTTGATAATAAGTAGTTTTGGCAGATAACAAGTGTAGTTGGTGTAGACTTGATAACCCTGAAATAAATATGCTTGTGTATTTGTTTCCTATACAAACAGTTTACCTCGGATCTTCTATTAATGGGATCGTTTCCAAAATTTTAAAAGTATTTTTTTTCTGAAAGAGCATGCTTAAAAACATAGGATCTGACCATTTTTTGATAAATTTGGTTAAGTTTAATATTTTTAAAAAAATTACTTAAATCGGTGCGCTTTCATTGTTTGTCTTCTGACGATGGCATTACAAATGATGAAAGGCCATTCAGTGTTGCCAATCACAGAACAAAATATTTAATTCGCATATTTACTCACGTGTATTGGCAACGATATGATTAATAGCAAGCGTAGAGCGCAATTTGAATTCGCGGCTCGATTATCATAACGTAGAAACGCGATAGAAAGATACGCCGAAGAGCATCATTTGTGACGTCATCAAGACCACGCCTTGTTTGAAAAATCGGGCATTTTGGAATAATAATTAAAAAATAACTGTTGGGAAAATGAAAGTATTTTCTGGGTCCATGTTTTTTTCTTTTGCTTATTCTATCAATTTCAGTGACAAAAAGTACTACTTTTGACTGAAGGAAGCAACCCCCATTTGGCTCGGGGTATTTTTCTGCCCTAGATGGGTGTTTTCAAAAGTCGCAACTGCAATGTATTCTAATTTTTAATTTAGAGTTAAAAAAATTAAAAAAAAAATTGCAATGCATGCGTACTGCTTCTTGAATAATTAACTCACTATTTCTCATAAGTTCGAGATTTATATCAGTGTTTTGGTGTCCAGATGTAACGGAAAAAATTCAAGCATTTCTGAATTTTTAAAATATTTTGATTATTTATGAAGAAAGTTCCAAACACCGGAAGTGTTGCCTCGAGCTAGCATTCAGTTAGTTTAAAGTGATTTAAAATAACAAAATTAAAACATTTACCTTTCCAATCTTTACAGATAAAACTTAAAACACGTATTTCTAGGTTTTTAGCTTTTAAATTATTTATGAAAAAATATGTGTATAAAATCAGGAAATATTGCCTCAAGTCAATTTTGAATTCATAAAAGTAAAGATGGTTAAAAATGAAGTTACAAAATAAGACTAAAGTATTTACCTCTCCAATTTTTACCGAAAATTCACAAAACACCAGCAGAACAATATTTTATTATTTTATAAATAGCAGGAGGATGGCACTTTTCATAGATACCGACAACGAAAAAACAATTTCAATTTTCAACAAGTAGTGCTAAAACTGCGAAGTTGTTTTTTTCAACACCCGTCCATTTACTTATTGAAATATTTTTTGCTCCATGGGATACAGTGAATGAAAATTTATTCTGTGAATTTGTTGAGTGATTTAGCAGTATGTTGACTTCAGTCTAAACTATTCTATAAAAGGTTAAGCAGTGGCGTCACTACGGGGGGGGGGGGAGGCGGTCCGCCCCGAGTGTCACCAGTGTTAGGGGTGACACCTTAAATGGAATTGCGAGTTTTTGAAAATTTCGAAGCTAAAATGCATTTTCAAGACTACAAATTTGAATATTTTCCGGGAGGTGAACCCCCGGGCCCCACTTTTATCTATTTTTTGTACATTAGCCGACTTAAAATTTCGTTACAACAGAAATGTAGTTTCTGAATTGCAAGAATTTCATGTTTTTTTTTCTTTTGCGTTTGTAGGTGGTGTGGGTGACACCACAAATTACCACCCTGTGTGTCACACATGCTAGGTACGCCACTAGATTAAGATAGTATCTAATGATGCTAAGTGTAAAATGTACATACTAATCTCGTCCGATACGCTTAAAACCAGACCCTAATATAAAACCTCCCACTAGATATGCAAATTTCAATATTTTATTTTTGCAACTATATATGTAGCCGAACCAAAGGTTTCTGAATATTATTCTCAATAAATTAGCTTTATATTTAAAATTCACTCTATCTCTCTTTCTTTCTAACACCTCTTATCTTCACCGGTTCCGAGTCATTAAGCAGCTTTAACGTCTTCTTTTGCTGCCGGATTAAACCAGTGGCTCGTGACTTGCCTTCTTATCTCGGTTACAAACAAAAGATAATGGTGGCTGTTAATTTCATCAACTTTTTGAAGTATACCATTTTTATTTTATTTTTTTTTTCAAAGTATAACAAACGCGTTTAATCCCTTTAAATTTTGAAATTTGTTTTGAAGTGTTTAAAGATTTTTTCGAATATGTTTCATGTTTTAAAATTAATTTCTTAGCATAATTTTTCGTAAAAGTCAAAAATATAACGACAATTATGTGAAAAATTGTTAAATATGTGTTAAAAATATTGCTAAAGAAAACCAAAAAAAAAGGGGGTGAGAGGGTATTGAATAATTAAAGATTCAATAATTGAAAAAAAGAGTAAAAACTAGGGAATTCAGATGGGTAAAATAACATCCATCGATCTTTGTGTGTTACCCCCCTGCCCATAGTAACTTTTGAGGAAATAATTTGATTTGAGTACCTTTTTTGTTATTAAAAATCTCGGCCAGAATATCTCATTCCCATACTTGATTTTCTGATTCGAACATTTTTTCGTTTTCTGTGTTGTAACTAAGCGACGGAAAACATTATTAATTCCTATCTAGTTCAAACCATAGATGTAGTAACTACTACTGTTCACCTCTGGCAAATTGAGCTCCGCTGCCCGACCGATTAAACGATTTCATTTGTGGAAATAGGGGTGAGGAAAACGCCTTAAGAACTTGCGGATTTAGTTTGTCATGTTATTGCCCATTTGAAAAACAATATAACTCAGGTAAGAAGTAACAAGCAGTACAGGATTTTCTCGCCAATAAAAGGGTTGGGCCCAACTCTGCGCCTAACAATTCCTCTTTTTACTGATTGATCTCCCTTGAAAGAGAGAGACTTGCTCTAGGCCATAGCTCAACTTCTCAGAGGTGGACAGCAGATGCACAGCGGGAAACCGGTTCCACGAACAGCCGAGACTTTCTAATTGATGGGCAACCGTCCGAAAAGCGCATGTGCACAAACATACTTTGCTGCAACTTGATATGATGCAAACAGCATGGCATCCTCGTAGGCTATGTTTTTGTCCGTTTACTTCAAGTTTCGCGAGTTCAACGGCGGCCAGTGGCTGTTGCTACGGAGTAATGCATCTTGTCATGCTACATCTGTGGTTCAAACATCGGGAGAAGTTGGTAAAAATAAATAAACAATAAACAGCAAAACTCAATCTGAAAAAAAAAATTGTTTCTGCAAGAATGGGGTCGTTTCCGAAATTTTAAAAGTATTTTTTTCTGAAAGGGCACGCTTAAAAATATAGGATCTGACTATTTTTTAAATAATTTGACAAAATTTAATATTTTAAAAAATATATTTTAATCGGTGCGCAGATTTAATTTCATTTCTTACGCTTATGTACATGACATCACAAATGATGAAATGCTTTTCACTGATGGCATTAGGGCAGAGCACAATATTTAATTCGCTTTTTTACTCACGAGTGCTGGCAACGATATGCTTGATACCAAGCGTAGAGTGCAATGTTCAATTCGCTATTGAATTATCATAACCTGGAAACGTGGTAGACAGCAAGTGTAAACATTTAGCACGGCAGTGGAATGCACGCCAAGTACATTACTTGTGACGTCATAAATACTACGCCTTGTTTGAAAAATCGGACATTTAAAAACATTAATTAAAAATAAAATGTTGGGAAAATGAAAATATTTTCTGGTTCCATGTATTAATTTTTTTGCTCATTCTATCAATTTCAGTGACTAAAAGTAGTACTTTTGACTGGAGCACACAACCCCAGTGAAACATTATGTATATTGCCGTGCTGGGCACAAAAGTCGTATCTGCACTTTTTATCAAAATTGAGTTAGTCACCGGGTGGTTCGTCGTCACATATTTCACCTAAATACAATGTTTTATTGGAAAATATATGCCAATGGAAAATATATTTTTAAAAATTCTTAAGAAATTAAATCTGAATCAAATACATGGAGCTGCTCAACTTTGTATTGCAATTTTTCGTTTTGAACTCAGCTGCAGATACCACTTTCTCGCTGAGCACTGCAGTATAGTGAATTAAGCATTTCGCCATGAATTAAAATCGAAATTCTTCTTTCTTTAATTTTTTTTTTGACTGTAAGTGCGTGTATCTATAATGAAATAGATAGATCGAAAGATTCTTAAATGATTAATGTTTACAGGTCTTGCCAAGGTACGTGCAATCCAGGATATGAATTTCCAGACAGGTCTCGTCAACTTTCTATAACGTGTAACGACAGAGATGGCAAGTGGCTACCCGTAGCAAACTTTGAGGACTGTAGAGGTAAATTCTTCAGAACATATATTTTTGTATTCAGTTGCTTAATCATTTCCCTTATTAGTTAATTTAGTCATGTTTTTCCAGTCGTTTTATTTATTTATTTTTTTAAAGAAACTGTTTTGGGGAAACAAATTTAAAAGATTTCATTAAAAGAATATTCCAATTTGAAACTGTCTCATGTTATGAGCAGATGATAATTCTTCCACTGGTATTTAAAAATTCAAGTTTACGACCAAAAATTTAAAAAATATTTCAGTTCATGTTTATATTTTTTTTCTCCTTTTATGTGTTACAAACTACAAATTAAATTTCCAAGTTGTTCGTTATGAAAAAAAAAACAAAGAACTTGATCTTAGTTATTTCACTTTGCTCTACAGTCCGCTACTTTTGCAGGAAACTTGCTAGCCCTCTATTTAAAATGTTATCGATTATTGTCTATGCAAAAACTTATTTACAGCTTTATTTCTCAAAGCGTGTTTTTGCAAAAACACATTTTAAAATTCAATATTTTTATATTTATTTCCTCTATAAAATGTAATTGAGACTATCATAATGGAAGAATTTACGAAATCCTACTTCTACTTATTCTAACTAACGAAACGAAAATTTGAGAAATGAGGATTCCCACTCGACAACATTAAGAACTTCTTAATTACATTTGAAATCACAGATGTTGCTTATTTTACTTGATGAACGCCTAATTAATCTGATTTTATTTTCCTCGTTTCTTAGTATTCTTAGCGTATTAGTAAAGTTTATTTTTAAGCTACAAACAAAATTTTTAAATTCTGCCTTATTGCTTTGTTTGTATTACTTGCTTAACATCTTATTTGCTCGTTTTCAGTAAATAATTCTTTTGAAAAAGTGCTAAGAGGTATTTATAAAAGCTTTGAATTTTTAGCTTATTGTTTTCATACTTGTAGGCAAAGTGAGAAATAAAATATTTTTCTAATAAAAAAGTTTTTGTAATTTTTTAAAAAATGTTTTTCATTATTAGCAATGAATAAATAAGAGAACGAATGAAAAAAAAATGAAACAATAAACGAGTGAATAAACGAATTAATGTGATGTGAAAAAAATAAATAAGTGCAAATTAAGTAGTGAATGGATAAAACATAAAAGAAAAAATAATGTGAATCAATAAATGAAGGAATATAAATGAATAATTTAATTAATGAATACGTAAGTGATTTAATAAATCAATGATCGAATAAACGAATGAATAAATCCACAGTGAAGCAATAAACGAATCAATTGAGGCAGTAAGAAGCAGAGGGATGTAAGTGGACATTTTCAAGTTTTGAGTAAAACGCGTTAAAATATAACGTCCTAGGCAGGCTTTCATTGAATTTTTTTTCTAAATCATACTCTATAGCAGCAACTACCAGGGCTACTAGTATCATCTCTTGTTCCAAGATAAAGGAGAGGTTCACTTACCATGAGTAACTGGTTGGTTATCTCCAAATTTTTAATTTTGCCACTTACATCCCTTTGCTTCTCACTTCCTCAATTAATATCTACGAAAGAAATGAGGGAGTTAAATAGCGATTGAAAAAAAAAACAGCAAATAAATGAATGAATATGTGGAATTATAAATAAGTGAATGAAGATAAATACATTATTTAATGAATGAATTCGTTAGTGATATAATAAATCAATGGTTAAGTAAACGAAATGAACAACTTCCCCTTGTCCCATTCAGTTTATCCCGCTTGCATTCGACAAATTGTATTAAACTTAAAATTAAAACATGTGTAGTATCAACTAAATAATTAGGGGAATGTGGGCCAAAGTGATCTAGCGGGGCAAAGTGAAATAGTGAACTATTTACACTGCTTTCAGCACCACCTATCTCGTAATATTTCAACTATGCTGTAACACTTGTTGTCTATTCCAGTCAAAAGAAAATTATCCCTGAAAACCAATGAATACTCGTATTGTAATATTTTGTTGTAAGTCGAAACTTAGTTTTGTTGTTATAAAATGGTAAATTTCTCGTTGTTAAAATTTTAAATACTAATTGAGCTCTATTAATATTCAGTTCAGTATTTATATGTTTAATATTAAGATTATTTGTATTTTAAATGCGTTGTACAGTTAGTAAAAAGTATGCGGGGTAAAGTGAATTTGTTCATTTCATTTCTTTATTCAATCTTTTATCAAAAAACTTATGCATTCATTTTTTAGTTTTTTCATTTGGATTCCTTCATTGAATAGTTCCCTTCTTTGTTCATTCATTCACTTATTTTCTTTTTCATTCACTATTTTGTTAAGTGATTTATTTTTCTCATTTGTTAACTTATTTACTTATTTATTAGTTTACTGTTTCATTTCCTTTTCATTAATTCATTCACTTTTTATTTACTCATTTATTTGATCAAAATATCTCTAATAAAAATCTATACATTGATTTGAATCGTAAAAATCTTATTCTTCACTTTGTTCCATAAAAAAAGTGAAATTTTTCAATCTTTTTTTTTTTTTGAATGTACAAATCCACTGCAAAAATAAATAAATAAATAAATAATGTTTCAGTGCAATTTATATATTGTTATTTTTTCATGCACCGTTATTTTCAGAACAAATATCCAACTCAACTGGTAATCAACAACGATTTGACGCACTAAATTAGCAGATTACTTCATACACGTGTTTCGAGGTTTCATGGAACCTCTTTTTTAATGCAAATAGTAAGTTTTGGATTAAAAGACATCTAGTAAAAGGATGGATGCCGCAATCTGCTGATGGATAGTACTCTGACTGTTTTGTGCGTCAAAACGTTGTTGATTACCGTTTACTTTTCTGCACAAAGTTATTTATTTCTTAAATACTTAACTTGTTCGTTTTCAAAAGAGTAAATTATCTTAACTATTTCACTTTGTCCCACATTCCTCTACTACAATAGACAACAGACTTTAACTAATATAAAAATGTTAAAAACAAAAATTAATCTGTTATAAAATTTATCATTTTATAATAACATATTTATTTATATTCAGTAAATTACCGCCAATTAGCTAGGGCTAAAGCACAAATACATGAAATACACCGCCAGGTTTTCCATCTCCAGCTCAGTGAATTTCCTATGCCGGGCAGATGAGTGCTAATAAGCACAAAACTGCAGTCCTCGGCTGGAAGTGACTGAACTGGCGGTGTATTTCATATTTATTTATTTTATTTTTTTATTTTATTTATTTTTATTTTATTTTATTTTATTTATTTATTTTTTTTTTTTGAGACACCACAAAATATTACAATATTTTTATCACCTTTTAAAAAATTACTAGACCCTTTATATGCCTTGGTATTTAGAGCTATTTATTTTTCGTCTGAAATCAACATCATGTTGAAGAACAAGGTTTAAATCTTGCTAAATAGGTGGCATTGCAAACTGAAATTGTCTTATTATTTCATTTTACCCTAGAAAGAAGAAAACGGATCAACGTTAATTATACTACACGTATCAATAACTTCAAAAATAACTAAATAACCTATTAATTGTGAGACTTTTTTCTTGCTCCCGTCTTAACTTTACTCCACATTCCCAACGATACTTTATATTAAATGAAATCTATATAAAAAGACATAAAAAAGCTTATATAAGGGCAAAATCTCACAGCTTCTGTGTCACAGTAACCATAGTAACTGTTTTCTTTTCAGCACTTTGCCACCCACCATGTGAAAATGGAGGCGAATGTTCTGTCCTTAATCAATGCGTGTGTCCTTTAACTCACAGAGGGAATAGATGTCAGTATGGTAAGCACAAATAAAATCCCTTATATTGCATTAATTTAGATTCAGTATTCGTTTGTGTAGTAAAACGGATCAAACGGAAAATTTCAACACAATAGCTTCGAAAATCACTCTACCTGTAACTGGTTCAAGTGTTTCGTCAAATCAAATTTTTTAAATCTTTCAAACATTCAGATTTAGAGATATATTTTTCTCTAACACAGCCGAAAATGTTCGATTTACTAGAATTTTATTAACGAGTACCACTGTTGGAATTTACCTTCTATACACCCAGAAGGTAATTTCATACACAGAAGGAAATTTCTTACACAGAAGGAAATTTCTTACACAGAAGGAAATTTCTTACACAGAAGGAAATTTCTTACACAGAAGGAAATTTCTTACACAGAAGGAAATTTCTTACATACACAGAAGGAAATTTCTTAGTCAGAAAGTAATTTCTTATCCAGAAGGTAATTTCTTGCTGCGCTACTGGTAGATAGAGTTTGCTAGAACGGAACTAGATAAGAATATGCCTCTAAATCCGTCTTTGCTTTCTTCTATCTCTTCCATCATTTTATGGGCAGCATGTCAAATTTAAATGCGATTGCAGGGAACTTGAAATTTTAAGACGCTTATACTATTTGATTTTTGTAAATGCATGCACAAATAGAATATGTTTCAATCGCAGTAAAATTGGCATATTTTTTCAACCACTTCTGCTGATGTAATTACGATTCGTTCATAACAGTTCTTCATTAACATCTAGAGCAGATATTCCTAAACTGTACGCATAAAGCTTATATAAACTAGAGTGAGTGGTAATTTATCCGCAAGACGGAATCTGGCTGTTAACATGAGGAGAAAGAGCTGATTAATTAATATAGGGGGTTATATCAAGGGGCATGCTTCTTCGCATATCATGGGGAAGATTAAGCATGTGTTTATTTAATGTTGTACACTATTAAAAAAAATCCTGAAATTTTATGGCAAAATAAACGAGCATTCATGCTGCCAGTACTTTTTATCGTGAAATCCAAATTTTCTGTAAGGTTTTACGGTAGAAAACACAAGAACGCGTCGGATTTTCAGAATGCTTCGCTATCATATACACAAAATGGAACGCGACAGGGAAGTGGAGATAGAGACATATATGCCTCGCTCCACAAGTTACGTGAAAGTTTTCTGAAATTTTTCCAAAATTTTTAAGTGTGCGCTTGACTCATAGCAAGTCCGCTGCGATCACAAAACAATCGATTTAAAACCACTTTCAATATCACAGTTGAAAAGTAACCTTATTGGGCACTCTGCTCTGTGTTACGTGA
The DNA here is from genome assembly GCF_026930045.1 of Uloborus diversus. NCBI lineage: Eukaryota > Metazoa > Arthropoda > Arachnida > Araneae > Uloboridae > Uloborus > Uloborus diversus. The sequence goes on from NC_072735.1 coordinate 126,890,283, forward strand.
CATCCTCAAGTTCTGGAGTGTCTTCAGTGAGGCGCCGTAAATGTTCAAATTCTTACGCCGTAAATGTTTAAATACTTATCTTACTATATACGCATCAACTGCCAACAGAGTGGTGTAATGGCTAAGACCCTGGCCTCTCGCGCCCAAAGGCGCAGGATCAAACCGGGCTCCAGTTGGTGGGTCTTCAATTTACAGAAAACCGACAGCGTACATGCCTTATAATTATGCGACATGTAATAGATACATCGAGTGATCATTTGGCTCGTATCTCGTATTTCTTGGCGAAATTAAATGCTTAGTGCAGTTCGCATCTAATAGATTCCAGGTGTCTCCTTGTAGCGGGGAAACTGGGCATCCAAATTATCATGGCAATAACATCCCACCGATAGTGGTGCTACGTGAAAGAGTGGATGATATGTCTGGGGATCGCACTGGGTCTGCGAAAGGAAGTGCCTCTACCGCAGCCCCATTACAAAAAAGAAAACGAATCGACTTCAGTTTTACTACACGTATCAATAACTTCAAATATAATTGAATACCTATTAATTATGAGATTTTTTTTTTTTTTTTGGTAGGCCTGCAGCTGAAATACACACAACTTTTATTTATTGTGTCTATTAGTTACGAATACTCATATAAAGGTTTACAGTGGAAAAGTCTTGATTTTAAAAAGGCACCTTGACTCAAAAAAGTTCGTGAACCACTGATCTAAAGCGTTAGCATACTAAAAATTTCATAGTTCGTATCCACCGTTATTTTGCTCCAAACGAATACGGTGCACCATATGTTCTGTTTTTCTCTGAAACGAAAATGCGTTTAGCCTTCGAAAATAGTATTCAAAAATAACGATTGTTTGCATACCCGAGAAAATACGTTTACGCTCATTTATTTTCTTACAATAACAATCAAAATTGAAAGATCAAATTTGCAGCAAGATGTCGCCCCCTAGGCCCTTTTCTTAGCTCTATCAATTTCACATTGATCGTATTCATCCTAAAATCTAATTTATGAAATTCTGCACAATTTAATATCGATGCATTGTACAAAATCGTTACATGAAGAATATCAGCAATCCGGGGGCTATAAAAATTCTATCAAAAACGGATTTTGTGATCTATCGTTCCATCTTCTACGACTCATTTATAAAACATATTTTAATCTCTCAAACATACAACCATGAATAATTCAAAGCTTCATTTAATGCAACCGAAATAGCTGTTCAACTCTCGTTTGTTGAAGTGAAATATAAAAGAACTTCAATCTTTTAATTAACATATTACAATATCCAACATTGTAGAAAATTACATGCTTGCATTCATAAATTAGGTGGAAAATACAATTTAGTGGCGTAATGTCCCAGTTGACAATTAACGTAGCTGTGGTAAATTGGAAGGAAAACATAAATCTGCATAATTTGCTTCATAGGATGTGAAATTTGTTTTCCTTCGTAAAAAAACTAAATCGCTCCTTTAAATAAGAAGAAAGTATTTCAATCTTCAAATTTGTGTCAAAGCTCAGAAGCGTATTTCATGCTTGAAAATATGCAGAGTAATTTTAAAGGTGTATGAAGAAATGTTTCACAACAAGTATGGATTTTTGAGCACTATTTGCACATAAAAGGATCACATTTCTAAATGTCAAGAATTTAAAAAAAAAATCAACACCGGAAACACTTTTATTGCAGTGCGATACTTTTTCGGATTTAATCGAATCTGTGTAGTTATTGAGAAAAAATATATAGTCCCAGAAAACACTATTTTCTCCTTTTGGATTGATATTTACAAAAAACACATAGTAGGGAGACCCGGGGATAATGCGAAGAGGTAAGTGTGCGAATGTTAAATACTTTTCCCGTTTTTGGTCTGACAACTCTGAGTGAGCTGTCACGTAACCATGTAGATGCTTCGCTACTGTCAGTGTATTTTCAATGAAATCTTCCAAACCAAACGTGTTGCACGACAAAAAGTTGTTTTTTCGCCGTGTTAAGTAATTTTTTCATCATTAGTAAAACCTCATTGTTTGCGCATGCGCGAGCTTGCCACTCGGTCGTAGTGAGTCAGTTGATGAACGGACGCCTCAGAGAGAAGGCATTTATTTCTGACGTGGGCATTGATATGTTTTCCTTTGAAGCCCACATTCCATTACCATTTAAATGTAAATTAGTGTACATAATTTTGTGTTGTGAAGTTTATTCAAAGCTCTAGCAAAATTTTATTGATTAAGTTCATCAACCAAATATTACAGTCCACTAAAATATAATCGCCACATCACTCATTATAAGCAATGCTGCATATATGGTGCATTACCTAGTGGGTAGATGACAGCTGAAATGTTTCCAAATTTCATAAAGGATTTTGCTAAAAGCACTAGATGTTCAAAGAAAAACTTCTAATCACTTACTAAACATTTACGACTCCCACGTCAATAGAAGGGCTTGATTTTTATAAGGAAACTACTACAATACTGAAAATGATAATAACACTACTCTGTTTTAACCATCACATTATAGCCATAAGTTGCTGAATCTTGATTTGAGTCTACATGGCCCATTAAAAAATTATGTTAGTTCTACCAGTGATTCTTGGATGACGAATAATCCAGGAAAGCCAATGACGATTTACGACGTACCAACGGTAGTAACAGTTGCTTTTCCACAAGAAGCAAGCCCCTTAAATATTATGAACGATTTCAAAAGAATTGGTGTGTTTCCTGCAATTCAATCACTTTCATGACTGACTTCATGCCAAGTTATATCACTGATCGGTCAGACTTCCAATCTCCTTGATCTATGAGTGAATCTGTTTGTCCCAGCAGGGCAACCATGTTGGAAGAAAGTAATTATCGACCTTATCCTAAAGCTGGAGAGGGCCAGATAAATAGGATGGAAGCGAAAGAGGTCTACAAAAATACTCTTTAATACTCCGGTCAAAAAGGCTCTTCAGGAATAAAGAATCTTAGTAGAAAAACGCAAATTATCACAAAGTCTACAAAACATACAACAAATCTCTGAATCCAAGAAAAAAGGAATGTAACCCAAAAGAGACATAAAAAGGAAGAACGGAGGCAAATAAAATAAATTATTTCATAAAATGTTTGCATTTTTCAGCATTTACTTCTCAAATCTGTTAAACCATTTATGTGGTGTAACATACTTAATTTTAAAGCAATTACAATACTAATTTCGCTTTTTTTTCATACATTGGTAAGTTTTACTTGCTTATTTAAAACATCATTGAGGCTTTATGTGAAATTTTCTGTGTCGATTGTGAGTTTTTCTCAATTTGATAACTTACCCCATACGACTTACCAACTTACTCCGTGCCGTGTCGGGGCAAGTGTGCGAATTCTGCGAGGGTTCACAAACAAAAATACGACTTTATTGCTGATACTATACAGATTACACGAGCAATAAAAGAAAAAATTATACTTTATTTACAACCTTTAAAAAAATAAAGTTTAAAAGTTTCGCCAACTATCCCTGATCTCCCCTACGCATGTGGCACTATGTACTTTTGCAATTAAAATACTATTATTGTCTATATTTTTGTTGAGATTTTTTTTTCAAACATATATGAAGGGTCACAGGGAGTAATAATTATAGTCCATACCATGCACAAATTTTCCTCAGTACGTCTTTAAATTTGAAACTTCGAATCTTTTCCAAGTTGACCTCATTCTTCTCTGTTAAAACTCAGCCACTATGATGTTTCTTGCCTGAATAATGTTCCTCTTAAATACTGTCGGTAATAATCTACGTGTTCCCAAGGATAAATAATTTTCGTTTTTTGTTTTTTTCGTTGTTTTTTTTTAAATGTCCTTTGGTCATTTATAGGTGTCTTCATAGGTGTAACTTTTAGCATAAGTATTATAATATTGATGCAATCAGTAATGACGAAAAGGGATGGAAATCAAATAAAAATAGACAGTACTACATGGTTGAAAATCTGAAAAAACTTTGCACTTTAACGGTATTTTTACTTCCTTTTACAAAAAAGGAAGTATTGTATTCGCAAAAAAAAAATTAAAAAATCGGCTCTAATTTCTAATTTGCTCACCCCCGAATGAATGTTGAGTTTTTTTTCAACCCGACCACTCGTGAATAAATACCTAAGAATGTATAGACACCCGAAATATCCATTTTGACGATCCTCAATTACAGCAAGTTTTTCTCGTGACCTCAGTATGTACGTATGTATGTAATGTGTTTATGTTCGTATGTATGTCGCATAACTCAAGAACGGTACGTCCTAGAAAGTTGAAATTTGGTACGTAGACTCCTAGTGGGGTCTAGTTGTGCACCTCCCCTTTTGATTGCATTCGGGTGTTTTTAAAGGGGTCTTTTGCACTGTTTAGGGGGAAATCATTGTTAATTTCGACGCAAACTCAAGTGGTATATAATTTGGCGGGCACTTGGAGATATATCGCCAGTCTTTTGGTCGCCAAGTTTGTTCGCCAACTTGACGACAGATTTGGCAATTTTTTTTTAACCTGGTTTCAATTTGGCCACTGTTGGTGATATTTAGAGAGTTTTCTATTGAATTACATTAAAATTGCCAATAATGGGGAAATAACATGAAATTGGCATGAGAGGAAGTCATGTGATGCACACATCAGCTTGTTTATATTTAAACATTGAAGAATATGTCAGGAAAAAAAGTTGATATTTGCTCTGAAGTAAAGTAGTTTACTTTTTATAGAATTTTATCCAAATAATTTTGACGTAAAAGTATACATGAGAATATCTTCTCTTCTCTCATACTTATCCTGTAAGACAGAAGATAGTTCCGCGTAGCTCCCCCCAATTGCATTCAGAAGTGATTGGGGGAGTTCAGTTGACTCTCGTTCAAAATCGGAGAACAAAAATGTTTAAGAATATTTCTAAGTAGTAAAATCAAAATGTAGTTTTTAAATTTCCGCAGTTATATAGGAAATAAAATAATTTTAAATAAAAATAAAATTGTAGGAACATGAACTTTAACGAGCTGATGTGTGCGTCACATGACTTCCTTTTACTCCAACTTAATGTCATTTTCTCAGTATTGGCATGTTTAAAGTGATTCAATAGTTTACTTTTTAAATATCACCAACAGCGGCCAAATTAAAAAGTGATTTTTAAAAAATCGCCAAATTTGTCGCCAACTTTGCGACAAAACTTGGAGACCGAAAGACTGGCGATATATTGCCAAGTGTTCGCCAAATCATAACACCACTTGAGTTTACATCAAAATTAACAATTTCCCTAAACACCCGAATGCAACCAAAAGGAAGGTGCACAACTAGACCCCACTAAGTGTCTACGTACCAAATTTCAACTTTCTAGGACTTACCGTTCTTGCGTTATGTAAATACATACGCACATACATACGTACATACAAACGTCACGAGAAAACTCGTTGTAATTAACTCGGGAATAGTCAAAATGGTTATTTCGCGTGCCTATACGTTCTTAGGCACTTATCCACGTGTGGTCGAGTCGAAAAAAAAAATTCAACATTCATTCGGGGGTGAGAAACATGGAAATTAAAGTCGATTTTTGAGTGAAATTTCTTTCGCGAATACAATACTTCCTTTTTTGTAAAATGAAGTAAAAATAGTGCAGTGTTACCTCAGTCATTTTCTATGTGTAAAAAAAGAATTTCAATAATATCTCCGCCAATTCAGAGACTGATATTTCATTATTTTAATTCCATTTCAGAGTTAATTTGGAATCAAGTATCATTTCAGCCGAAACATAAAAATTTGTCGTGTGATTGGGTTAAAAACAGAACGTTTCGTGCATAAAAAAGAGGATTTAGTGTAATCATTTCTTTTCTTGAAGCTTAACAAAAATTATTTACCATTTTGATTGTAACTAAAAAGTTCAACCATTTGATCAGTGACCGTCTTATAAAATTACTTAATTTGGCCAAAATTATTACAATTATTTCAATGTATTTAATGAACATGTGCTTTTATGTTATGTAAAACTCACAAATAATTTAAAGTTTAGGAACATAACGTTATGCACATTTACTTTGAAAATTATACTTTTCCATTTTCAGTCTTAACTTTTCATTTTTTTATTTTAAACATGAGATATTCTTTACTGTCGATTATTTCATTTATTGTTATGTGTTTTATCCTTATTTCATATAAACAGTTTTTCAAAGAAGTTTCTTTAATTTTATTAAAATAACTGGGAGTATTTTATGTTCCATATATCTCTCAGTTAAATCAAGTATTTTCCATAAATTACAACTAGCCTATTATTAAAGCTTCTTCAGTTAGAAATCATTTTGACGTATCATCTACCTTCAGCAATCGAAACTAAATGATGAAATATCACAGACGAGAAATTTAAGCTAGTACCATTAAATTGCACTTCCCTAGTTAGCAATAAATTATTATTTAAATGACGCAGTTGCACAATGAGTGTGCTTAACTTTGCATTTGAATCAGACCCCGTTTCGCTTAACTCACAACAGTTTGAATAAATTCTCCTGAACTACTCATTAGAGATTACTTGGGCGCATGTATAATATATGTAGTTTCCCCAGGAAGCAATGTTATCCCATTAAATTGTTGCTGTAATGATCGCTTAGGTCAAAGATGCTCACATAGAATTCTGGAATAACCTCATAGTAAGATACAGCATAGAATTGCCGTATGGTGGTGCAAATCGAAAAGATTGCACACGATGTTTACGATTATTTTTAAAGAAAGATTACGCTTATATATAATTTAATCTTTAAAAAATTAGTTTTAAAGTAGTGTAAAAGCAAAATCAAATGATATGAAGGTTGATTAATCGTGTATTGTTGGTTTTTCTAAGCTGAAACCTCCCGCGAATTTGCGCATGCGTTAGGTCTTCTCTGATTTTATCAAATTGCCGATAATGTGGTGCAAATCGATAAGATTGCAAGCGTTGTATATGATCATTCTATTTTAAAAGAAGAGTACGTTTAATTTAATCTTTAAAAAAATAGTTTTACAATAGTGTAAAAGCAATATCAAATGATGCGGGGTTAATTGATCGTATACTATATGTTTTATTAAGCTGAAACCTTCCGTGAATTTGCGCATGCAGCAGGTCTTCTTTGAATTCATCAAAAGAGGAGTGAAAACCCAGAAGAAAAACTTAGCAAACTGTAAATGCAAAATAATGTATTCAGCACTTCGAAAATCATCGAAAAAGAGTGGTTGCGACACCATTGGAAAGTGCCCGTCCTGGACTTATCGTTCCTCTTAAAAATAGAATGTATCCCGAGTGCTAGTCTTTGCTTTACAGAACGGACAGTATATGTACAGTCTGACTACCGATAGTATGGAAAGAAAAGCATCTTGTTTTTAGGCGGAAATGGACGCACCTATTAGTTTACAGGGGAGGTAGTTTATTCGTTATAGGAGTGCGCATTTTTGTCATAATTATTTAGACGCAGTTTTGTAAAAATCACAATTCGTTTATGGATTTTTTTTTCATCTAAACCATATTCGATCTATATTCTCGTTTCAAGAAGTGATTTCCATGTCTTTTTTTACACGACTGTGCGTGCTTGACGCAAAGGAGGGTCATGTGTTTCTGAGTCTATGTATGTATGTTTTTCCCTACGTGGCGTTGTAGAGACTAAACATTTTTTTCCAATTTTGATGATTCTTGCATCGGTTGATTAGTCTTAACCTTGCAAGTGTCACTAAACAAGTTTCGCCATAGCAACAGCCAGTCTCCATATTGTCAATTCGGGATCATGTCGGGAGAGACTCGTCGTCTCGAATCTGAGACGCGCAGTGTTATACAACACTTTTTTTTTTTTTTTTTGTCGCGGGTGAGAGTATTATAGTTAAATCGATTTTTATCGCAAACATGTTGCATTTATTTTTGTCGTGATTCAGGGGACTGAATTTTGCAACATGTACTTTCTTGGCGGGCTTTTTTAGTTTTGCGATAAAGATTTGACTCACGACGTTTCCGAGCTCGCGTCATCATGAGTTATACAGGCTGTTTATATAGCTGTGCTGTGGTTGACTTAAGTTCGCGCATTTTTGATAAAGGTCAAACACATGTAGCCTTAAGTCGAATTAGGTCCCTAGAGAGACTAATAATCAGTAGTTCAGACCACCGTAAGTTACTTAATAATTCTCATCATATAAAACCTTTCAATGAAATGTCAAGATTGCGAAATTTACCATCTTATAATCATGATAACTAAGTCAATGAAAATTAACTAAAAAGTGAAATAAAAATTATAAAAAGCAAAAACCCCGACTGCGTAAAAACCGCGAAACTAAAAAGAAAATAAATAAGCCCATTAGTTTAGAATGTTAGCAAGTTTACTGAATAACTGCATCATTGAAATAGTTATATAATCGATACGCACATAAGACAAATCATACATTCAAAAGCAGAATAGAAGGATCAGCAGTTGAGGTCCATTACTTTTTGATCAATCAGATTTGACCCCGTAAGATTTGAATTGGCCCTGACTGTTCATCCTTCTATTCAGCTTTTGAATTTATGATGTGTCTTATGTGTGTATCGATTATAAAACTATTTCAATGGTGTAGTTATTAAGTAGTACTTAATAGCATTTTAAACTACTGGGTTCATTTTTTTCTTTTTAGTTTTCGTTTGTTTTCTACGCAGTCAGGGTTTTTTTGTTTTCTATAACTACTTTTTATTGTAATATAACTTTGAGCTTACCATTTTGCTTTTATATTTCCGGATGAAATGAAAACATTTATTACTTCTCTTCATTTGATTTTAGAGAATGCAATAAATCAGTAAGGCCCTAGTGACATTATAGATCGTAGGCAGTAAAATTCCATCACTACTTCCCCCTTCTCTCCTGCTAGATTCATTCAGAAAAAATTGTACTAACTTAGTCGCTTGCCAGATTCCATGTTTTCTGTGAGTAGCCTGAGGGGAAGACCGCTTATATTATTGGACCGGGAGCTTAAAATCTAGCGTAGAGTTCTGCGCTACAATCTACCGGTGGAAATACAAAGATTTGTGTTTGAAACCTTTGAGGATGATGTTTCGCCATATTTCGATCTGCACAGTTTGAGTCACGATGTGATTTGTATTGAAAATGTGTTCGATCTTATTTTGAGAACTTGTATCTAGTAGAATAATAATAAAATTTGTGAAGTGAGAAAATTGCTTTTATAGTATTATAAACAGTATTTAATGGGGATTACAGCAGTGTATTTACATGCACGATTGGGAAATTTTTTGACAAGGTATAAATAAAAGAATAAAAATGGCGTGTTTTCCTTTACTGGACCGAAAAAATTTTCCAACATCGGACCGGTGGACCAATTTAAGTGTATGTAATTAAGCAAGCCTTTTTCCTTATCACGTTATAGAATAAGTAATTAGTGTAACTTAATTGCGTCGTTATGAATATTTTGAGCATATTTGAACACTAATTCAGGAAAATCATTTTGACTTTTTGTTTTTTTAAGCACTTTCTAGAAGTTGCCACGTATAAAACTAGGTGTTTATTCAATAAACATCAATTTCAGTTTTGTTAAATGTAGTTTTCTAATTTGACTGAAATTTGTGTTTGTTCACGTTACTTGTTGACTGGTTATTTTGTTAGTTGCAAGGACCGGTAGTCCAGTTTAAATACATGAAATTCAAACAAACTTTTCAATTATTTGTATAGAAAATAGTTTAGTGGTGACATTGTAACGGGCATTTAGGATTACTTAAAATATAAATTAAGGCTTATTGAAGCCTTCACACATGTTTTTATTAAGTAAGTTGCGTAAGAGCTTCAACCTCATAAAATATTTTTTTTTCTTTTCTTTTTAGCCAGAAGCTTCAATTTCAGTTTTGTGAGATAAAATTTCTTTTTTCTTTTTTTTTAATTTGACTGAAATTTGTGCTTGTTAATCCTTTTTTTTAGCTGATTTCTTTATTAATTACAAGTTACATTAATTTCTATCATTCTTGGTTTTAGAAAATGTCTAAAAGGGGAAATGTGGTTCTTTGGCGGGAAAAATAAGGGAAAGAGCCTTAACTGTTTGTAGGAATGATGATATGAGGTTACGGTGTGAACGTGGTGTTAATGATAACGGTGTAATAATGCTTCATCTTCCAGCACGCACTAAGCATCTCTTACAGCCCCTAGACGAGGTCTTTTTCAAGCCTCTGTCCACATATTTCAACCGAACCTGTGATACCTGGATGCGAGAACATCCAATGAAGTCTATTATCCAATGTAAAATAAGAGAACTGTTAGGTAACTCTTATGGACAAACTGCAAGTGTAGCCAGTATTCTGTGAATGAAGTCTCTAGAACAGGAGTTTGACCTATTAGTACAGTTGTGCTTGATGACAACTACTTTGCAGCAACCGAGTCACAAGTTTGTAGTCCAGATGACACTACCGAAATGAACATGTAACATGTTCGGTGTCAGTTGTTCAAGATGCACAAGAAAAAAGTACGAATAAAATTAATAGAAGTTGCGAGGAATCAGTGGTTAGTTCTCAACAAGTTATGATCGTCGGTACAATTGATGATTTTATTAAGGTGGCACACGTATTACCTTTGCTTAAAAAAGGGAAGGCAGAAGAAGGAAATCTATTTTGGCAAACATTTTAACGTCATCGCCACAGGAAAATGACACAGAACAGAGAAAGTGCGACAGAAAGAGCAAAAAACCGCACAAAACAACTGGTATTGCAATATTTGCCATAGAGAGGAAGTGTAAAGCATGATTTGGTATATCAAATGCCATCAGTTGGGTTCATCAACACTGTGCCAAGTTAGCACAAAGCAAAGGAAAGTCTATTGCAAATCCTGTGAAAAGACTGCACAGTTCAAAAGCAAATTATTATATCAGTTACTGTTACGGTCTAATTTAGGAAGCGCATGGTTCAATATACGCGCATATATTCCTAAATTGGACTCTTGCAACTTTGTCACAAATATTTATTGAAAAAGGTATCGTCATATTTACAGAAAATGTAAGTACTTATGGCGGTTCTTAATTAAGTTTGGCTTCAGATGGCCTATTTTTTATTTTTGTTTTGCTTCACATTTAGCGACACGAGTCTCTTTTTCTTAGGGGATTCAATATAGACGGTCTTCCCCTATAGGTGTAGCCTTTGCAGAAATTGTGCAGATAGATCCAGAATTTACAAAAAAAAAAAAAAAAACTCATCCTAGAAAAAGTATTTTAATATTTTGTGTGATTTTGAGCACTTTTTTGGTTACATTTATTCCGAACTTATTGCGTCTGAAAAAATATCTTTTGCCCCGATTGTAAAAAAATACAATTTTAAACTTGATCGGGGAGAAAGTTGGTGTTTCGTTGCATTTTTTAAAGTTTTATGTTTCGATGAATTTTGTTTAAAAAATATAGATCTTAATGCGAGGTTATTTTATGATACTGAGGTTAATTGGAGCTAAATCAATCGAAATACTCATACTTAATCAAATTTTTTTAATGTAACTTAATAAAACATAAAAAGGATACATATTAAGTTAAAAGAGAATGTTTAAATAGTTAAAGTAATCAAGCAATATAATCAAACTAATCAGTAAACTAATTAATGCACGAAAATAATTTTGGGACATTGAAGTCACAAGCACACAATACTTTATACCAGAAATGTTACAAGAACGCCTACTTGATTGAGAGAGGTTCTGCTAAGAAATTACAAAGAGAACAATAAAAATCTCTTATGTACCATAACTTCCGAGAATTCACTAAGAAACCAAAACTTTTGGAATACACTTCCGATGATGTGGATTGGGAATTTACCGTTGCATGAATATGTAGTTTAATGCTAATGATGCTTTATGCTCACTGCCCTCTCCCCTCCACAATACTCACACAATTTAAAAAATCAACATATTTTGCTGAATGGCAGAAAATAAAGATATTAATTTCATTGAACAAGTGACGCATAGTAAGTTTTTAAAAAACAATTTTTTTTTTCGTTTATGATTGATTGAACGCGAGACGCGAGCCATTGCTACATCCCATTTGCAATGTTTTAGAATAAAAACTAGAAAAGTTTAAAATCGTCAAAATATTTATTTAAAATGTCAAATTTGAAGTATTTACTCTTGTTCTTTCTTCTTGTGAACTTTAATTAAATATGTTGTATCAATCTGTTGAGATAACTGCAACTCCCTCGTAATGCTAATTGCCTATCGCATTTGCCTCAAAAAGTGAACTTTAAGTAGGAGGACAGCGCTACCAAGTGGCAATCCAACAGTGGCGTTACTATGGCAATAGATCCAAATAATTCAAGTAAAATTGTTAATTGGTTAATTTCTAAATTTAAGTTTATAAATTAACCAAAAGTTAGTTTCTCTACTATCAATTTCTAATAACTAGATATTGATCAAAGTGATCTCCAAACAGTTTTGAGTTTGTTTTTGCTCTATCTCAAAAGAGAGAAAGGAATTGGTATTTAACAATATGAAGGCGTTGGCTAACTGTTGCTCTACGATAAATTGCACGTTTTCCTCATTCAAGGTAGCAGTGAAAGAACGAGGAAGAAAAGATCCTTCGGACAATAATGCCGTGTGCAGGTAAACGGCAGTAGGTAAACGGCAGTATCTGCAGAAATGAGTTTTCGAGACATTTGAAGAAACGCGTTTTGGATTCAATACTAACAATAGGGAAATGTTGGAATTCCTATGCGCCTTTTTTTCCAGCGGAAACCAAATAAGTGAGCTTGTACAGTAGAGATAACGTACAACAGATGACAAAAATGAAAAATTTGCAGTTACTGCCCTTTACCTGCAAATGGAAGAATACTACTTCGGTTTACCCTTACCATAATTTTTTACGCAAATAACAACTGAATCTTTTTACATAACTCTGATGCTGAGTTTTATATCGTAACAATAACAAAAAAATGTCTAATTAATCTTTGTATTCTTCAGCTATATCTCTGTGCGATTTCCACCGCTTTTCGACGTCTTCTTCCGTTCAATCGGATTGCAAACATACAGGAGAGTACACCGAATGCCACGTGTCTTGTCCACCCGGGATGACGTTCCATCCGCCAACAACTTCTTTGTACAGATGTACAGTGAACGGGCTGTGGAACCCTCCAACTGCTCCTCAATGTAGAGGTGGTAAGTTTTTCTAAAAGCAAATGAGACGCAGCGCAGGTCTAGGGGGGGGGCTGGAATCCATGATTCCACCTTCTTTTAAAGTAGCTAGAAGTAGCGTGAAACTCGGTTTCAGGAACAATTTCAAGAAATTATCTGGGGGATGTCCCGAAACTGTATTGAGATCTAATCTAACACTTATGAAGGACGTACCCTCCCTTTCAAATAAAATATTTTACTAATCATCCTTTCAAAAGCAAGAAGCTGGATCCGCCCTTGCATGAGACAATGTATTAAAAAATATGAAAATGGAATTTCCCCTTTAAAAGAGGAAGATACATGAATGAGCAAATTTTCAAAACAGACTGAAATCTGGAACTCAAATATTCCTTTAAAACAGTATCTGAAAATTATAGTAAATTATTTCAATTAATGGAAAAGTCTTCCATAATAAAGCATAACATTTGCATTTATTTTTCAAAGCAATGAAATGCATAAAAAGTTTGTTTTTTTTTTACTTCTACAACCTGTCATTATTTTTAAATTGCGATAAGTTTCAATCTCATCTTCTTCACGGTCCCTTAAAAGTTAAAGCTTCAATATCATCTAGAGTTTTGGTTTCTATTGTTTCAAATTTTTTTGTGTTTGAATTGTTTTTCTATGGAGATACTTTCCCAAAAAAAAATTTGGGGAGCTAGGGTTCGAATAAAAAGTTAGGTTTCGTAGTTTTTTCCTGATTTTCTTTTTTACTTCGAACTTTCAAAATCTTAACTTTGCACTTCATTTTGACAATGCATTTTTTGCAATGGAAGTATGCAGCTAGGACAGACAGTTACGGCAATAAAGGTATTGTAGGTTAAACGGGATGCTGTATGATACTAAAGAAGGGGTACTTCAACTTAAGGGACACGCCCCTTGTAGGATTAGAAGAATTTCAAAGATTTTTTGTGGATATGCCATGAGTTTTTTAATACTTAATTAAAATTCAAAATTAAGATATCATTTTTTTTAATTGCACCGCGACAGAGAAAAAAGCAAACAAGTCACCTATTTGCTTTTATACCAAAAAAAAAACTTAAAAATCGGATTTTTAAATTCCTTTGGTAGAGCGCGAATACTTCGCACGGGTGGGTCAGATAGTTACTTATAAAGCGCAAAGCTGACTGTTCGAGCAATTGGACATTGGTTCGTTAAAGTTTCAAAATAACTTGTGCGTATTTTTTTGTCAGAAAAGTTAAATATTGAGTGACAAATGACAAATTTTTTAATATATTTCAATGGTTAAACCTTTGTGCAAGTTCACTTGGTTGTTGATTGTAGATTTCATCCATAACAGATAATCTTTGCAAGCAGTTACCATCACCAATGAATGGACGTATAGCATGTGAAGGAAGCAATGAAATCATGTAAGTATGTTTTTACAAAAAAAAAAGTACCGAGACTGAAATGAAATGTAGTTATAAAGCTTAATCAAGGCCCAAAATTTGCAAATCTTAGTTTTTCGGACTTTTTTAGAGTTGAGTGACAATTCGTGTACAATGGAAATTTTTCCCGATTTGATTATTTATTAACTGAAAAATTGTTCTTGAAAACATCAAAGTTGTTGAATTTAAATGGACAGTTTGACTGATTAATAAAAACAGTCAACAATGCAGCCAATTCTGAAATACAAGTTCTTTTATGAAACACAAAGCAGAAAATATATAGAAACGGCCGTCTTACATAAGTTAAATGTTATCTGTCTGGTGTTTCAGAAACAAATATTTGTCAAAATCTGTAATTCTGTAGAATTTCACTTGCCATTCTGAAGGGAAGATATATTTCGGGTTATTTCACATGCAATTGCGTTGGCAATGAAAGAGAGGGTAAAGAAAATTTGACACACACTCTGAAAATACATACATTTTGAAGAAAAAGCCCTTATACTTTGTTGATCCTGTCGACTTCAGTCATAAGTCTTCAGTACTGTTTGCATAGTAGCATTTTAAACTAATAAGCCTATCTTATGATTCTAAAGTAGATGGGGCAGTCGGGGCGAGCCTTTTTTGAAGTAAGAATTCAAATTTTTAAAGTAATAATTCCAATTTCGCACACATAAAAAAAAGTTTACTCAAATAAAGTTGTCAGCATCACATTTAATTTAAAATTTAGAAAGGGTAATAACTTGTAAAATGAAACTAATTTTTTAAACAAAAGATAAAATAATTGATTCTAATGAAAGATTGAATTACTCTTTAGTTTCCTAGATAAATGCAATTAGTGAAAGGTTATTCACGCTCGATATCATTTATATCGTTTTATGTATTTGAATATTTCTTTGTCTCATGACGTTCTTGGCATAATTATTGAATAATTCGAAAAACTCAAACCATCTCAACTACTTTTTCCTAAAATATGTAATACTTTTAAATGTAACTATTTCTCTCAATTTCGAATGATATTTAGAAAGAAAAATTAATAATCAATTAATTATGCAAATCATTATTCTTTCTCGTTCAGAAGTTTTATAATTGAATTGTAATAAAGTGTATTAAAGGAATATTCCGTGCTTTGCTTTCAGTTCATTCAATTTTTCAAAAACAAATGAATATTTCATGAGGCATTCAACTAATTAATTCATTTAACATTTATTGCAAAAAGATTTTTACTTAGTAATTACCTATCGATATTTTCCTATTAATGTCGGACTTTTTTTGCCTATTGTCTCTTTCAAATGAAAAGAAAAAGAGTTTTATGTAAACAAAAAATCAGATGCATGTTCATCAAAATGATCAATACTTTTGCGAAGACAAGGAGTATTTTGGAAATAATGTAAAGTATAAAAAAACTGAGACCCGACAACGGCAAAAAAAAAACACTAAGTGGTAATAAACAAGGTAGGTGATTTTTGATACAATCGTCTTATTGAGTGAAACAAGCCATTTGATTTGTGAGATATTACTTTTTATTTAGTTCTATTGAAATCCTCTGTCACTTTCATATTAATAACATTATAATTCAAATCAAAAGCCGTTGACGTGCGTTAATAAAAAAAGAGTAAAATAAAAAAAAATAAAAAAAAATAAAAAACACCTGTAGTTGACAACGCACGACAACAGCATTTGAATTGAATTATAATGTTATTAGTGTGAAAGTGACAGAGGATTTCAATTGAACTAAATAAAAAGGAATATGTAACATATCCAATGGCTTGTTTCACTCAATAAGACGATGGTATCAAAAAGCACCTACCTTGTTTATTATCTTTTACTGTTTTTGCTGTAGTCGGGTTTCAGTTTTTTATACTCTATTTTATTTTAATGTTTTTCGTTTTTATCTGTGATGGACAACAAAATAATAGCGTGAGTAATACAGACTTAACAAGCAAGCATTTTAGCGTGATATACCAGAATGGTAGGTTTAATTTATTGCTATTATATCAAACTGATAGAAAATTTTACCTTTAAAGTTTGATCTTACTTAATAAGACTATAATAGTAATCTACACCATACTTGTTTCTTACCTTTTGTTCCCTTAGTCGGGTTATTAAATTTATTTCAAACCCGCGTTAAAAAAACTGTTAAAATCGAGATTCACAAGGTAAAATAGACTCCTCCTATAGTTGAAGTCGGTTAAAATATATCCTATGTTATTCGTGCTATAACAATGAATCGATCGACACCTTATTCATAAAAATCGGATAAATAGTTCAGGCGCTACGGGGAAACATACGCGTATACAGTTGCTGCTAAAATATAAAAACTCAAAAAATTGTCTCCTGCTATTGTTGAAGTCGGTCAAAATGCAGCCTATGTTACCCGAGCTATAATAACCGATCGATTAACAACTTATTCATAAAAATCGGATGAATAATTGAGGTGCTAAGATGGAGGAAATGTTTCAAAAGAAAAAATGCTTGCTTAAGTTCAGTTTTGAACCGCGGGCGTTGAACTGATGCACCTATTGCAAAAAGATTTTATATAAATACCTTAAACTTACTTTTCTTTAATTTCTTTAAAATGCTGCTAAGAAATGCATTGATCAGTTATGTTTTGGTAGATCCAGCAAAGTTGCAGTTCGTACTGTTAAAAAAATATTGTGACATTTTAGCCAAACTTGCGAACTAAATTCCATTAAAGTGTATAAAATTTTAAAAAAATATTTTATATTACCTTTTGACATTTCAGTATGGAATAAACATTGTTTTTTTTTTCAAAGCATATAGCTGATACAAATGAATTACACTCAGATTCATATAACGTTAAAAGGCAGAAAACTGAAGCTACTCTTCTATTTAGAAAGATATTCTTTTTTCAGGATTTGTAAAGGCTCTTGTCGTTCGGGATACATTTTTCCAGATGGATTTAGCGAACTCAGCACACAATGTGTTAGGCGAACGGGTGAATGGACGCCATATGTTAGTTTCCCAGACTGTGAACGTAAGTTTAAAATGTTTGTTTTTTTTTCTTTTGGCATTTTTTTTCCTTTTGCCAGTTTAGAATTTTACTACCGGTTTTTAAAAGTGAAAATTTTGAAATTACTTTTTTTTTCGCAAGACATGAAGTATTTCCTGCTTTTATCAGTCTTAAATATTGCGAAAATAAAAATGAAAATTCATTAGCATTTAATTTTTATTTTCTTTGTCAAATTTCACGGACATTTTGCTGAAGATGTGCTCATTAGTTGTAGCGTGTCGAATTCGGACTGCTTTTCAGTTTTGATAAACTTATAATTGTACAGAACTAATGTCTGTCTGCAAGTAGTGCAAAATTTACATCTAAATTTAAAACGTTAAAAATTCAAAGCAATCAATTGTTTAAGTTTTGCATTTAGCATTCTTAGCTTACATGAAGCAATGCAAAACGGACAATTAACGAGTGTTAAACTAAACTATATATTACGGCCTATAGTTCATGAGTAACTACTTACTAGTGTTTTAATGTAGACAAGACTAAAATTGATCATTGAGGTAAAAACAAAATATCGAGGGGATAACGAAAATGTGTTTTATCATTTTAAAATAAAAATATCTAGTGATGAGAGGAATTACTTTTTATCTTTTTAAACAATAAAACACATTTATGAGTAGAAAACCAGAAATTTGGAATGTCAGGGTTAAGTTTTTTATTCATTGCTTGTCGTTAATTTTGAAATGTAAAACAACTAACGATCACTAATGGCAACATAGATTTATTTTATGGCTTTAAATGGACTTTTCTAAAACATTTTACCGTAATTTAGAATCTTTAACTTTCAGTTGATCCTCTTTTCCAGGTTTCACGTAATAATGATATAATTAAAACTAAACATTTTTGAAATTACGTTAGTTCATTAATTTGGTTTCAACTCAGAATTACAGTCCCATTATTCATTTTTACTTTAACAAAGTGAAATAAATTTCAGTTAAGTTATGAATGAAACAAAATTGAAAATTTTTGAGTTTATACTTCTGTCCAACAGTGCTTATATCGCTGGCTAATTATCTAACTGCAAATTAGGAGAAAGCAGATTGTTTTTTTTTTTTTTTTTGAAAACTTTTGTTTGAAAGAGGACTCAAGTGATTCTAAATTTTAAAAAGATTGAAAACAGTCAATTAACAACATTTATATCAAAACTTCATAACTTCGCAGAAACTGAAAAAAAAAAAACAATTTCTTGAATTTTTCTTGAAACATAATGAAAGAAGCGAATTGTAGTTAGTAACTTGTAGAATTCACTGTATGATAGTTTTTAATCTTTAAGACTGGTAATGTGACTTGAAACCAAAGGTTCTAAGCAGGATAACCCCTCAATTCCTTGCTGAGACACTGGCTATTACTATTGCTATTTTTCGATGATGTTTCTCCATTCCTTTTTTTTTTTGCTTTAATGTTTACTTTATCTGAGAGCGTTGTCTTTTTGTCCATAGCAATAACTATAGAGAATAGTAATTAGAGTCGCATTATGTTGATAGGTTGCACTGATTTCAAAGAGCCTCAACTGCTATTGTTCGGCGAGGCTATAAGAAACTTAATGTTACCAGCATTTTAAATTCTTCTATTAAAAATAAGTCTCAATTTCAGTTGTCGAGTTAGCATTTTGAGTAGCGTGCATAGAAAGACTTCTATTACTGGCTTGCAGTGGATGTCCATTACAGCAATAAGAAGCGATATACAATTATGTTAACTGCCCTGCGCAATGCATGTTCCATATTAGCAGTTTTTCCTCGAACATTCATCTAAGTTTGTGGGAAACCTTTAGTTTAACAACTCTGTACACCTTGACCTTAACGTATACACCACTAACCGTACAACTATCGTAGAAACAGTTTGACTAATTTTGATCATTTTGTAGTTCTCTCGTTTGAAATGTCCTCCTCAAAGACAAAGTACAAAGCCAAATGTAAATAGGAAAGTACTTATAACATAAGCCAATAACTTTTTCTAAAACGTGTCATGTAAGTTGGTACACTAATAAGCTTTCGTGCTTTCGTTTGTTCTATATCCTCATGAGTAGAGCATTTTGAATTTTCGTTTCAAGGTCGAATAACAAACACACCTTATTTTCCAATATAGTGATAACCTAATAGTATTTCTGACAACAACAAAGTGAAAAAAGTTTCAGACCAGAATCTCTTCTTTCTACGCATGCAGATACTTTCTTCCAGAAAAAATCTTTTGGTTTTTGTTTGGGTCTGCTTTTGGTCTGCAGTGTGAGACTGACTTTCCATTCTGTCATTATTTCTTTGCCAACAAGATACAGTAAAACCTGTCTACAACGATACTGTTGGGACCTAAAAAAAAATATCGTTATAGACAGTTTGATTATTCATGACATTTTGCTGGGGCCAAAAAAATATTGTTATAGAGAGGTTATCGTTATAGACAGTTTCGTTATAGACAGTTTCGTTATACACAGGTTTCACTGTAGGTGCCAAGATACATAGCTGCTAAAAGCATACATTCTATTTCATAAAATGAGTTTATTTCCTTTTTCTTTCTCTAGAGTAAAAATAAGCAAACATTTTTATACATCTTAAATTCCTCTCATGAAAAGCACAAATAGAAATTACCAATTATTTTTGTTTATTAAAAAGAAAAAAAAATTAAACTATTTGAAGTTTTTTTTTTTTAAATTTATTATTTAAAAAAATATTTATTCATATTGTTTATAGCGAGAAATCAAATAGTGTCTTTTCTATTAAATTTTAGCTTTTGGAAAACTATTTAATTTTATTGTAGAAAGTAGAGAAATATTTTTTCACTTACTAGTAATCCTTGGCATTTTGTGATTTACAATATGTTCTTTAAAAACGTATAATAAAAGTCAATATTGAGGTTGTCACAAAAGTAAAAAAAACGTTCTTGAAATCCTCGTTATATAAAAATGAAATCATCTCTCAGATGCCTTAAACGATTTTATTTAATTAAAAAAAAAACTTAGCGAAAAATATTTTTTATAAATGATCGAAAAACTGTACTCTCGAAAAATGGATCTTCTTTCTTCTACTTAAAATTTGTGTTTTTTAAAGTTCTGTCATCGCTATCTCTAAAAAAATCGGCATAGTTTTTTTAGGAGAAAAAAAAAAGGTTTATTTTTTGTGAAGCACTTTATTACCTATGTCGTAAAAATGCCTGAATCACTCTGTGGCGGCTTGGGGCAATTTAGCTCCACTTAAGCGCTTAGAAACTTTTTTTTTAACCAAATTAATTTGCTAGTCTTTAAACACGCAATTATTAACAAGGCGAAATTTAGTGGTTATACTTGCGTGTTTAGATTATTTTGCAAAAATGCTTCCTTTAATTGAACAGATTATTATCAGGTACCCAATTTGATCTTTTGACCTTTAAGTCACGTGTGTTCAGAGCTCACGTATGGTGGAAACTATAAACTATGGTGGTTGCTTATAATATACAAATCATTTTTATCCGCACATTAAACAGTGTTAATTTGTTCAAGGAAGATCAATTACTTTTCATGTTCTTTCAGCTATTTGTAATCCTGGTTGTGAAAATGGAGGGAAATGTTTAGGTCATAATTCGTGCCTTTGTCCAAGAGGTTTCAGAGGTGAAAGATGTCAGTACCGTAAGTAGAGCTCGTATTCTCTCATAAAACAAAATAAGTAAATTTAATGCAAGTACTCCTCTGAATTGAAGCAAAAATTTAAATAATTGATACAAAACAATAAATAAATAAACAGTGTAAATAGTCCGGATTTAAAACAGATGGCCGTCGAATTAAAAAACACATTTGTTGTTGTGTGCCAACTAAGCTGGCAATTTGGGGTGCGCTACTTCACCTTTCCAACCGTACAGTAATTTGGTGTAAAGTCCAAATTCCTCAGTTCACACATGCCATAAGGACC
Source organism: Uloborus diversus (assembly GCF_026930045.1). Lineage (NCBI taxonomy): Eukaryota > Metazoa > Arthropoda > Arachnida > Araneae > Uloboridae > Uloborus > Uloborus diversus. The sequence continues at coordinate 126,911,665 of NC_072735.1, forward strand.
TATTTATAGGGCAGTCAAACATTCACAGCATAACGACACATTCACACAAGGAAAATGCAAGGACAGAAGAGAGGAGGTACATACATGCCCAACCCGGGATTCGAACCCGGGACCTCCGCATCGCAGACAGACTCCTCTGACCACTAGACAAGGCGGGCGGCAATGAATACATTTGAAAATATGATAAGCGATTAACAATCTAAAGTTTGCCTACCTATGATATGGAAATACCAACATCAGGTTAACGGACAGAAACGGACGCATCTATTAGTTGACAGGGGTGACAGTATGTTTTTTTTAGGTGTGTATTAGCCTCTACCTAAAACAGTCTCATTGAAATAAACGAAACAAAAGATGAACATTTTCCTCCTCTGCCCCCTCCTTTCGATAGATCAACCTCAACTGGCATTTAGCCTATTTCATAGCAAACATTTTGTGCTCATGATAATGTGTAAAAGCAGAGTGGTCCAATAACTATTGAAAGCAAAAACGTAACAATGGATTTTTTTTCTTTTTTAAGAACGAGACATTGATTCGATTCTTACATTGCTTTTGTAAATATTCCAAATTTTAGTAAGCCGTGAAATTGCGTTACGCATTTAAAAGAAGTAAATCTGAATTTCCCGTAATTGAATCAAGTTTCTGGCATGTAAGAGTAATTCAGAGTGGAAATGTTCCCCCAATCACAAACTGGATCAGAAACGATTGAATCTGTATCAGGAATATGAAAACCATCTATAGTAGAAACATAATGTCCCAGTAAAATTGACTAGCTTTTATCATTAACATTTTGTTCATACCAACCAGTTCTTTAAAATAATTAAACCTTTTGGTACTTTCCAATCTCGTAAACTTTGGTTCAGCTAGGATGCTTCCGGCAATGTTTCGTCTGACGTGTTTCAGGTTCCACCAGTACACTAATTTATTTTTACTCTGAGCAATTTTGAACACATTAATTGTTCGTTTTTCAGCAATTTGTTTTAACCATCAAGTTTATGTGCACACATTTTGTTTCCAATCCGCAAAATATTTCTTGTACTCTTTTTCAGCAACTTCCAACTGCGACGCACACGACCGATTCGCCTCTGTGGCATGGAATTGCAAGAATGGCCCAACTGAATCCGTGTGCAACATCAGCTGTGGTCACACTGGTAGCAAATTGCAGCCTGCGCAGCCGACTGTATATACTTGCAGCCTTGATGGAACGTGGCAACCGGACTTGAAACCCATCTGTGTGACAGGTAAAACAATGAAATTAAGCCGCTCTATTTGTTGAATTTAATTAAGTTTTCTGTTTAAAAATGCCCATTGGTCTCAGTGAAATTTATTTCATAGAGTTAATGTTATGTTGATTGTTTGTTCATTATTAAAACACAGTAAGTGGGCAGGTAAACGGAAATATATTCAGAAATTAATTTTCGAGATATTTGAAGAAACGCGTTTTAGATTCAGTACTTACAATAGGATAATGTTGGAGGGGTTTTTTTCCGCGTTTTTTTTTTTTTTTTCTGTCAAAAATTAAATAAGCAAGCTTGTACAAAAAAGCTATCAATAAATGACAAATTTCAAAAAGAAAAATAGATTTATAAAAAAACGAAAAATTAAAATTATTAGTTTTTCCTTCAAGTGAAGATGATTTTAAAAAAATTTAAAACGTATTACGATCTCGTGACATTTTATAATATACATTAGCAATTATTGTTTAGTGATTCTCAGATATTTACAATAATTTCAATAATCTGATTCTCAGATTTAAACGTTCCATCAGTTTTATAAGAAAAAAAAATATTTACTATGAAGTTCTGTATTTGTTTGTAAAATTTCTTAATATGTTTTTTTTCCCTTTATCTTTCTCGTTTTTGTAATTGTGGAACATATATAATAAGTCATAAAGGTATCTTTACCACCCGTTGGAAGAACTTATGACATAAGAATATTGTTTAAAGTTTAAGATCACACACTACTTTGATGAAACAGAATGCAATTAAAACGACAAAATGGACAAATCAAGCCCTTCAATTTCAGACAACAGTCATTGCTAATATAAAATCTCTGCTTTTTTATAAAATTGTTTCTCTTGAAAAAAAAAATATCATGAAATATTGAAATATATTACCGTATTGTTGTGTGTGAACTTTTTCTATATGAAATCGTGTTTTGTTGGTTAATCCAAGAAAATCACCAAGAGCTTGAACCAAAAACTTAGAGAAGTCATTAGATTAAAATCATTATCATTGTTACTTTGGAAATAATTCGCAATTTAACTGTTGATTCAAACTAAGTCCACTTAACTGTTTCTGAGAATTGTTTATACATTGGAAATGAATTCTACGCACGTGCCTACCGAATAAACATTTTGGAGGATAGATCTTTCCATGAATTTGTTTCACTTCATTTCTCAAGCAATCTTTACAATAATGGTTTTCAGTTTAACTATCAATGAAAACGACATAGTTGAAAATCATTTTTGAATGATATAAAACTTATTTTCTTATTTTAGGCGTCAGAATAAAAATTGCTCTAATATACTTTTGTTTTCGTACCCTGTACACTGTTTTCCTCCCCGTAACCAATAAATTCTACTTATATTAAGTAAAACAATCTTTAACTAATATTGCTCTAATTTAAAAGACGAACACAGTTCGTTCAAATAGCTACAGTCGAACCCCACTAAAGTGAACCCGGGATATAATGATCCCCCGGTTATAGCGAAACTTTTAAATAGTGCCATCGGAAGCCCTATGTTGTTACTGTATTTTCAAACGCTTGTAACGATCACTAAACGCTAGAGAATCGGCTATAGCGAATCAGAAATTTCCAAAAGATTCAGCTTTATTTAGCATTCGTTTCGGTTACATTCTTTAACAATGTTTCCATAAGTAAACACTATCTTTTGCAGAAGTTTTCTCTTTTTCACAAGAATACGTCAGTCCAAATCACATTCCTTACCTGTTATGCCTCTGATAATATTGAGAACTTCACACTGACAAAAGCTAAGTTAGCATTCAAAAAATTTAAACAAAAATCTGTAGGGGGTTAAGTTAAACTTATTCTGAAATTAAAAGCAGCACAATCCTATTCTCAATTCGTTAGACATTTTCCCTTTATATATTTACTGTATCCCGCGGAATTGTGATTTTTTGGCTGCTGTCAGTGTTTCGGACAATTTTTTGACGACAAAACTAGATAAACAAGTTGTAGGTTTGTATACAACAGTTGAGAGAAAAATTAACGAAATCTTTATACATAAAGGGCTACTTCAGTCCGGATGTCCGGGGTAAACTTCAAAACTACTGGACGGATTTTAACCATTTTTTCACCATAGATAGCTACATTATCGGGAAAAAACTTAGGCTATAATTTATTGCTAAAAAACTTAGTTTAAAAACGGCGCGATGGAAAACAGTAAATGTCATGTAATTTCTACATCAAATGATTAAAGATTAAACCCGTTGTTTCGAAATTTCGTTGCCTTACAACAGCAATATTAAAAGTAAACATAATGTAAATTTTGAATCAAGGCTTCTCTGGAGCAAACATGACATTTATTGCTTTCTTAGGAATTATCATCCTCATCTTTATACATAAAGGGCTAATCTCTTTCCGGATGTCCGGGGTAAACTTCAAAACTACTGGAGGGATTTAAACCATTTTTTCACCACAGATAGCTACATAATCGGGGAACACTTTGGGCTATAATTTATTGCTAAAAAACTTAGTTTAAAAGAAGGTCGTGATCGAAAACAGTAAATGTCATGTAATTTCCACATCAAATGATTAGAGATTAAATCGATTGTTTCGAAAATTCGTTGCCTAACAACAGCAATATTATAAGTAATCATAATGTAAATTTTGAATCAAGGCCTCTCTGGAGCAAGCATGACATTGCTTTCTTAGGAATTGCATCCTCATCGTTATACAAAAAGGGCTAATCTCTGTCCGGATGTCCGGGGTAAACTTCAAAACTACTGGAGGGATTTTAACCATTTTTTCACCATAGATAGCTGCATAATCGGGGAACAACATAAGTGATAATTTATTGCTAATAAACTTAGTTTAAGAACGTCGTGATCGAAAACAGTAAATGTCATGTAATTTCCACATGAAATGATTAAAGATTAAACCCATTGTTTCGAATATTCGTTGCCTTTCAACAGCAACATTAAAAGTAATCATAATGTAAATTTTGAATCAAGGCCTCTCTGGAGCAAGCATGACATTGCTTTCTTAGGAATTGCATCCTCATCGTTATACAAAAAGGGCTACTTCTGTCCGGATGTCCGAGGTAAACTTCAAAACTACTGCACGGATTTTAAACATTTTTTCACCATAGATAGCTACATTATCGGGGAAAAACTTAGGCTATAATTTATTGCTAAAAAACTTAGTTTAAAAACGTCGCGATGGAAAACAGTAAATGTCATGTAATTTCCACATCAAATGATTAAAGATTAAATCCATTATTTCGAAAATTAGTTGCCTAACAACAGCAGTATAAAAAGTAATCATAATGCAAATTTTGAATCAAGGCCTCTCTGGAGCAAGCATGACATTTATTGCTTTCTTAGGCATTGCAACCTCAACTTAATACATAAAGGTCTACTTCTGTCCGGATATCCGGGGTAAACTTCAAAACTACTGGACGGATTTTAACCATTTTTTCACCATAGGTAGCTACATTATCAGGGAACAAATTAGACTATAATTTATTAATTAAAAACTTAGTTTAAAAAAGTTATGTTGGAAAACAGTAAATTTCATGTAATTTCCCCCATGTTATGATTAAACATAGAGTAAAGAAATATACATAGAGAGGCCCCATCTATGTTAAAAAGAATATGGTATGAAATTGAAGCCGGCATTATGGGACACTACGATGAAATGATGAGCGGGGTTATGATAACGTGATCGCTTCGCGAGTCTAGTTTTCACCAATCTCGCAAAGAGCCCGTATAAAGTAACTGGCGGATTGGTTTGCATTTTAATTGATGTTTTAATGCAATTTCAAAAACGTGCTTCATAAACTTGCACTAATATCTAAGTTTAAATTAACAACCAATTGAGATTCAGTAATGGAAGGTTTTGAATCAAGATGTATCTTAAATACTTAGCAAGAAGCTAAGGATCTTGGGATACAGCGGTGCAACTTCCGGTTTCAATTTCTTAGCATAGCAGGGCCTATCTATGTAATTTCTTTACTCTATTTGATTAAATATAAAATCCATTGTTACAAAAATTCGTTGCCTAACAGCAATATTAAAATCATAATGAACATTTTGAATCAAGGCTTCTCCGGAGCAAACATGAGTTTAAATTCATTTAAGCACTTTGAAACTCTACTTTTCGCACCCTGAGGGAAACATACTAGAGAGCTTTTTTTTTTGTCGTTGTGTGTGTGTACTATTTAATATATGAAGCAAGCGAAGGTTTTTTTTTTTTTTTTTTTTTGTGATCTTTGTTTTTGTGTTAGTTCATATTTTGGAAATTCTTCAAATTTTTATATGCTTAAATTCGTGCTTTCGTTTCTAAATGAATATTCGTTGGTTCTTTATACTTATTGCTATTTTACTTTTATGGGTAAGGAAAAAGCTCAATTTTTAATCACGTCAAAGCAGTGTGTTTTGAGTTCTTTCATTTAAAACAGAAAACAAAAGTAAGTAGCGATTGTTTCTCACAATTATTACTGACCCAGGCAAGGCCGGGTATTTTTGCTAGTGTATAATAAAGCTTGCTACCAAAAGTAACATTTTTCTTCCCATGCTATAGATGAATTAAAGATATGTTTCCATATTTTGTTTATTAGTGTGTAAAATAGTTAATTCTAATATTTTACTTATTTTATCATAATCACTCAGAAAAATATCATGTAATAAAGATATTCATTATAGAAGTATCTTAGCAATTGCGGACTGTTTTTTATGTATTTATTTATTTATTTTGAAAAATCGGATGTAGCGAACCCTCGGTTATAGCAATTTCCTTAGCCAGTCTACTGACGGTTCGTTATAGCGGGGTTTCACTGTAGAACTGTAGAAAGTTCTTTGTAAAAAAAAACTCCTTGGAGTACATCATGAGGATTACTGTAAGACTATATTTAGCAAACTTATTTATATTATAGTAATACTTATATTTAGTAAACTGGTTGCTGTGCTAACTCATTCCGCTTTAGTCTATTGGTTTTTACAATCCAAAAAAAGATTGATATTTGTTTGGCGTTATACGTAGTACGATCCAAAATTCGGGGACAAGTTGTATAAAACCTTACCCTGAATTACCGAAGCACATCCACCTTCAAAATAGTCACCTTGAGCGACTATGCACTTCTGCCAACGTTCGTTAAACTTTTTGGAAGCACTCCTGTAAGTCATTTTTCGCAACCTCCTGTAAGGCCTCCTGCGATGCAGCCTTAACTTCATCGTGGTGATGAAGAAGGCGACTCCCATGTTGAGAATTCACGTTTCGATTCGATGCCAAGCAAATAACGCAGCCCCGTGTGACTTTTAACTATTCCTAGCAGTTAAAAAACATTTGCAGGAACGCCCCTTTTGATCGTCAGATGAAGTTAAAGCTACATCACAGGAGGCCTTACAGGTTGCGAAAAGTGGCTTCCAGGAGTGCTTCTAAAAGTTAGCGAACGTTGGCAGAAGTGCATAATCGCTCAAGGTGACTATTTTGAAGGTGGATGTGCTTTGGTGATGTGAACAATTCAGGGTAAGGTTTTATACAACTTATACCGAACTTTTGGATCGTACTAAGTAATAAACTGAAAATATATTCGGTACCATTACAGTTTTAACGAAACAGCTCTCCTGAAAATAGTCACATAACTGAAATGATGTTAAGTAATCTATTATTTCCCCTGCTTTAACTAATGATCTTAATTAAAATGTAACAAACTTGCATCCACCTTTTCAAACTTCAGGCCACTAAAAACACTATTGGATAAATAGTTTCTATACGTATTTTGTTTTTGTATAAAATAGATTTTTTCTTTGCATTCCTGACATTTTTAGATTACAGCTTGCTGGATCGAAGGACAGATGCAAGTGGAAACTATCACGAAAATACGCACCATCAAAATCAAGGATCATGGCAACACAGCTGGAGCACGTCTAGATTAAGCGGAAACAGGTTATTAAGTTTTGTTTTGTACATTACTCAAACCAATGTAAAGTTACATAAAATAACTTTCAATTCATATCATGACGTACAGACGAGAATTGCTCAACTGTATATCACGGCGTTTTCATCGCCGTTTTAAAGTTAGTGCTCAGAGTTAGTTCCAGCTATGCGAATAAAAATTTTCTGAATAACTGAAAATTTTTATTCAGTTATAAAATTTTCAGTTATTCAGAAAACTCGTAATTTTCAGTTATTCACGAGTCAAACATAAAATGTTTGACTCGTGTACTTTCGACCAAAGTCCTCTTTAAAATAATAATGTTTTTTTTTTCTTTTTTGACACATATCAAATGTTTGGCTGCATATCCACTTTATAAAACTTTTTACGTAAAACAAAGCTTAAATAATTTTGCATTGGAAATTTAAGGAAGAATCTTTATTTTTCAACCCAAAAGAAAACTGCTTTAGGAACACCTAAAGCAAATTGCTGTTACTTTGACTGGCCGGAGTAAAATATGAATCTTATTTGACCTTTGTAAGCTTTATATATCAATAATTTGAACTCTTCCTGCAAGAAAAATCATTCTCTTGAAATTTGGGAAAAACATTTGATTTTTGATTAGTGTTAAAAGCACTGATTATATAGAACCGATGCTATATTTCGCAAGCAGATGATTATCACCTACACGCCTGAAGCTTATTTAAAGAAACTTCAAATTGATGTGAAATAAAGATACTTTTAAAGCTTCTCGTTTTTTGAAGTTTTTTTTCAGAAGTTGTGAACAAGAATGCTTCTATTCAGAACTTCTGATTCGTTTATTTAGAACGTTCTGGAACAACATTCTCTCCCATTTAAGAGCGGTGAGCATGTAGCAGTCAGAAAATCAACTAAAATTGACTTAGTGAGGTAGTTCGAAGTTCATTGACACATAAATATTGTTTCAGTTAGGAATAATTAATTTCGTATCCCCTTTATATATACCAATAGCTTTACTTTTACCATATGAGAAATAGATTTTAATTTTAAAAAAATTTTTACTCGTATAAAAAATATATTTGAAGTAATTCTTCGCTTAATCCAACTGAGGAAGGGATTTAACTTCTGTTAGAGAATTGATAAGAGACTCGTTGAGCTATCAACGGAAATTCTTGTTCCTATTTCTGTAAGAAGGAAAGTTAAAAGTGTATACAGAGCAGAGCCGCACCTTCCCTATGTGCAAGGTCGTGCGTGGCACGACGGCGCCAGAGTCGTAAAGGCGCCGAGCTCTGTTGCGGAAAACTTATGATGTTGGGTAATCAAATAGGCAATTGCTTCGTTCAAATGTAGAAGCAATTTTCACCCGTCATACCACGGGCGATTTTCCAGTATTTATATAGTTATTAAATTAATTTTTGACTTTTAAAAATAAAACTTTTACCATACATTAATTGCCATGATAGGATGATTTTTAAGCTTTAGGAAAAAAATCACGTTAAAGAAAAACAGTAAATATAGTTGTCTACTTGTTATCTCGAAAGAGAATACTGAAAGTTTCCTCCCTAAAAAAATCTCATCACGGATAAATTGTTTTCTGGTAGTGTTGAGCTCGTTTGCACTATTTTGGGTTATTCGTAATCGTGCCGATTTCGGAATCATATCCAATTAAAAAAAGGCGAAAGATTTTGTGTTCCCCTAAAGCAAGAATAAATATCCGTGATTTTGTTCTAAACATTTCTTTAAAAGAAAGAGAAACCTTTTAATGATGCAACTAACTCTATGTTACATTACACTTTCTAAAATAATCCTGTTAGGATTTAATTTTTGTTTAATGCCTCCTCAATTGTCTGGATTTCCTAATTAAAGTCAGTTTTAATACCTTATTTAGTGGTTTACGAACTTCTGCGTTGCTTTGGGCTTACTTCAAATAAGTCCGACTATTTAAAACTAGGAGCAAATGATTATTTGTAATGTTAATGATTGCATGGATAAATAAAGTCGCCTTTAAAACTGCGTGATAGCGAAACATTTTATTTTTGAAATTTAACATTATATATATATATATATATATATATCCTTTTAACATGCACACAGTCACAGAAGTAATTATTAACTTTACCCAGTTTCTCAGGTCAACAATAATTTTTGGTAAGAGGCGTATATAAACACTGAATACACCTTACCTTCCTCCACAGAAAAAATCACTCGCTCTTAAATCTAGTGACCAGGTGGGGGGAGGGCAATCATTAAGTGTGAAATCACCTTTCCTTTGATTACCATTTAGTCTTATTGAATAATTACACTCCTGTTTGTGAAAATTACAACACCATCATAGATGAAGCATCATAGTTGAATGAAATTTAATACACTGTTGAGTGGTAATGGTACAAATAAATGATTACATTTTCAAATTAAACAAACAATAAAAAGAGACAGAAATTAGTATTTTGTATGGCCACCACGCGCCGCAATAAGAGCTGCTACACGACTCGGCGTGGAGTGAAACAAAGTTTGAAGCAACAGGACGAGGATCACGAGCGAGACGCCGCCCAACGAAATCCCTCACATGTTCTATCGGTGACATATCCGGGGAATATGCAGGCCAAGAAAGAAGCTGTACCTGCTGCGAATCAAGGTAGGATTTGACAGTCCTGGCGACATGCGGACGGGCATTATCCTGCTGGAATACAGCCCCTGGCAATCCTTGCAGGAAAGGAATAGCTTGGGGCTGTAAAACTTCGTCTATGTATCGGGTACTGTGCAAATTGCCCACAATTCGTAGCAATTGTGATCGTCCATGATTTGCTATGGCACCTCAGACCATAACTTCGGGTGTTCGTCCACTGTGGCGTTCGATAATGCACTCCGGAATGTGCCATTCACCGGCATAGCGCCTGACACGAATTCGGCCATCATGGTGCCACAAATTGAAACGGGATTCGTCAGAAAAGACGACCTGCTGCCAATCAGCACGCCAGCTCATATGCACATTGGCCCATTGTAGCCGCAGGTGGCGATGGTTTTGCGTGAGAGGAATCCTGTATAAAGGAATCCTTGCGCGCACCCCACGCTGCAGCAGACGTCTCCGAATTGATGAAACATACAATAAAACACCTGTAGCTGTTGACCGCTGTGTCGCCAATTGTCTAGAAGAAGTTGTGCGGTTCGTCAGCGCCATACGCACCAGGTGTCTGTCATCGTGAGCTGACGTCACATTTCGGAGTCCACTCCCGGATTTTTGAGCTGTCGAACCCTCATCCGTCCATTGCTTCCAAACACGCATGATTGTGCTGCTGTTAAGCTGCAAACTAGTGGCTACTGCACGATAAGACAACAGCTTCACGAAGGCCGACAATTCTGTCCCAATTAAACTCCGGAATTTGCTCAAATTTCGCGTTCTTTCTTCGAAGACGCATTGTAAAGATTCAGTTAACGTTTACTCTAGCATATAACCACCGATAATCACACACGCCTCGCTACAGCCGTCTATTTATATTTGGTTCGATCCGCCGTTCAGAGGGCGCTGCTCAGCATACACATGCGCTACCGGTCTGCAATTTTAATCATTTGCATATCATGCCCTACCTTACATTTCCTGCAATTTTCAGCTCACTCGCGTAAGTCCTTCGTGGTGTTGCAATTTTCTTAAACAGGAGTGTAGGTAACAAGTGAACGCATACGACAACAGGCTGTGAGATCTAGAGGTTGTCAATTGAAACTTTACAGCTCGCTCTTCCACCCAAGCTTGGTTGAAGAGCAGTAGTTCTAATATTACCAAATCGCTAGCCTACTATTCTTTTTGAATCTGCCTGTATAAACACAAGGTGTCCGAGAAAAATCTTTTATATGCTAGACATTGATAAAAAAAAAAATAAATAAATGTTACCAAATGAAATAAAATGGGTTTTTCTGCAAAAGAATAGATAAATCTTTCTTCGGACACTGTGTGTCTGTGCGTTTGTGTTCCATAAACTCTTGTTAAGTTCACTTGCAGAGGGTCCCGTTGTCAGCAGTTTCTAAATGTGTAAATGCTAATTGGTAATTCATTCTCATGAAGCTGCAAAACACAGTGAGAGTTTTCTTTCTGTGACACCAATTTCAGTTTTCGATGTTAGTGTCACCTACAATTTGGCAAAGACTATACCTAAGAGGGGCAAAAGGTTTAATGAGATAAAAGTCGAAATGAAATAGGAATTTGGTAAACATCTCAAGACTTTTTTTAAATCAATATAAGACTATAAAGTTCCTTGAACATGTATGTATTATTTTATGGACATATATAAACATTTATACGACAGTGTTAAAGCTGAATCCGTAAGTTCCATAGCAGAGTGATAAAATGTATAAAGCTCATAAGTATTAACATACACAGCTGGCCAAATTATTAGACTAAGACTGTTTTAAAAGCAAATTCTTTATTGATTATATAACTATAGACACGTTAACCAACAGTGAAATAATTATCTAATATTTTGTATGCATTCCCTTGTTCTTGCTGAGCATTTTAACTGTTTTTGGCATACTTTTCACAAGGTTTACACTATTTCTCAACCTTTTAAAAAAAGAGGTAAAAATGTTTATACTTACTATCACGGGACGCGGGAGCGTCCCGCCCCGCCAAGGAAATCAAATGTCAGCAGCCAACAGAAGCAAATCCACCACCAAAGACGAAAGAAAAGGAAAGCGACCAAGAACAAGATTACACGACAGAACAAGTTGGGGTTTTTTGGGTTTTTCACCCCTCTGTATCTCAGCCCCATGAAGACCCCCCGGAGTTTATTTTTGGTACACTCAATCTCTAGTGGCCCCTGATGCCGTAAACCACAATTCAATCCCCTGGACCATCAAGGGGAAGAGGTATTAAAGTTATAAAATCGCTGTTCAAAAAAGTTTTCGATTACTTTGACAGGGCTACAGCCCAGACGAAAAAAGGAATCAAGCTAAAATTTCGCACACACATACCTTGTGCCCTACTGATGTGCCTTTTATCCCATTTGACCCCCTTCCCCTTCCCCCCTCGTTTTTACCCCCCAAATTGTACCTTCCCGGGGTTCTATCACAGCCCCCCGGGGGGCTACGGTAATGATTTTTTGTATACATATTCTTGGGGGGCCATTGAGTACATATACAAAAATTCAACCCCCAGGGACATCATGGGCCGGAGTAATTGAAGTTTGAAAATCACTAATGTTCCCTAAATTCTTATGTACTTACTCTCAGCTCATAGGCTTTATTTATCTCGGACTGCAATTGCAAGGTTAGAACAGATCTAACAGTTATTCCAAAGTTGTCTTAGGAAATGAAATTCAATCAAGACTAAACATATCCAACAGTTGCAACTAGACGTTAAATCTCGGATATCACAAATTTGCCACAGCGACTGCGCTTGCGCGCAGACTTGGCTCATTGGGCTTTCTGTTTTCAGATTCTATGTTGTTTGTTTATACTTAAGCAGCGAAACAAATTAATGAATGAGATTAGAATGCTGTCCTCCCCCACCCCAAAGTTTTGCCGATACGAAATTTCCTTCCACCTGTTTTTCAGTTTTCATATATTTATGAAGGGAAGAAATTTTAAATGTCGGCGTGAAACTGGGGTTAAACCATTACAACATTTTTCGTGACAAATTATATGAAACTGTACGCATATGAATACGGCACATATAACTTTTTAATTGAAAGCGAAAAACATCACTTTTTTATTGGTTTGCTTATTTTCTAAATTAATGGATTTTTCACAAACAACACATAATGAATTGAAAATATATGAAATACGTGTGTGGATATCCGTGCTTTGCAGTAATTTGTTAGCTGAAAAAAATTTTGCAATTAATTTAAGCAAGACTTTTAATGAGCTTAGCCCGCGCGCAACATGCGCATTCGTTATGGTAAATTTGGGATATCCGCGATTTGACATCGAGTGAAGTTGTATAGATCTTCTGACACATTCAAATTTAAAATATTTAATGGCTTAGTTTTTTTTTTTTTGCTTGGTGCATGCATGCGTTATTTCGTCTTTTAAATGAACTTTTAAACAAAACTAGGTATTAAACAAGATAAAGACTTCTATCAAGAAAAAAGATAAATCACCAAACAATTAAAATGATCCCATAAAACGTAAAATAATCCACGATTTAAGAAAAAATGTAATTAAACAAAAAGTGAAAAGCTAGATTAAAATAGCCCTCAAGCTGTAAAACATTTAAAGAAACCTTCATGAAAATGTTGAATAATCTGTCAAATAAAGAAACTGTAATAGAATTTATTGCGAAGTTGTAAAATACTCGAAAACAATATAATTTAAAATACAGTATTTTATTATCCAAGAAGTTTTCTTTGCAACAGAGAGGACACAAGGATTGCAGTAAAATTTAAACCTCCCAATTCTCGCAAAATGAACATAGAATCTTAATAGTCAAAAAATAACTTGACGTAAAATTAGGCTAGCCATTATTGTTCCTTAAAAACACAAAACAGCGTTGTTTCAGTTGAAAATTTTCTGACTTGAAGTTTTCAATTCTAAAAATTCAGACAAAGTAATAATATCAATGCAAAAAGATGTGATATCTCATCAAAAACAACCCTGTTGTAAAAATTTCCCCACCAAGAAAACCTTTAACTTTTCCGCACAAAAAAGAAAACCTGCATCCTAAACCCAAAAACCCTCAGCCATAAAAAGTTATGATATCTAGTTTGCCCGCTAAGTATCTGCCAAACTATCATCCTCCCTCTTCTCCTTTTTCATCACAGCTACTTCCATTAGAACCTCCTCCCACCTTCAACTCCTCAGAAATATGGATAGATCTTTTAAATTGTTTATCTTGTTTGGCGGGAAGCTTTCAAAGTGAAGGGGTTGCTTGGTGAGCAAAAAGCTTCCCGCCAAAGAAGATAAACAATTTAAAAGATCTATCCATATTTCTGAGGAGTTGAAGGTGGGAGGAGGTTCTAATGGAAGTAGCTGTAATGAAAACGGAGAAGAGGGAGAATGATAGTTTGGCAGATACTTGGCGTTCAAACTAGATATCATAACTTTTTATGGCTAAGGGTTTTTGGGTTTAGGATGCAGGTTTTCTTTTTTGTGCGGAAAAGTTAAAGGTTTTCTTGGCGGGGAAATTTTTACAACAGGTTTTTTTTTTGATGAGATTATATATACTCACATACACATACTCACTAATTACCTAAAACTAACTTTAAACATAACAGAACACACTAATAAAAAGACCTAGTGAACTGTTTAAGCTGATTGAGGTTATGTTCCTGGTAGGTAGATAAACAAAGCAGACAGTGCTGCCACCTGCAAACATAAAATTATGCTAAAATAACGTAATAATCAGTGTACAGTATCTACTGTACTTTAACAGTAAAATAAATAGTATTTTAGAACAAATAGGATACAAAAAGCAAAAAACTCTTTTGTCTAATAATTTGGCCAGCACTGTAATTTACAAGTTACTAGGTTTGTTTCGACGTCATTCGAAAACGAGGCTTGAATATTAATGAAAGGCACTCTTAATAAATGATTAACATTGATAATGCGTGGCTGGAACTTTTGAAATTTGAAATGGAAAGCTAAATAACTTTAGTTACGTTTGACAGAACACGGGCCTGATTGGCAGTAATTGGCTTATTGGGAGACATACTGCAATTATTCTGACTAAATTCTGCAAGTTTCGTTCGAAGCACAGTGAAGCAACTCCAGCTCAAAGGATCTGATGTTACGATTTTCGTCACGAATGTTTTTTCTTTCTTCTCTGTCTCTCTCTCACTCTTTACTTTTTTTCCTTTTTTTTTTCATTTAGTGAAATGGTTGAGGCTATGCGAGTAATTATATTTCTTATTTAAAATTGTTGAGAATCTTCGCAGAGTCTGTTTGGTATATTCCTATAGAAACCATAATAGAATTATATTCGTAGAGAAATAGAGATATAGAAAGAAATAGAGATGTAGTAAGAAATAGAGATATAATTATAAATAGAGACCTAGTAAAAACAAGAGATATTTAATAATTATCTTATGTTTCGGCATTTTGCAAAGTTTACTTCAGCAGGTGATCTGGGGGGGGGGGACTTTTTTTCCTTTTCACTTGTTACATTCAGCATTAAAAGGCTAAACAACATTTTTATTTTTTTTCGTACTATTGTTTTACGTTGAACAGTATGAGAATGAATGCTACAGCAGGAAAAAAAAATGTCGCTTCGCTTTCTCTGTATCGACACTACGATGGCAGAGAAACGTGTTTTACGGAGTTCGCCCATTCATTGAAGAATTATCATGTAACTAAAAGGTTGTAGTAAATAGTTTCTTCTTTTTTCAAATGATTTTAATAGTGGAGGAATGTGGGGTTAAATGAAAGATTTTCAGTTTGTAGTGCCATCTATCAAGCAATATTTTAAATCATTTCTTAAACATCTAGTCGATTCTAGTCAATAACAAAAAGCTCTAAAGATCAAGAAAAATAATAACATAAGTCATTTTTAAAATTTGATACACATATTGCAATATTTTTAGTTTATAAAATATTTTTTTGTTATTTTAGAGTTATAAAATGATTGTAATTTTCCGTATCAACTGAAAACTTTTGTTGCTAAGTGCAGTACTTATTCGGTTAATACGGATCAGGCTTTGATTTTAAGTGTTTAATACAGTTCGTCAAGAACACTCGGGGCAAAATGAAATAGCCCATCTCTTTTACTTATTCATTCCTTTATTAAATCAATGATGTGTTCAGTCATTCATTTATTTTCTTATTCATTTTGTATTTGATTCACTCATTTATGTTTTCTCAATTATTTATTTATTTGTTTATTGATTCATTATTTCATTTGTTCATATATATAATATATTTGTTCAAATTTACTGCAATAAAAAAAAGATAATGTTTCAATGCAAGATTTATTATGAAATATATTGTTCATTCTTTATGTACTGTAATACAAATTTCCGTATTGTTCATTTAGAAAAAGGAAAGTTATCTTAACTCTTTCATTATTCCCCTAATGTAAATTTCTCTTTTTGAAAACATCAAATGTGAAAATTTATCTGCATTTATGTATTGTCATGCTTCTGCTTTTATTCAAGATTACTTTTTATTTGGAGATTAGATGTGGGTAATGTAATTCATTATCCTAATACTTCTGAGTTTAGGAAGGAATTAAATCAAATTTTGGAGACTGGTTAAGTGTTGCATCTCTTGTAGATCACGTAGATGAATGGGTTGCATCCATTTATTCAAAAATTAATCAATCAATTTGCACAAAACATGACACACGTGTTTTTTACGTCACCATATAGAGGCTTTATGTATAAAAAAAATCTACACTACCGCAAAGCTCATGGTTTATAAAGGGCTGAGGTCAATATAGAGTAAGTCAGGGTGTCACGGGAGGGGGGGGGGCGCTGCCGGATAAAACGCCTCGTTAACTATATTTCACGATTTGAGCAGCAGAGTACGATTGTGTCAATTTTTTCAAGATCATTTGTGAATAAAGAAGAGTTACGCATACTCTATAGCCGTTTCAGACGACTTTTTAGGGGTAATTACAGCTTTATAGCAAACTGAAAGGCATTAGTGTCACTTTTTAACGCACTTTAAAACTTTTTTCATTTTCATTTTCTCAGTTTCATTTTACGGAGCGGCGCTAGTAAGTGCGTCTTGCGTCTTACACTGTAACTGATTTCTTTACCCTTTGCACCATCACTTTTTCAAGCTCAACTCTTAGAACGACACCAACACGAGCATTTACATATTTACTCGTTAACAAGTTATTTTTCTCATGAATGTTAATGAATATTATTCTATTCTTTATTAATTTACTTTTCAATTTAATTTGAGTTTAATGTATTTACATACATATATTTCTTTTTTTTTATTTGTAGTGGAAATCAACAGCAGTTTGGATATGAATTTGGTGGTCAGCAGAGAGTATCGGGTGCATTTAATGAAGGTCAGTTGGATTACGATTACAGTCAAAGAGGACATGAAACTGGTTTTGGTGGACAGCAGACGATTGAAAATGAATTTGGTAGTGAGCACAGTATTGGCCAAAACTCTGGAAATCAGGAGAGTTGGATTAATAATCAACAAAATTTCGGAAAAGGTTCAAACCGGCAGAGTACAAGTGAAAACAATATTTCATATCACAACTCAGCTAGTCAGGAATTTGGAGGCCAACAAACTATGGAGCACAGTTTTCGCAGTAAGCAAACTGTAGAGAATGGCTTTGCTGGGCAGCAAACCATGGATCATGATTTTGACAGTCAGCACACAATGGATAATGACTTTGGTAATGGTCATACATTAGAAAATGGTTTTGGAGGGCAGAAAACTATGGAGCACAGTTTTGGTAGTCAAACAGTAGAGCATGGTTTTGGAGGACAACAAACGATGGAGCACAGTTTTGGCAGTCAAACAATAGAACATGATTTTGGTGGGCAGCAAACGAGAGAACATGTGTTTGGTAGCCAAAAAAAAGAACAGAATAATGTACGTGAAAGTGAAAAAAACGTACAGAATGAGCAAATGACTGAGCAACTTGAAAAACAAAATATTTCAAGTCACATAAGTACAGCCATAAAATCTGGTGATGACCAGCGCTCTTCAAACCAAGATTCTGAAAGAAAAACTGTGGAAAATGTAGTTGGCGAACAGCAAAGTATCGATGCAGCTAGTGTAGATTCAGAGCAAGCGACAGTTACTGATATCACTTTTCAAAAACTTGAAAATGCTGAAAACACGTTAGATATTGATGACGATGATTTAAGGCATCGAGAAGGTTTAGAATCAATGGACGTCAAATTACTTATTAGAAAAGATCAAGAAAATGAAATTAATGAGGTAAGTTCACTCTTAGTTAGTTATTCTCATTCAAACAGCTGGAGTGTTTAAACGTAAAATACGTATCAAAGGATATGTTATAAATTAGAAGACTCTGCTTCCTGCTCACTTCGTTCGGCGACCCTCCGTTCACTACTTACGTTGGGTGAGCTATGCCGCTTGTGGCAGATAACAGTTGATGACTTTAATTCTTGTTTGTCCTGAAGTCATCCTGGATGTTCTATAGACTGTTTTAGTTAATTCGTATCTCCGGTCCCTTGACCTTTAGGGGATGAGACTAAGTGGAATGGCTTTTCCTGGAGATCCTGTATCGCACGGTACCAGTATTGACCTGGTAGACATTGACAGTTCGAAGGAGTTAGGGTAACACACACACGTAAACGAGCACAGATTTTAATAGTATAGACAGCATTTATTGATAAAAATTAGCTTGTTTTATGGAGAGAAAAAAAATGCTAGAAATGCATAAAAAATGTGCTCAAAACTACTGATGTAAATTCCATGGGAAAATTAAAAGCAATTTTTGCAAAAAAAAATTTTTTTTAATTTAACGGAATACCTTTTACTATTTTCACATTTACTTTCAACTAACTTTAGTTTTCGAATAATTAGATGCTTCCAAAATAACCGGCTGGCAAACAAATATTCTCATTTTTAAACCATTCTGCGTTTTTAAGATGGCAGAATATTAATTGGGATATGCTCATTTATTATTCAAATTTAGATTGCACTGAAGTTTTTCTTATGTGGCATAATTATTGATGTTGAAGAATTCCACTTGCATTTCAGAAAAAACCGCTTTGAACATTTACATACTTCTCTCTGCTTACAAATAATTTTTACTGGTTGTTTTATTCATCGATCAACTCGAATAGTAGTTATATCCCAACTATTACTGAATATAGACTTTTATTATTTCGCATAAAACTACTTTCCTCTATCTGGACTTATCATTCATAATTACGCATAAATAAGAGAATTTCATACATTTTTATAGTGTAACTAAAATATTACTTACAGACAAATCTTCATTTTAATTTTTATGCGTGAAACACTCGTACACTTTTAGACGCTCAAACAGCTAAATTTTTCATTTATATGTCCATTTAAAGCCTTTTCGGCAGTTTATGATTGAGAAAAAATATGAAAACGCATCACACCACACATCACTAATAATTAAAACACTAATTAAAATTTGTTCTTTTTAGGAACTTTCCGAAAATGCAGCGAGTAATGAGAACATTTTTTCAAACATTGAAAGTAAGTTAGAAATAAATCTATTCGCTATAAATTTGTATGATACATTTTAACAAATGACTTTAATTATCTATTGAGATTTTCATCATATATGAAATATATTTCATAGTTTATTGCCTTCATAAAATGATTTGGGGTCCTGAAAATCATTTAAAAATTCATGAACAGCGAATTGTCATCTTAATATGCGGTTTGTGCCGTATTACTTCACAGGTTCAAGAATTTTGTTATGACGGTTATAAAATAAGAAAAGGAAAAATGAATAAAAAAAAGTAACTATATACATAATTAACTGTGGTGGCTGTACCGTCACAGTAATTACATAACTTACTAAGACGGATGAACCTTCACTAGATATCCCCCCCCCCCTTTTTTTTTTCTTCTTTTTTTACGATGTCAAAAAAATCCTGGAGACCGTGAATTATTATGGCGCGAGTCAAATAATCCTACATTAATGTTCTGCTTTTCTGTTAAACTGTAAAATATGTGAAGGATCTTTTCTTCACATGATATCACTCGAATAATTTGAAAAAAATTAATTACGGTAAGAACATTGAACTTTCCCATGCTGATAAACATACTGGTGTTTTAATTTCTCAAGTACAGCATTCTTGATTATTATATAATACGTGATACTTGATGCTCAATGCAATATTTATTGTTCAGACACTCATTTCTCGCTAACTGCTTAAGGTGTGAATGAATTTTATATAAAATTTTTGTGAAAAGCTTTTCAATCTCAGTAAATGTTTTAACCTAGGCATCCAAGAGTGGTTCTCTATTTTTGTCAAAAATGATTTTTTTAAATTTAATATTGAGATTTAATGACAGGCGACGAAATTTCTTTTCTAGAGCAGACAACAAACCGTTCAGCACTCTACACAGCAAAAGAATTATGTAGTACTAAAGTACTTCTAGAAAATCTACAGTAAATTGAACTCCATAAACGTTTCTAGTAACCCATCTTGAGTAACGTTGTAGCATTAGGTAACCTGTATCTGTTACTAGAAGACTTTGTGGAACCTCAGTTTCCGAGTAGTTTTCTGGTACTAACGAATTTGTTTTTGCTATGCAGTTAGCTCCAATGCTAAGTTTCTTGGCAATCAGAGTCAGATTTGTAAACAAAGAAAGCTCATATGGAAATTTTTATCTCAGTTCCAACATCATTTATGCAGTTATCACGTTGTCAAATCTGACTGATAACGTGTAGTCCACTTGGGAAAAAACTTACCTTTGTAACTTAAAGAATTATTCATTTGCATTACTGAAACTTTAAATGTACGCCTGTCGGTGAGTACGGTTATTATCTTTTTTCGAACAAGAAAAGAAAAATGTTGCAATCTACAAACCTGAAACTAGTATAAAACTTGACGTCAGAACAAAGCAACTCAAACACAAATGAAATTCAAGAAACAAGACTCAAATGGGAACACAAACAAAAAATAAATAGTCTGCAAAAAAAAAAATGAAAAATGGTGTCTTAAAATTTTAAGCAAGGTTTAAATTAGGTGAAGTATTAATCAGTTTAGGTAAACAACAAAAAAAGGGAGGGCGATGATGTTCTAACAACTGAGTGTCTAGGGTTGGGGAAAATCTATCACAGTACGAAAAAACAATGCTTTTTCGCTGTTGAACAATCCAAACATACATGAGGCATTTTGGGATAGTGTATTTATTCTCTCGTTTCCGTGCTCAGAATTGGCTCCCCAAATCATATAGCTTAGCACCATTAGATTCCTTTCTAAATGGATAGTTGAAAAGGTATATTCCAATAAGTCTACAATCCACCTGCTTATTAAAGAAAGATATTCCGATGCATCTACAAAATTCAGCCACTTTTGTGAAAAATTATTATAAATTTCAACAAGATATTGCGTATGTGTGAGCAAAGCTGTGGAAGACTTTGACCCGATATTCTAATGCATACACTGTCTTACCTTCTTGTTTTCTTTCTTTTGTTTTTTTTTTTTTTTTTCGTTTTGTTTTTCAATAAGAAATGGTACAATTGAAAAAAAAAAATTCCAAAATGTAAGCAAATTTTGCTTACATTTTGAGACACCCTTTGTATGTCTTCATTTTTTTTCTAGGGATTTCCGACTTTAAAGGTGCTTGTTCCACTTGGGGTTTTCATCACTACCGAACGTTTAATGGTGGCGTTTTTACATATCCTTCCTCTTGCGAATACATTTTGAGTTCAGTTTGTGGGCATAATGACTTGATAATAAGCATAAGAAGCAGTTGCAGTGGCGAATCTTCTTGCCTTAGAACTGTTGGTATTCAAGTTCAGGAAAACAGGTATTATTGAAATAATGCATATGTTTTATTAGCGAAAGTACAAGATGTAGTGGAAGTGAATTATGGTTAGTACTTGGTTGATAGTTTTAGCTGTCGCTAGATTTTTCGAGCCAAAAGATAGGTCAATGTTTTTTTTCAATGTCGACAATACTTAAAACGAAAAACTATTATTGCCCAAAATTTGTCTTCCACACTAAACTCCTATTTATCAAAATAACCGCCTTAAACAATTAGGACAGTGGTGTTTAACCTTTTTTTTACCCGTGGGCTGCACCTCATACTGAGATAAATCTCCTGGCCCAGAACACTTATAGTATTGTACTATGTTTAAATATTTTTTATGCATAACTTAGGAAAACTAGAAGAAAGAAAGAAATTTACAATTGCTATCATTACAATATGTTTATTTTATTGATCCGAAGTTCCCATCTTTTTTAGAAACAAAACTATTTGGTTCCTAATTTCCAACAATCATTCGTGACACCGAATGAAGACTATCTTGTTTTAGAACGTTCCAGAACTTAGTTTTTCAATTCGTGACATTGAACATTAGCAACAGGAGACGTTGATCGGTGTTCTGCAAGCCCCATCTTGCCCGCGAGCTGTACGTTGGGCACCATTGATGTAGAGCAAGATGGCGAACTTAAGATTTTTTTTATTTTTCTCGAGCTTAAAAGAATGTCAACTGATATATGTTATCTGTACTGATGTACTGATATATGTTCTCTAAAAATTTGAATACGATGTTCTTTATCTTGCCCTACTTCGTCATCTTGCTCCCAGGGTTTCCTTACAACTCAATTTACATGCACAGATAGATCAAACAATGTCATGTGCACATATGTGCCACTGTGACGTCCCAAAAGAGTTCCTTGCTCGGTGAATTTTGCCTGACAATTCGGCAAAAGCGGGGACGTAATTGCAATTTTTAATTGCCGATTGTCCTTTTTCATACGTACGTATGTGTGCATAACCGTGTTTTATTGTTCGGGAAATTTTAAAGTTCCATTTGGAAAATTGCGAATTTCTACCCTCCCAAAATTTTATGTTCTATGCGCTCCAGGATGTCTGCTAGAAATATATCGCACCTTTCTATGTGTGTCAAACCAGTATAGGTAAACTATTTTGTCGAAAGCTAAATTGCTTTTCTTTACGCGATATGAGTAATCAATTTCGATTTAATTTTTACTTCATTTAAAATATCTCAAATTACAGATACGAGCTTTCTTACAATCAAGGGCTGATATCTGATGGTGAAATATTAATCATCCCAACTCAACTGGAGGATATCACGGTAGAGAAAATAGCAAGGTATATAGTCGCTAGATTAGCTGCAGTCTTTACAGTATGGCTGAATGAAGAGGTAGCGTAAATTATATTGACTGTTCTTGTGTTTAAACTGTTAGCAAAAATATATGTAACGTAAGCAACAAATACCATTAAATTTAGTGATGTCTTTATCAGCTGTGAAAATAAAGGAAATTATCAAAACATGAATTTGATTTTTTTTTAACGGTAACAGTGGTAGAACTTTTATAACTTGTCCCAGATGCTAAGCAGAGACCGGGTGTTGTTGCGAACAATGTGATTTATAATTGTTGTTACTAATGTTACGCACCAAAACAAAAATTTCTGGGCATACTTTTACTATTTTCCTATCAAATAATGATTTCAATACCTTTATGAAAAAATAGCCAGGTAAAATGAGTTTAAAATTATGCATATAACCAGAAAACTTTTTAAACTTTTTAAAATACACTTTTTGTTCTTATAAAGTTAGCAGTAAACGAGTTGCACCCTATGCGAACTCTCGCCTTGATGCTCAAAATTAATTTCCTCCAAAAACTTTGAACGTTATTCTCTTTTGTTTTTAATGTTTT
The DNA here is from genome assembly GCF_026930045.1 of Uloborus diversus. NCBI lineage: Eukaryota > Metazoa > Arthropoda > Arachnida > Araneae > Uloboridae > Uloborus > Uloborus diversus. The sequence continues at coordinate 126,935,029 of NC_072735.1, forward strand.
TCGTTTTCTAATCATTTTTATGTATGCATGACTGTCTGTAAAATAAATTTTAATTATAACTGCTTCTGTTTAAGTACAAATGTTGGCTAGTTTTTGACTGATAACCCTGATGAATGACTTGCTACACCTGTGGTGGGAAGTATTGTTAAAGGTTAATGATTCTATTATCAATAGTGATAAAAAAGGAAAAAGTTTCATAAGCTACTAGCTGAATTGCTCGGCGTTGCACGGTCTACCTCAGAAATACACGTATGTTCGGCGTTGCAAGCATTTTATATAATGATATACATTTTCCCGTTTTTATTATATTTCTTATTGCTGCTCCACTCCTATTAGTCAACGCTCGGTGTTATATAGCCTATAGCCTTCCTGAATAAATGAACTATTCAACAAAAAATAATTTTTCAATTCAAACAAACCCTTCAGTTTTATATTAAAAGTTAGTTAATTAATAAAAACAATTATGCGGTTTTTTTTTTTTTCAAATCCTTTTTAGCATCGTTTAGGATTTCTCTGAAAATCAGGTATAGGATTTAGCTCGATTTCAAGGGACCTCGAGGTTTGCCTCATGGCTGACTGGAACCTACTGGATGGCGAAGCATGTACTTTGAGGTCGAGCCATCGTGGATATGTCGATTCGGCGTTTCAAGTATTTTATACTATGATAAAAATTTTCCCATTTTCATAGCATATTTTATTGCTGCTCCACTCCTATTAGTCATAGCGCGATGTTATATAGAATGTGGTCTTCCTCAATGAATGGACTATTCAACACAAAAAGAATTTTTTAATTCGAAGCTCCTGAGATTAGCGCGTTCAAACAAACTCTTCAGCTTTATATTATTAATATATGTGGGGATGTTATTTCTGGTTCTGCGGAATGTTTTTCAACAGAACAAGAGGTTTGAACTACATAAAATCATACTGTTATTTTCACTCACTCATTGATTATTTAATACTATAAATATAGTCTGCTTCAGTAAAAACTCTTCAATACGTTGATTGCCACGGATATTTTCAGAAAACTGGCCTAAAATGACGATTTGATTTAATCACAAAAAGTAATTAGAGCTCTGATTCTGGTGCATAGTTATCATCAAAAAGCATAAAAAATGAAACCACCTGCCGAAAAAAAAAAAAAAAAAAAAAACAGCGTCCGACAAAGCCGTGTCGTTCTTGCACCCAAGCAAAAAAACGTCGAGAAACGCGCTATTTCTGTCTAGCCTATAAAGAGAAGTCAACCCTCTCGGTGGAAGATTATTTTATGAAGTTCCAGATACAATAAAATATTATTTCTTAAATTTGAATTAATTTTTATAATTATATTTTTGTTTGTTTTTAAATAAATTTAATGTTTGTGAAAAATTTTCAGCCAGTGTAAACTTTTTCTGTTTGTTAGTTCCTTTAAAAATCGATGCGAAATTTTATTCATTATAATTGTCTTTTATATTTTTAGGGCAGCGTTGTTGTTACTGCAAGTAAAGTTTTGAAAAACCGGACGTGTGGTTTATGCGGAAAGTTCTCTGATCACTTTACACCTAAATTCCGACAAAAAGACGGAGCGTGGACCAATGATATATTTTCCTTTGCTAACAGCTGGAAAAAAGAGGATCAGAATGGAGGTTTGTTTTATTCCTTTACCACGAAACTTCAAGAATATATCATGTAACTGAAACATTATGATAAAAATAAGCGCATCATTTTATCGAGACATGAAGGAGTTACGTTGAGAAATGAATCTTTAATTGACGTTAAATCCATCCCCGAATGTATTTGCATCTTATTTGTGTGTGAAATTTATAAGATGTATTTGAAAGCAGCATTTTCCATCTTGTTTATATTGATGTTTGTTTGTTTCAATTTCTGTTCATATATATATATATATATATATATATATATATATATATATATATATATATATTGCAAAATTCTACTTTTCGTTTTTTCTACTGTTTATTAAACTTAGTGTAATCTTTTTTATATTGCATGCCATTTTCAGCAAAAGAAAAATGCTTAGTTGAAAGAGAAAACTTGAAAACTATAATCATGATTCGTCGAAACGTATTGCAGGATACATAATTAGTTTTGTTTATATTAAGACATTTCATTAATTTCCTTAAGTCCTTTAAGTTGACTAATTCGAAAACTTTATTTCAGTTTGCGTTGAAAAAGCTGAGCCGCGACCTCCTTGCAGTGCCGACAGCAAAGATAAAAGTTTGGTGTCAGATAAAGCGAATTTGGCATGTGCAGCTATTTATAATGCACAGTTCGAAAAATGCAGAGAAGTAAGGTTAAAGAAGAAAATCTGGATTATTTTGAAACGTTTGAGAAACATTTAAGATTTATGTTTTCTTCTCACCTTTTTTTTTTTTTCCTTTTTTTTCTTTTGGCATGATTAAGTGATTTTAACAACGTTTTTCTTCAGCTCTTCACCCTAAATAACGAATGCTAAATAACGAATGGATTTAATTAAAGGTTTCTTTAAAAATTGGTCCAGAAAGGAAGGAAAACAAATCATATTAAAAATTCTTTTTGAAATAGTCAAAACAAGATGGTAATTGCTTTACAATTCGTTCTGAATTGTATTAATTAAGTTCGCATAAACTTGAACGATTTTACCTTTATTTCTTCTGAAATGGAAATCTTACTACACAAAGAAGTTTTAAATTCAATCAAATAGCTGGCTTGGAAATGCTGTATTTAATTTACACTCAAAAAATACGTTTATTTAAATTTTGTACACAAAGCTTTGATTTATATTTTCTTGTTTTAGTTAAAATACCTCCCACTAGAATTATTGAAGCAAAAAACGGCCATATTTGTATTAATTTGAGATTATCTAAGAAAACATGTACATTACATAATGCAGAAAAATGCATTCAAATGAGAAAAAATTACACTACAAACTGTTCAAAAGTGTTTGGTATTTTCAGAATTTTCTTTCTGGAGTCAAAGTAAAGGTTTCACAAAATGAATAAAACAGTTTTAAGTAGACAGGATATTAATTAGTTGGACTACTAAAACTTACTTCATATTTTTTTTACAAACCATCGGTTTTATAATTTAGAAAAGGATCCTTGCTGTGTTAAAATTTCCAATTTAGCGTTTATTTTCACATAAAATGAGTACATTACTTCCCTCTTGAGCGTCAATTTGTAGTATATTAATTCTTAACAAATATTCATCATGCAAACAGGGTGTTCTCGTTTCTCTTGCAAGTCTTCTATTTTCGTAGCCGTTAATTCTTAATGCATGGCCCTGTCATGGGGCACTTTCTGACACTCAAAATACTTAGGAAAAATGAAATCAATCCATTCTTAGATATTTACTAAAAACCTGATTGTTTTTCTTATCTTGTGCAAAGGTGTGCACCATTTATTTACATATTTAGGGCGTTCAAAAAGTAAGTTACACTCGAACAATTTAGATCAAAAACACTTTATTGAGAAGTGTGCTACAGTACAACATGACACAGATACATCACTCTATTTTACTACAAAATCACCCAGTCGCTGCAGACATTCGTCGGACCGTAGCACAAATCGTTCGATGCCCTGACGATAGAATTCCGCTCCCTGGTCCTTGAGCCAGCTTAGAACAGCTGTCTGAACCTGGTGACTGCTGGTAAAATCTCTTCTACCCAAATGTTCTTTGAGTTTGCCGAACACGTGAAAGTCGCAGGGCACCAGTTCGGGACTGTAGGGTGGATGGGGTCAGACCTCCCATCCGAAACTGCGAAGCAAATCCTGTGTTGTGCGCGCCTTGTGAGGTCTTGCATCGTCGTGCAAGAGGTTCTGCCGATATTTCACGATAAATCTCTGTACTTGTTAAACGTTTTGCTCACAAAAAATGTATTGTTACGAGAACTTCAACGTTGGAGTACGGTTCCAGTTGCCGCACTATTTTTTTCTCGTGCTACGCAGCAACGATTCAAACTATCCGAATGAAATTGCCGCAGTTAGAAGCTGTGGAACTAAAGTGTCGTCTGCGCACGTTTCCTTCTTGTTACGGGATGCCGTCATGTATGGGAAAACAAGTGTAACTTACTTTTTGAATGCTCTTAGTATTTGATTTGGCAAAAATATCAAACACACGAACCAAACTACTACACTAACCAATACCTGGTAAAAAATCACAAGTGAAAATTATGACAAAGTTCCCCGCTTTCCCCTGCATCATATGATATTTTTCACTCGTTCGTTCATTGGAAATTTACTTAAAAGAAATTTAAAATTAAATGAAAGTATTTAAGCTCAAGCACTTTTTATTAATAAATAAGCAAGCCGTGATTTTTATTTTTTATTGTTCCATTTAAAACTTGTTATATAATCAATTTAAACATATCTGTAACAGCTGTTAAGTTCTTGAACATGTTTAGAAATAAGATTATGAGCTTGAAGTTAACGTTTGTTTGCTTACACGTATTGAAGTGAAATATCCCGTTATGCAATTTTGTGCTTACGTAAGTGTGGTTACATATTCTTTTCAGAAAATTCCTCGCATCACACTTTTTTCGAGAGTGTTTACCTAAAAGGTTGGTTAAATTCTTTTTTTTTTTTTGAGCTTTTATTCCTTAATAACAGCTTTGCAGTTATAATTTGAAAAATGTCCAAAAAAACGTTTTTCAATTTGGTTTCATTTTAGTAGCTTTCATTAAAAAAAAAGAAGTCGTTGAAAGTGATCTCTTTTTTTTAAGTCTCAGTATTTTGAATTTTCCAACCTAAAACTTTTTTTTTTTGCTATGGTGGTTTTTTTATGTACATTTCAACACCGTTTACTCTGCTATCTTTTACACTATTCACATGGTTTATAAAATTATAAACAGTTTGTTAATGTAAACATTAGTGCTTTTTAGTCAATGTTATTTCTTTATTTTTTAAGCTCTAATAGCAGTCAGAATGCATAAAAAAAAAGGAAGTTTTTTTTAATGTACATACAAAAAATAATTTTGCGTCATAAACACCAACAAAATATTTTTGCTTCATGTAAGCGCTATTTATACTTAATTAAGATAATTACTATTATCTATATTTAAAACTAGAAAATCGCCCGTCAAGATATGACGGGTGAAAATTGCTTTTACATTTGAAGAAAGAAATTGCCTGTTTGATGTTATTTTGATTGTTGACATTTTAACCCTAACTTCAGTAGATAAACCAAGCGTTCATCGCTGATCACTCTTTCGTTTCTTCATTCCTCTGAAATATCAGTTTGACCAGTAAAACACTTAATTTACCGGATCCAGTTCAGCCACAAAGCTGCACAATGAAGCCTTTCTCTGCATTTTAAAGATTACCAAAACATATTCGCAACTCCAGCGCTCAAATGCGCTTTCTTGCGGTAATTAACAATACTAAAGAAAAAGGTAAAACATTGCATTCACGGGTTTTCCTTGGGGTAAATTACAGGCTTCAGACAGTTTATGATGCAATGTAATTTCAGAAGAATAGAAAAGAAAGCTTCCCACAAACACGATGAAAAACTACTGTCATTCACTAAGCGTCAAAGCAAGTCATAAGTTACGGCATGCGTTTGTTTTACCTTTTTCATCCGCCATTAGACAGTGACTGCAGTGCCCCCTATGGTTTATTGGAGTTACGAATTATCAAATCATCATGCAGTGGCCTGAGTTTCTTTGCTGATGACGTCAGGAGCGATCATTGGGTAATTTATATAGGAGGATTTTTTTGTTCACCTATTAGAAGCAAGGGTTGTTTATATTAGTATTTTAAAAACTTTATGTGTGAAATCATAGCTTAAATATTTTTTGCCAAAAACTCATAGTGTCACGATTAGTAATAATGAGGATATCATTTTTCAGATAGTAGATGGAGACATTTATTATGCCAAGTGCCAGATGGATTGTTGTAGTATTCAGTCGGCAGAAAATTGCGAGTGTTCATCTATTGGTGAATTTATTCTAGAATGTTCTAGAAGCGGTGGAGATGTGAGAGAAGGATGGAGACAACCAGGATTATGTCGTAAGTATATCCCTATTTTTTCCCTATTTTATTTCACTTAATTTTAAACATTTTGACGCATTTTTATTGCTCTTAGGTAGTTTTTATCTGCAATAAAAATTAAAATCTGTGGTATTATCAAAGTGTGATGTAGTGTTATAAAACAAAAGACTTTCGTATTTTTACTTGATTGCTATATTTTTTTTAATTGATTTAAAGAAAATGAATTATGACTATTGAGCTGATTGTATTTTGCAGTTACTATTTCGCAATTGAAATACTTAGTTTTCTTTTTTTGCTCCAGCCATTTTTTAAAACGTGTATATAGAATTTCATTGCGATTTTTTTTGTCTTAAGATAAAATACAAAAAATATTTTCTGTAACTTGTGATTTTAAGAAAAAGTAATTATTAAGTTCAGAGAAAATACTTTCGTAATTCCTCCATTCCTCAGTTTTATGTTAGCTTAGATTTAACAGACATTTTCTAAAAAAACTATGGAGAAAAATGTCAAAACCCTGTTTGCGATCATTTTTTTTTATGTTTGTAGCCAAAATGTCTGCGCAGAAAAATAGAAAACAATTTCAATGACATCCAAAAAATAGCTTTTAAAAGCATTTATTATTTTTGTTTATGACAAAGAAAATGGGTGCAGTTCATTGACAGGGTTTCTCGTGTAACCAATATAAATATAAGAACACTTTTTAACAATTTCAGTGAATTATTATAGTGCATAAACGGTACTAGATAAGCATTTATATGTATGGAACTCAATGTCTTAGAGATACTTGAAATCTGGCCCACTGAAATCCTTTAAATGTTCAATTGATAGCAGCATTCATACCTACTCTATTGTATTCAAGTGATACTTCATTGCTGTTTTGCCGTATTTAAAATGAATTGGATTATCATTTTTGTAAAAACCATTGTAAATTAAATGGATGCCCAATTTGGTTCTCTTGCAGTTCTTATGCTAATTCAGTACAGAATGCAGTGGCAATAAACTATATCCTTTTGCAATAGAATATTTCTATGCGTATCACATTCAAAGCGAAAGCTGTTTCGTTCCATATGCCAACTTAGAGCAGCAAACCAATCACGTGCTTTTGCATGAATGTACTTTTAAATCAAAACGACAACCAAAGAGTTATCAAGGCGAGAATTGGGTTGTTTCTGAAATTTTATACGTATTTTTTTCTGAAAGAGCATACTTAAAAACATAGATTTTAAAGATTTTTTTTTAAAAATTGACGAAGTTTAGTATTTTAAGAAAAAAATATTTGAATCTGTGCGCAGATTCATTTCTTTTACGCTTTTGCTCGTGACATCACAAGTGATGAAATGCCATTCACTGATGCGATCAGCGCAGACCGCAATATTTTGGTTTTTAGATGAAAATGCAAATAATTTCATGTTTGCTTCAGAAAAGCCTTCATTCAAAATTCTCATTCTGCTATTAATATTACTGTTTTTGGCAGCCTTTTTTCTTTAACAATGGTAAACATTCCGCACGCCAATCAAGTAGCACGCCGAAGTAGATCACTTCTGACATCAGAAAGACCACGCCCTATGTCTGAAATTGGACATGATAAAAAATTAAATAAAATATAACTATTGGGAAAATAAAAGTTTTTTTGGGCTCCATGTCGTGCTTTTTTGTTTATTCTATCAATTTTAGTGACTAAAAGTAGTACTTTTGACTGAAGGATACAACCCCCATGCTGATTTTAATGTATAAAGCCATTGGCGTGAGCTGCAATTCTACGACAAAAAATCCTTTTCTTTCACACAATCGATGTAAAACCAACATTAATATCATTTTATATTCATTAGCTCATGTTTCTGAAAAATATTTTTACTCTATATAATCCTTTTAGCCATGCTGTGTTCCAACGGAACAGTATATAATGAATGCGGTCCTCCATGTGCAGCTACTTGTACAGAGATGGAGCCCGCTTGTGAACAAGAGAAGTGCGTGGACGGATGTCATTGTCCTGAAGGAAAAGTCCTAGAAAATGGGCAGTGTATACAAATTGACCAGTGTCCGTGCCATCACGGTGAAGAAGTATATGAACCTGGTGACCAAATGCAGCAAGACTGCAATACATGGTAAATTATATATGTATATAAGGTTGGCTCTCTGTTTAACTACTTTCAAGGGACCACAAAAAATCGTCCTTAAGTAGAAAGCGTCCTTAAATAGAATGCTTTTAAAACTATAGCGAACCATCTGGGACCGTGAAAAGCCGTCTTTAAATAGAGAAAGCCGTTAAATAGAGCGTCGTTAAACAGAGAGCCAACTGTATTTCTGTTTATCCTTTTCATTAAGGTGGTATGAAACGTGATACAATATTGCAAAATAACTGGCAATACAAATTGGTGCATAATATAATATTTTCGCGCTTACTTGCGTTCTCTGCGTTGAACTATAGTAAAATTAAGCACCATCTTTAGTAACCAGCACGCAGTATTGCCTCACCCAATTGAGATATTTTGAACAGAAATTCAGACATTAGAAATTAAATATAATCGGACATGAATAGCACTCAATGAAGTTTTCATTAAATACTAGTTGCATTACCCAAGGTTGCACAGTCTTGAATATAACAAGAAGTTCCGTCTAGAACTATACGAGCCTACTTTCCCGTATACCCATACTACTTTCTAGTACCTGATCAATATTCTCAAAAATAGCTAAAATCGCAAATTGTTTCAAACATATTTTTGCTAATTTCTAGGAATAAAGCATTCCTCACACATCTAAAAAAATTAAAAAAAAAAGCAGCAGATTTTAAACAAAGCAGCTAATACACTTTTTTCCCTCAAAAAAATTCTTTAACAGCTTTCAAAACGAGAAAATAATAATTAAAATTAATAAGCTTATTAAAATAAATACATCATATCAAAAAAAGTCGTTTTTTTCCCCTGTTGCCAAAAATAATTTTTTAAATGAATTAATGCACTTACCAAAATAAATAAAAACAATAAAATGTCAACTTCAAGAAATACTTTTCACTGTCAAAGAAAAAAAATCGTCTGCGCATATCGTTATGTAGAAACATAAATGACTTTGAGTTTATTCGCCGAAAACTGAATACCTAAATTAAAACTTAAGCGTGAAAATAAAAACAAATCATATCAACAATAATTATTTCACAGTGAAAACCATAGCTGCGGAGTCGGCGTCAGAGTCAATCTCATTTTGGGATAAAGGTGTCGCAGACGAATATCCAAGAATCGGAGTCAGTCATTTGTCCTCCGTGTATAAATATTTGCCAAAGCTACAAAGTCAAGAGTCGAAGTCGGGGAGTCGGAGTCCGATTAATTGTCGGGCACAGGAGTCGGAGTCAGGTGCCTCTAAATTCTCAGAGTCGGAGTCTGGAGTTTGGCGTCAATAGCTATTTCCAACAAAATTTGTTTGAAATAAATCCGCTTTCAAGTACGGAATCTACATTGACTTTCAATTTCCCCGTAGGCGCTAATGTTAAGTTTTTTTTGAACTGTTCAAAATTGAACAAAAATAGTTCAAATCAAAAAGTGAAATATGGGACTGAAGTGTCCTTGCCGAGATCCTTCGAACAAAAAAAAGTTTGTTCGAATCGGACTATTCATTCAAAAGTTATTAGGGGGGGACAGACAGACAGAACGACGGACCGACAGACCGGCAGACATTTTTCCTCATCTCAATACCCTACTTTCCAATTTTTAATTTTTCGATATTTATTTAATTATTTTATTTTTTTTTCCGCGACATTTTTAAGATGCATTAAGCCTTTTTTCATGCTTTTTTCTTCTTTTTCTGACTTTTACTGGGAAAGTAGGCTAAAAATTGCGCGAAGTGACGCATATCTTAATACCAGGCTTAAATAAAAGGAAAAAAGGGTGTAAAATTTCCCGTCAACGTACATAAAAGGACAATTTTATGACTCAAATTTTAAATTCAGAGCTAGTTGGGTTTTTTCTTCCCTGCCCCCCCCCCAACCCCGCCCCAAATTTAAAAGTAGCAAAAATACCTCTGAGCTGAATTGGGCAAAAATCTGACGTAAACTGTGGATTTGTATTAGGAACAAAGAAATTAAAAAATGCCTTCTTCATGGAAGTTAAAAAAAAAACCTTTTAATATTTAAAAAGTGAAGCCAATTTGATATCAAAGTTGTAATTTTGTTAATTATGCAAGCAATCAGAGATTTTAATGATTAGTGGGAATATAATAATAAGCTCTCTTTATTAAAGTACGGCTTAATTAGTAGTTTCAAATGTATGTTTAAAATAGTATTTAGTAAATTTGAGGATATACTGGCAATTTATCATTTTGGTAGAATGCTTATTATTGATGTATTTCCCCTCCATCATTTATTTTCACCCCAGAAAAATGACATTGATAATGTCTATCATGGATGTGAGAAATTTTCCATTAATATAAACCTAATAAATGCATTTTCAGTAAAAATTTCTTTTCTTTGTTGCTACAATCTGCACATGTTAAGAATATGAAAACATGTTCACTTCTTTTTTTACATTAATTTACATCCCTGAAATTCAAGTTAATGGAGGTGAGAAGTCAGAATAACCACACCAAGTTTTTAAAGGAAAATCTAGCTTCTTGTTTTTTTGACAAAAATATCACAACTTCAACTACGGCTAAAAAGAAACAAGGGAACTTGTATCATGGAAAACAAAATTTGATGCCATTACTGCCACGTGTTAATGAGGAATGGCATTTTATGTTTAGGTAACGGAGGTGAGAATTTAATGTGTGACATGACTCCTTGTCCAACTAAAATCAACTAAAACACAATATTAAGAAATTAAGTATACTTAAACAATTAGTAATTGAGACACTTGTGAAAAAAAAATAAAAATATAAATTAAATAAGTTTTTAAGCAACATAAAGTCACACAATGTATGACTGTTTATGCTGCTTAATACTTGTATGTGGGTTTTGTGACATGCCACGGAGGTGAGAATTCACATGTTGTGAACCAAAAATATACTAAAATAAAAATTATTATTAAAAAATAGTTTGCAGGTTTAAAAACATATTTTTGATGAAATTAAAAATCATTATTAAAAGAATTGTTCCTTAAAATTTTTACTGTAAAAGGCGCATGACAGAAAAGTTACTTTTTTAAGAACGACCCATACAGTTATTTATAAAGTCTGACCGCGAAGAGTTGACCCTTGGCTCCGCCTTGTGTTTCAGAATTGTCCAATTTCGTGAAGGGCCAAAATGGAGAGGAAATTTGGACGGATTTTTCCAGTGTGGCATTGGTTCTTGAGCTTGAATACGTCACCTTGGAATTCAAGAAATTAGCGGAAATTAGGTTTAAATATTCGCATGACGAAAATATACTACTATTACATTTTTTTTCATATCGCCAAAATGTTTCTAAAGAGTAAAATATATGGTACGCGTTCTTTTTTTCTTCCTCTGCTTATTTTAAGCAATGGACTCGTTTTTTCAAATAATTGACAAGGGTCTTTAGATCGCGGTCGAACTATATAATATACACACACAAACATATGTGTTTTCTTTTTTACTATGCATAATCATTTTTGCTTATGAAAATACTGACAACAACCATTTGTATCGTTTAAAAAAGTGTCTGCCAAGAAGGCAAGTGGCAATGCACAGATTCTATTTGCCCATCTACCTGTTACGTCAGCGGTCCTCACATTACCACTTTTGATGGACTCGGTTACGATTTGTACGGCCGATGTCCGCATTACCTCGTGGATTCTGATGACTTTAGCATTCAGCTGGAATATGGGGAGAACTGCAAATTGAATGAAGGAGGCGTCTGTGTCAGAGGGCTAACGATCCAAACTGCTGAAGGTGCAGTAGTTAAGCTCAAGTCAACAATGGAGGTAAGATTAATGATGAAACGTGGAGCTCATTTCTCATTTTTATCAGCGGAACTTCCGTAATTAACTGAGATCTCAAAACTTATTTCTTCCGTTTATTTAAATTGATACATTAGAAGGCAGCAGATTTTCTACTTTACAGACACACAGTTGCTGTAACAGATTTTAACAAAGTAGTAATTTATAGTTAATTAATATTAAGAGCAAAACTCTATTCACCTCTAAACTTTTTTAGACATCCATTAGTACAAAAATCAAAGAATAAATATTCAATGAGTGACGTATATTTTACTACTAGAAAATTGCCCGTCAAGATACGATGGTTGAAAATTGCTTCTACATTTGAACGAAGCAATTGCCTGTTTGGTGATATTTTGATAGTTGAAATTTCAACCCTAGCTCCAGTGGATTAACCCTAAACTCCAGTAAATAGCGTTAATTGTTGAGCACTTTTTTGGTTCTTCATTCTCCTAAAATTAGAGTTTAGCGATCAAAACAGTTAAGATACCGGATCCTCTTCAGCCTTACAAAATAAAACATTTCCCTGCATGTCAAACATTATCAAAAAATATTTTTGGTAATGTTTGACATTACCAAATTCAATGTTGCGTTTCATTGTTAAAGACGTCAGAGCGTTACTTGATCAGTGAATTCGCTATTCAATATATGAGGATATTTTACTCTCTGCTTTTAAAAATTTTATGCGGTTGTAAAATCCTTTATCTCAGTTATGAGACAGGGACAGTTGAGTTTTTTTTTTTTTTTGAATAAATCGACATAAGCTATTGTTCGAAGTTTATCTTTTAGAAAACCCTTCTAACTACAATGTTATTGATAAAATTCTGTAGAAATTTCATGATTAGTAAAATATATTTTTCAAAGACCAATATACTAACGTCAAAGTGGACTTTTCTATTTATTCTTCTATGTGTGCATTTGTTAGCCATTTGTTATGTAATAACGTATTTTTCAGGTGTCAGTGAATGGAAAAGAAATATTTAACCTTCCAGTTCAGGCACCAGGGATATATGTTGGACAAGCTACATCGACATACATACGAGTATGTACCCTCTACCACTAATTACTTGAAAAATGTGATATCGAAAAAATTATTATGTTTTCTTAATGCAATTCTGAAACAAGAAGATAATTTAAAAATTTTGCAATGCAACGTTTTTACTTTCTTAAAGTTGAATGCTATTTTTTATCATTTTAAGAAATAACGTTGCTCAATTATAATACGGAAAAAGTTTTTTAAAGATATATTTTTAAAGTTGTCACGAAAACAAGGGATCACTTTTGAAGTATAAATTCTTTTTGTCACAAATTTCTATAAACGTTACATGTTTTATTTAATTCAAAAACATAAACACAGATTTTAGTCAAGTTACGAACTGCAGACGATCATGTCGATCACGAGCAGTCTACACGAACAGTACTTTTACTTTCTTTAAGCACTTGTAAACGTGAAGTCAAGCACTCAAGGGCCGTTCGGCCGTCACATGCTGGGCAAAAAGGCGTTTTAATTTCATTACCATTTTGCCATATCTTCTAACATTAAAATTAAACAGGGGTCAGCACCTTTTTTAATCTTTACATTTGATACAAATATACTCCTGAAACAGTTATATTTTTCTTTAACAATTTTGTTATTTTAAATGTAATTCATTTGCGTGCGTTAATGTGCGGGAAATCCAAAGTCAACCTCTTTTAACTTGCATATGAAAGAGTTAATATCTAGGTTTTATTAATATATTATTGTTAAAATCAAGTTTAAATTTTAAGAGCAAAGGCTCCGATATAAAGGCAACATATCTCATTTGCTGAGAAACAACAGTTTAACCATTGAAAAAAATTATGTATTGGGCCATTCCATGAAAAAGTAGTCAATTTGTCTCGAACGTGACGGTTCATATAGTATTTCATTATAAAGTAGTTATTTAAAAAAGTAATGACTAAATCGTTTGCTTAAAGAATCACACATTCGTCTGTAATTTGTCGAGAAATATAATTTTTAATCATTAGTTTTTTTAAATAATTATTTTTAATAAAATATATAAGGCGTCACGTACGACAGAAAATTACCGTTTACCGTGGAATGGCCCTCAATCTATATCAAGCCTACATTTTCCTATACTTTCATATAATGGGTGCCTGTTACCTTCAGCTACTTTTATTCTTGTAGGCTCGTTTGAATAATAATCTCGAAATATTTTGGAATTTGGAATCAAGTGTCCAAGTCAATGCTCCCGTGCAACTCTTCGACAAATTGAGGGGACTTTGTGGAACGTTCACTAAGAACCAAGCAGACGACTTTTACACACCGGAAGGAGACGTGGAGAAGTCATCAAAAGTATTCTCCAGAAAATGGATGTTAGAGGAATCCTGCAATGAATTATTGGGTCTTACTGCAGTGGAGAATGAAGAGAAGTTTTGCGATAAGTATCCAAATAGACGGGTTTTAGCTGCAAATGTATGCAGTGTTATCAAAGGCAGTGTGTTTGAAGGTTAGTTATTCAAAATTTTAAAGCATTTATTTTCCTGTTTAGTTTTTATGAATGAATTTTTGTAATATCTTGCATAAGAATTAAAAAAAGATTATTAAAGTAAAAGCATTTAACGCGACATTTTTATTTTCCTTACACGCAAAATATTATGTACAATTAGGAGTTGATTCCTAGAAATAATAAAATAATTTTAGTTGTTAGAAGTTCAACGAAATTTAAGTTGGAGTAAGCATTTTGAAACTAAAAGTAAATATAAAGTCATGCAGTTATAAAAGAAACTGTTGTCTTCATGTTGTCTCTTAAAGGTGTTAAAAGTATCCTTGGAAATTGTAAGCATCAACTGTTTCGTTTAACTTGGAGTTACTGTTTACTTAAGCTCTAATGTAAACAAATCCACTGCATGTTAAATAAGGAATAACTAGTTTGTGTGAAGTGAAAAATGGAAATCAAATCTATATATCCGTCGGCTGCAAAGTTCTAAAACATAAAAAAAAAACATTATTGAAGCTAAATACCAAAGTAATGGAATAGCTCTAAATGTATATTTAAAGTCTACCCATCAAGATCCACTAAAATTATGTAGGAGTACTCCAAAGTCCAAGAAACTAGACGTATGTAAGTTCTGCTCGAGTAGCCCTAAAACCACATTTTGAGTTAAGCAAACAAAACCTGTAAAATTTCTCCAAAGGTAAGTTTTCTTTTCTTCAGTTAAGTGAAAATGAGTCATTTTCCAGTTTCTCTAAATTGAACTTTGCATACCAATTACATTTCTGTCAGTTGTTTGTAAGCACTTGTTTTTAGCTAAATTTTAATGATGTATGAATATTAAATATGAAATGAGGCGAAATACTTTAAGCATTTATTTATATTTCTTGCTGCATAACTCATTTATAAGGAATTAAACAAATTATTTCTAAAGAAATTGTGAAGCAGATACGAAACTAACTACTTAATAACTTTTTAATTCATTCGATTAGTAATTTGGAAAAAAAAAGATTTTATTCTTCTACAAATTCTTAGTTCTATGATTAATCTTTTCTCGACAATAAGCTGAAATACTCTATGACTTTTTTTCTTAACTGGAAAATCTTTAGCTGAAAAAGATTTCACTAACGCGATCGACCATTTAATTAAGTAAAACACATCACAAATAAAATAAACATTACCTGCGCAAAGTCAGTACTTTTATAAACACCTTTGAAGACAATTTTAGTTTAAGTAAAATAATTTTAAAGATTAAAAGAGAAATTAGAAATAGAATTGTAAAAAAAAAATATATTTTAAAGAGAATTATAAAAAAAATATTTTAAAGAGAATTGTAAAAGAAATACAAATAAATAAGGTTTTTTTCTCCTAAAGAAACGGCCATTAATTTTTCTTGCAAGCTATTAACTTCAACACTTTTTCGCGTTTGCTTTACCGAATTGGAAATTGTCCGGAGCTTTCTTTTCACTTCAGGAAATAAATCAGAGGCGTTTATTACAATAAAATTTCCTGAAAGGTAGTTCTTTCATTTTTGCCATCGGTAAAGGAATAAAACTGCAAATAAATCACGACGTTTCTTTCGCCTTCATAAATGAACTAGCTAACGTTAGGCTTCTTTTTCTCTAATTTTATCTTTTAAAGTTCTGTTTAATAATTTTCCAACTTATAAGTAGATATATTTTTATATACATATATTAAACTCCCCACAAAGCAAAATGGGATTTTCTTTGTAAATTTTTTGCACGTAAAAGCAGTCAATTCCAAAAGTTACTCCCGCTGAGCTTTAGCTTCCTTTAGCCCGCCATCTTTTTTTCCGAATTAGAAGGTAAATTTTTCTATTCATTTAAATAGAGTTTTGGAAAAACGCTGTTTTTTTTTAGAATTTGGAGCTGATTGAATTTCTGTTGTGAAGCATTTCTTTTAGAAAAGATTTTCCACTCAGTTTAAAGTTAAGCTAACATTTTCAGAATTTTAAGTGATTTTTGTTTTGTTTTAAGTTTATTAAACGAAAATGTCAAATTAATGTAACTACGCTTGTGTTCTAGAGTTTCTTGAGCTTTACTTAGTTGTTTACTTTTCTATTTTTGCAACTGTATTAAATTGGGTGAACTGGAAAATATTTTATTTCTTTTAGAAGAATACCTCAAAAATTTTAATTGGATTTAATCAGACAAAACAATACAAGATGTATTTTTTTTTTTTAGTTTTACACAATTTATTTAAAAAAAACCGTATGTTGTTTAATTTCAGTTATGCTATCAAGTACTCAGCAGTTGTAGATTAGGTCACTTGGCAACCTTCATTTTTGTACTTTATCAAAAAGAAAAAAATAACGTTTAGTTCGTCTCGTCATGTTTGCAAAGTTTTGTTGCCTTTCAGAATGTCACAAAAGTGTTGACTACGACCGTTACTATTCTGATTGCATGGAAGATGTATGTGGCTGTGAATCTGACTATGAACGCTGCTCCTGTTTGTCCTTATCCAACTACGCTTCTGCTTGTGCGAAGAAAGGAAAAACTTTATTTTGGAGACAAAGTATTCCTTCTTGTGGTATGTAAAGATGAAAAATGTATTAAATCTGAAAACTTCAAAAAATCTGAAAGTACTCTACCAATTCTGGCGCCTACCATATCGTCACCTCTGAGCAGCAGTGAGATATATAATCCCAGAAATAGCACTGAGATATCTTACTGTTGCTCTGAGTTGACGATATGCGAAAAAAATTTTGGCATTGGTTTTATTTCGGTTTATTTATTGTTTTGAAGTTACAACAATTTTTGAAAGATAAAGTTAAAATAATAATAGCGATAATAATAAACAGAATAAAGGACATGGAAATGACGTCAGAAATTGGCGACAACTTAGAGATATATCGCCAAATTTGCCAAAACTATTGAAATACAGTAGAGCTCCTTTAACACAAATTAATAGGAACCGAGGGATCATATCATTTAAATCTGCTATTAATATCGTTCAGATTACAGAATATATCAGTACCTCAGAGCCAGACTGACGTAAGTCCAAAAATTGCAATTTTCTGTTTTTTAATGCATTGTATGTAGAATCTTATTCTGCATCAAGGCATGTGAATATAATTCTGAAACAAAAAAATAACCGTCTTTGGCGTGTGCCAGACAATCTTTTTATCTCTCTTCTGTAAAGTAGCGATTATGTGACTTACGTTGTTCTCTGGCCCTGAGGTAGAGATAATTATACTTTCCACATGCCTAGTTGAAAACAACAGCTTTGTCTTAGCTGAAATGGATTACAAACAGTGCTGCGGAGTCGGAGGGAAAATGGCCGACTCTGACTCCAGAAATTTTAGAGTATGAGACTCCGACTCCTTTACTCCAGTTCGATTAATTATAGGTACTACAAGAAAGAGGGAAATCTTTTGCAGTACAAAATATTGCTTATTGAATTGATGGTAAACATAGAATATAAACAGCATTGCAGTAGAAAATACAGTATGTACATTTCGTATTAGTGGTCTTTGGATTAGTGGACGTTCAAATTTTGGATTAAAGAGACTCTACTGTACCAAATGCAGTGTCAGTTTGGCAATATTAACGCTATTTCACGAGGTCTCCATAGTTTCCCAAGTTAATCAATTTCTGTGGATAGCTAATCTCTGTAAAACAACCTTTCTTTTCTCGGTTCGCAGAAAATTAGGAAGTCCAAATGCTTAAAATACTACTCTCTTCATCTTAAGTCGCTTTTAATATTGCATTTTTTTTCCTCTTGCGCATTCCATCAAATTATTTTTAACGAGGTTTAAAATGTCAAGCTCCAACAAAGCATTAAATGATTGAAAGTTTCAAAGTACTTTTTACTCTCATGTATAAAGTAAATTTCATTCCTTAAAACCAGCTGTATTTAGGGAGCGGATTTTTAGGGTTAAAACCTCGTCCAAAATTCTTGAAAACTGTTCCAAAACATGCTTTTTATTGCACAGTTTGACTAAAAAATTACTATTACTATTTTATTTCGTTTATTCTCTTATTTAATTTTCCATTTCACTTGAAAAATGAAATTATTATTATTAAAGAATTGTGCAAGATGTATTCAGTATTTAGTATTTTTATTGTAATTATTGTGGACATCCTTTTCTACGAAACAATACAGCGTTTTCTTTCAGGCTTCGAATTCCTGACTCAAGCAAACAAAAACGTCAAAAACCTTTAAATTTTAAAACGCAAAACTTCATATTTTACATATTATTTAACTCAAAAAATATGAATTTAAGAATTATCACTGAATGCGCGTATATGAGTACACTTGTTGGAATCTAACTCCAAAATAGGACGATGTCGGAAAAAATGCCCACATCACGAATGGAGCTTTGACAAAAGCTTGAGGAACCGGTCTTTGCGGTCATTCCAAGCTCGTCAGCTTGCGAGATCGAGATTTTTGCTCACGTGATCGGTTGTGATGTAGAAATGTCGCAAAGTAGTATTCTTATCTACTCGAATTTAACTTGCGGCTAGGTTCGAGTAGATTAGAACACAACTTTGCGACATTTCTACGTCCCAACCGATCACGTAAGCGAAAATCTCGATCTCGCAAGCTGACGAGCTTGGAATGACCGCCCTGATTTAATTATCGACCTTACTGCAATCCCATATTTTTCTTCTAAGTGGATTCTGTTTTCATAATTGGTTTTGTTTTTCAATTATTTTTATGTAAACTGGCATCTTCCCTCTTCCTTTAGATTTATTGTCTGTACATTTCTTCTTTTTATTTTTTTCATTTTTTGCTTTCATATTTTGTATTGTGATAGCTATTTCCAATTTGTTTATCTTTCACCCTGTTTTTTCTGCATTTCTCTATTTGTTACATTGCTTTGGTAAATAATTTTTCCCGCCAGTAAATTTATTGCTAGTTTTTTTGGAGTGGTTTCATTTATTGGACAATATACATTGCTTATGGGATTTCTTGGGAATTTATTACTTAACAGTTTTTTCCTGGTGTAATTATGTAATAACTTTTGGCTCTAGGTATCATTTTGTCTTGTTTAGTTAATTTCCATGTTTTGCTATTCATATTGTCTTTTGTTCCACTGTGCTGCTTTCCTCGGATGACTTTTCATCCAAAAGCTCACGCTTCCTTGCATTGAAAAATGGTTCCTTGTAACCCAGAAACACGTGTCTGCAGATATTTTCAATTTTTATGTATTAAAACGTTGGTAATTCATTCATTTAATTTTCAAACACAAAGGTATTTATTCGTTATTTAAAAGCGCAAAGTTCGAAGTGGAAAGTTATTTTGGAGCTTCGCACTTAAACTTGATCAATTTGCGATGAGGTAAGTCAGTAGTGATCCAAGTCCAATTTTAGATTTGTCACATGGGCGAAAGACATTCGCATAAATTAATAAGCCACATAAAAGACAGAAAGCGATTGCTTTAAATTCTAAACATTTTGTTATAGAAAATGAATGAAATGAGTATGAATAAAACATAATAAAGTAATAACAGATGGAACAAGTTATGAAAAATGCAGTTACTTTTCTTTGCTGGCAAAACTGCGATGGCACTTTCAATTACACTTGATATCAGAAGATATATACATACACATTTTACTGTCGTATTGTGTTTTGCATTTGTGGACTGTAAAATACTGGAATATCCTGTTATGCAAAAAATGTCCATTAAGTTTTAAGAAACTCCTTCCGATGTTTTCGTTTTTAATGGTCGCAAAATAGATGTGGCTGTGTTTCATTCATCCTCCGAGTTTAAAATCAGACTTGAATCCCTAATGATTTGCAGCGTCGCAAACCGATCAAATTCAAGTGCACTAACTCCGAAATCTTTTACCATTACTGACTTTGCAATTTTGTCAGTGACTCGCGATTTGAGCTTTTTTTCTTTTCTTTCCGATTTAGGAGTTGGGTTCCAACACACGCATCCAATCGATTCTCTTGAGTTGTTAAAAATACATCGAATATTTAACGGGAGGGGGGAGTTGTATAGTGTGTGTGCACATTTTATTTCTTTCTTTCACTTAATATATACGCCATTTTTTACATTTCCAGCCTCCCTCATTTAAATAACCTATTGTAGCAAAAATCAACAGGCTATTAAAATAAAATGAAATTTTATTTCTCATATAAATTTCACGAGAAATGTGTTTGGTAAAACGCTCCCCGGAACAAAAGCCTGCTGTGTACCTATTATAGTGTGATTAAGTTACATAATGTAGGTACTTAAACAGTTCCTTTCCATATTCTCAATATGCTTCACTTTGATGGTTAAAAATTGATCTAATGGTCTTGATTTTGTGCGCATTGTTTCTTCATGTAGAAGTTTCATTTCATTAAAACTTTATCAAGTTTTTAATCTTCCTTGCTCATTTTATTACAACCTACAGAGCTTGATTTAAATATTGTTTCACATAGTCAACAAGATCTGCATTGTACCTATATGTTGTTAGAATTACCTGCACATTCTAGCCTTTCTAAATCATTTACAGTATTAGCAACTATTCAACATTTCAAAGGATATTGCATCTACGAGACTCATATAGTAAGTCCATTGCTCGATAAACGAATTTTAAACTACATCTTCAATGATCAATCATATTTACTGGCTTTAATCAATAAAACTATCGAAACAGGCGAGACAGCTTCTAATTCAAGGAAATCTTTGACAACCGCCATCAAATTGTAATTATCTATGTGATTATGCTACAAATCCATATTGTACCCCATATGGTACATTGTGTCTTCGATTTCTCAGCCTTTGTGCTCCCATGCAGTTATTCGACCGAAAACCAATGTAAAACACAGACCGTTTCATAGTCGCCATTTTGATGCCAGAAAGCATGATTACTATGTAACTATACTGACATAGATATAACTTTTTTATATATTTTCTTTGTGAGCGACGTGATTTTTCAAACCTCAAACAGCAATAAATGTAGCCAAATAAATATCAATGACATCAAATTGGTTCATAAGTTAGCTCGTACGTACATCTGTTAAGTTCGACCAAACATTTCTAACCAGCTCTAAAGGGGGGAAAAGGAAGTTTTTTAAAAATTTTGTAATCCAAGACTACAGCTAGGCTATGAAGCAATTAGCTTTAATATTTTCCAAACATTCGTTTTTCTTCTATAAATTTCTACGTTTTATAAGGCAAGTGTTCCAAATTCGGTCAACCTAAGGTTCATGGTCTCATACTTCGGGCATTTATTTTTCAATTGGATTTCATTCAGCAAATGGCTCATTAAAGATAAGAAGCAATTCATTCCATGTGAAGATTTAAGTTTAAATTATGTTTGGTAGCAATTTGACAAAAAATGGCAAATTGGTTTTATTAAGAACAGCTTACTCTCTTATAAGAGCAACTCTAAAAACGCCTAAAAAGATTTTTAAACTCAAAAAGATTTTTTTAAATTCCTTAATTGTCAATTTGGAAAAATGTTAAACCACATTTGATAAACTGAAAAACAGTATAGGAAATTCCATATTTACTTCAATGTAAAGGGGAAAAGCAATCCACAGGTTCAGAACACTGATAAGTAGTTATTATATATATATATATGTGTGTGTGTGTGTGTGTGTGTGTGTTTTGGCCACTCCTGCGCACAGTTCGTGCACATGTGTGTAGCATATGCACCATTGGATCATATTCCTTTACCTGACCCTCCAGTGCCTTGCCCTTAATAAGCACATATCAGTCGTAATATCACCAATCATGGCCTTATTGGGCTACAGTCTAATTTTCTTAAACTATAAATTCGCAGAAAAAATGATGGTAAACAGCGACTTTTTTCTTTTTTTAATTCGTCAGCTACATAAATAAGGCTTGGGAACAGTATTTAATATAATCAGGAAATAGTCGCCGATTAGTAAAGCGTATCAGACCAATCACAACTCATATGCATATTTGGAGATATTATGAATAACATTACATTTTATTATGCAGAAATATTAGAGGTTTCTCGAAGTGTTTTATTATTTGTAATATGAATATTTTACAGGTATTTCGTGTTCCTTCGGGCAAATGTATCAGTCGTGTGCCAACCCTTGCTCATACAGCTGCAGCGAAATCGCTCATATTCATGACAGCTGCGACGGCAGCTGTGTAGAGGGCTGTGTCTGCCCTCCTGGTCAGACGCTGAATGAACACAAGAGATGCGTTCCGACATCCACTTGTTCCTGTTATCATAGTGGTCACCTATATCCTCCTGAATTTCTTCAACGTCGGGGGAAGGAAATGTGGTAGGCATTAGCTCCTTTGAAATAGTTTCATCCACATTGTTAGGGATTATTTTCAGTGTCTCACAAAAAAAATGGTTAAATATAGCAAAAATAAAAGTTGCAACCATCATATTGCGGTTAAGTGTTAACAATGTAATGGTATTTTTTCAAATACCATGCGATTTGTAAAATGTTCAGCTAACTTCGCATTAAAACGCTGAGCCCTTACATTTAACAGCGTAACAATGAAACTACAAAGCTAAAATTTGGATGAAGCAGTTTGGCTGTAGTATTCTTAGAATTATAGATATACAAGGGTATACATTTATTGGATTAGAATAATTTTATATGCTAGCCTGTTTTTCTGTCGTTAGTCGAGATCTTCCTTAATCTTTTTTCAAATTCTATGGTTTACCGTTCAGTTTAAAGCTTATCGTCCCAGCTAATGACAAAAAATAGACCCATTGTCATTTTTTTTTCTTTATGACAAAAAAACCCGCATATTTCTGTTTTTTATTGCCTAATACTTCAATGAACAGAGTCAGAGGATGAAGACACATTGTATCGGTTGCATAGAGCGTCGTGCTAATAATAGGAAGTACAGAAAAATATAGTTTTAATTGTTTTTTATATTAGCAGAGCTCTGATAAAATTTTCCATTAATATGCAATTTAAACTCATTGCCGGCTTCTGAGCTACACTTATGTTGTTGTTAACAAACATTTGGCAACAGGAAATGAAAAATTTAGTTTCAATATGATAAATCGATCAGTTTTAACATTTTAAAAATATGTTAGCAAAGAAGAAGTGTCAATTTCAATTTATTTATTTTATTTAAAAACAGTGCCATAAAATTTGAGAATGTTTTGCGTAGGTTAGCCATATACAAAAGTGTTTCTCGTGACAACGTCATAACTGTATAAATATTTCATTAAACTTCTAACGTAAGGCATCATTTCAAAGTTTTTTTCACCGCTTTCAGCAAAAAATATTCGGAAAACTGACATTGTGGCGGTTAAAAAAAAAATGGTTTAGTATATTTTGTTTTTTAACACACATTGCTGTTATAACGCATTGCTGTTAAACTTCACAGTTCAGTTGGTTACAGCGTTGTGTTAAAAACACGGAGCTCATGGGTACGATCCCAACATGGGTTTTGTCGTTTTCGAATAAACTTTTATCCTTAGAATGATTCTGATCCTCATTTCCGATAATATCGAATCCAATGTCATTGCAGGATTTTGAACCACTGTTGTAATGTTGCATTAAAATCAGATTAAAAAACCTTTTTTTTAGTATAATAGAATAAAATTGCGACAACGTGTAAACTTGTACAAATAAAAAGAGCTAAAAAGACTTATCAAACAGTTGTTTACACAGTTTTTTTTTAAGTCGTTTTGACTGTTTTTATTTGAACAAATATATACTTAATTTCGTTGTACAAAGTTTTTTACTGTTTTTCTACATGTGTGGCAGTGGGAAGCAAAAGGATGTATCTGCCAAAATTATAAATTTGGAGAAAACCATTTCAAATGATAGGTGAACCCCTCTGTCTTGGGGCAAAATAAGTACTAACAGAATTGGTTGGTGCTGCTGTGTACAGCATCATTTAGAAAAATATTTCAATGAAAGTCTACCGAGCCCCGCACCTTTAAACACATTTTACTCAAAACTTAAAAACGTCCACTTACATCCCATTGCTTCTCACTGCATCATATGTCTTTAGCGTGTTTGGGGGGTTGGGGGGAGGGGAGTCTTCTTCCCAAATTCGTAAAAACTGCAAAGTTAAGGCGTCATTTTATTTTATTTTTCATCGCCATCGGCGAAAAATAAGCTAAGTTCACATTATTACTGTTTTTCAAGAAACTGCCGTTAAAAAAAATCGAATTTTTAAATTACCGTTATGAAGCGCGAGTGTTTCGCGTAGATCAGCTATTGAAAGTTTTATCAATAACTATGCTTTTTTTTTTTTTTGATCACGATTTGTAGCCTCGACTGTTTATCGGAATAATTTTCCCCATTTCATAGTCAATTCCGCTAAATAAATCTTTGTTTTTATCGTTTTATGTAAGCAGCGCAAACAAGCAAAATAGCTAAGTAAATTGTAGAGCAAGGATACGTCCAGGGGCTTCAGAATCGAAATGATTTTTCTTTGTAATTTATATTTGCGTAACGTTATTTATTCCAAGCTTGCATTTTGTTAAAAGAAAATATGTCCGCGAGAAAATTTCCTAAAACATATGAATCTAACTTAATATTTCATAGGCATGAATTATTTAGTCAAAATAAATATCCATTTATTTTCACTGAAAATAAAACGATTACTTGTTTTGTTAAATTTATTCAAGCATTAAAATATTTGAACACAAAGATAATAAAATACCAGATTGAGAAGCAGAATTATTCGATGTATACTACGCTGTGGAAAGAATTTCTAAGTAACTGTTTCATTCTGAAATGCGTTCTAACGCGATTTTGCTTTTGAAAAAAGAAGCGTGAAGACTTAATATAATTTGAAAGTAAGGAAATAAGAAGTATATCTGTTACGCACATCCACATTTTGGATTTAAATCATTTCATAATTTGGCTGTCTGCGTTACAAATCTATTTTTGGCAAGTACTTTTAAGACATAATTTTTAATAGAAGAATAAGAAGTAACAACGTTTAATAACACAAGTTAGCAGATTACTGCAGACACGTGTTTCGGAGTACTAACAAGAAACGTCTTTTTCAATGCAGAAGAAGCGAATCAAGGATTAAAAGACATCCGGCTCGGATATCATTTCATCCATAAGCTCATTTCTTTCGCATCGAAAAGGGCAGACAGTATTTGCCTTCACTCCATTCATTATGTTTATACTAGAGCGGGTGACAATTGGTGATTTTAATGCTTTTCACTGCGTCAGGACGTCCTTGGATATTCTCCTGATATCCTCAAGGCAGGATATTCGGGCCCTGAAGTTTAAACGAAGAGGCAGGACGGAATTGCTTCCACTGGATGTCCTGTATTTAGTATTCACCTAGTCGACATTTCCGGTCCGGAAGATATAGAATTGCGGACACAACACAGACAGACGCACACAGCCATCAATCTTAGGGAAGCGAGGGGCTTGTTGCAACATTTTTTAAAAATTTCGTCATATCTTAGATGTATTGGTTAAATTATCACTCAATAAATTTTGATTGGTACTCTGACTATTCTTCTATGAAGTCAAATTGAAAAAACATCACATCTATAGGTATCTCTTTCAGAAAAAAAAAACTAAAAAAAGGGAAGTGTTACAACCTACCCCGTACTTGGGGTTTGTTGTAGCATCTATTGGGGCAGATCATAACAACAATTAAAAACATGAATTTTACACCATTAATCATTTATTCTCTTCACATTTTGCTTTGTTTTCAGCAAATAATCAGGTATTTAACGAAAATAATAAGATACTTCTATTAAATAAATCTACTATTAAATAATTAACTGAAACACTTTTTTTTTGTAATCAACAATTTAAATATTTTAGTTTTAAACTATTAATCCTGTTTTGTTGTAAAATTCTACCATAGGTACTTATATACAAACCAGGCACTTCGAAATCACAGTAAGTTAAATTATAAACCTCCAAACTAAGTATTTTAATTATCTCTTAGTTCTTACATCTTATAATAATCAGTTTGTTCATAAATCTCTTTATCAATGAATTTAGTCTTCGTCTGAGTTACAGTTAATACGAACAAAAGAAATAGTATCTCCTCCGACACATCCTTCATGTGCCCACATCTTACACTGGTGTGCAAAAATTAAGGACGAAGTCGAAAAGTTATCATATCAGCTGAACGAAGAGGCAGAGCGGACAGAAAGACCAATCAGGAGAATAAGTAAGGTGATGTACGGAAGCACATGTGCAGATATGCAGGCAGACCTAATGGGGGAGTGTCTGAGTAGTATAAAGCATGTTGTCGGTGTAAGATCAGTATTTCTGGCAAAGAGATTACACGCCGTATAGCAGTTAAAGTCACACCGAGTTGCTGCCTCAGCGAGAAATGGCGAATAATCAATCTGTTAGACGACATCTGCATGCTTTTACCCGAGGTCGAATCATTGGGAAGTTGGAGGAAGTCCGCAATGTGACAAGTGGGGCTGCAGAGTTCGGAATTGCTCACAGCATCGTTTCACGACTTTGGAGACAATTTCAAACTACAGGAACAGCTATCCGGGGGTTCAGTAGTGGTCGTTTACGAGGAACCACACCCGCAGATGACCGGTATATTGTCTTACAGGCCAGAAGAAACAGGCAGCAGACAGCGGGAGAAATCGCTAGACACACGACACAGGCGACTGGACGACCGATATCGCGTTTTACCGTGGCCAGAAGACTGCACGGTGGTGGTCTGTTTGCACGACGCCCTATACGGTGTGTACCTCTAACACCTGCCCATCGGAGAAGGCGTTCTCTGTAGTGCCGGGAACACCGGAATTGGAGAGACAATGAATGGGGACGAGTACTCTCTACAGATGAGAGCAGATTCACTCTGAGTAGCGATTCTCATCGCATACTTATCTGGAGAGAGCGGGGAAGCCGCAATCATCCCTCGAACATCATTGAAAGGGACAGTTATGGAGGTCGCGGTTTTCTAGTTTGGGGAGGCATCATGCTTGGTAGTCGTACAGATCTTCACATCTTCGACGCAGGTTCAATCAACGGGACACGTTATTGTAACGAAATTCTTCTTCCATATGTGCGTCTTTTTAGAGACGCTATGGGTCCGCAGTTCCTTTTCATGGACGACAATGCACCATGTCATCGCACAGTAGCTGCCGAACAGCTCTCGGAGAGTGGGGATATTGAACGCATGGATTGGCCGGCACGATCTCCGGATCTCAATCCCATCGAGCATGTATGGGATTTTCCAGGCAGACGCTTGGCAGCTCGTACCTTACCACCAGTAACGATTCGGGAGCTTCGATTGGCGCTGCAAGACGAATGGGCAGCAATGCCTCAACAACTCATTGACACCCTCATTCTCAGCATGGGCAGACGCTGTGAAACCTGCCTAGCAGTCGGGGAAGATCATATCCCCTACTAAAGACCAGATGTTTCTTGCTGGACACCCATCACAGGGATGTTTCGGCCTTCAGTCGCATTGCGCTCCATGCTACTTTTTCAATAAAGCTTCTTTTTAGCCCTCTGATTTCTCTTTTAGTAAGTGTTGCTTACATTACACATGTCCTTACGTATTGGGGATCTTAAGGTATTAAATGTGTTGATTTGGAAAGCTTCTGTACAAAGTTATATTGAAAAAACCGTCTCAACCTTAATTTTTGCACACCAGGGTACAATACATTCAACCCAATCACTTTTTGAATGACGATACCCTTCGCTGCAAATTAGACAATACCTCTCTTCAGATTCAGATTCCGAATCCGAATTTAAAACCCTTTTCTTTATTCTTTCTATTTCATCTTTATTGTTTGCAGATTTTTTACCATTGCCTTTTCCGATTACTTTTTCTTTTTCATATTTTTTCTGCTTTCTTTTCATCTTTTTTTCATATTCCATTCTCAAAGCTTCTTCTTTAGGTGTGTCTGTCAAAGCAGTGGACTTCATTTAACGCCTGTTATTTATATTTGTTTTTCGTGGTGGTACCTTTAGTAATGGTCTAATTTTCGATGGGGAAAATTTGTTTGGAGTTGGTTCGTTTGCAGTTTCGAGATTCAACACGATAAATTTTCAATCACATTTAGATAATTTTCTGATTGTTCAGTGGGAACTGGACGATTAGTGACAAAAGAGTAAGCAAAGTCACATTCTTAGAAACTATCTACATTTAAAAACCAAACACCGTAAGCTTTAAATCTCTTATTACATTACAAATAACATACAGCAATATGGGGCAAGTTGTAACATGTTACAACATACCCCGAGATTTTATTACAATTAACCCCAAATCATAGTTTTTCATATTTAGCGTGTTAACTATTCAAACAACTTTGTAATCTTGAAAACTATGATAATACATCATACATAGATAAATGTTAATACGAAATAAAATATTCAAATCCCTATTTAGTCAAAAATAATAAAGCTAACCAAAAATTTACGAAGGTCAAAAAATGCGTTACATGCCAATAGCAGAGGGCTCGCACACACCCACTCACTGCATCGCCTGGCGGGACACTGGCGGTGATGACGTGAAGCGGTACATTATAACAGTAAGATTGAGTCAAAAAAAAAGTTAATAAAGTTTAAATTCTTAGTGAAAAAGCACTGTTACTACTTACCAATGTTACATCAAGCCCCTAGCTCCCTTATTACTCTTAAGAAAGTCTATGCGAAATTACGAGTTGAGTGTATTGTGTAGTAAGAAGAACGTAATGCCACTTGAATGCGACTAACAGAGGTGTTTCATTTAGTCAAAAGTACTACTTTTAATCAATGAAATATGGAGCCAAAAATATATATTAATTTTAATAACATTTAATTTTTGAGAAATTTTTTAAAGTGTCAAAATTCTAAAACAAGATGTTTAATCTTGTGACGTCACAAGTGAAAACAGCCCTCTTGGCTCGGAGCACGTGGTTCTCCTTTTTTGCAAGATGGTTATTGGTGATTTTACACTGCGAGCATTTATTATTAGCGAAACACTGGGTAGCAAATAATGGGTAGTTAATATTCATTATTAGTATAAGCATAATTTCATTATTGATAATTAATAGTAAAATATTCATTTGGTGAAGTTTGGCAGTGTCCTTAAGCTTTGTTTTGGTAACGCTAGCGACTTAATCCCTTGTGACATCAGCAGGTATTTAACGTCTTTTAAGTTTTTTTTTTAAAGAGAGAAAATAACTCAAAATTAAGAGAAAAAATAAGTAACAGTTTTTGACAGCGCTCTTTCAGGATTTTTTTTTTTTTTTTTTTGAAAAATGGGAAACAACTGAATTTCTACTAATTTCAGCTTTGGGACTGTTGATGAAGTAAATACTATCGCTTGTGCTGCCGTGTGCAGGTAAAGGGCAATAACTGCAAATTTTTCTTTTTTTATTATTTTTTTTTATTTATTTATTTATTTATTTTTTTTTTTTTTTTGCATTTTTGTCACCTATTGTTCGTTAGCCTCATTGTACAAGCTTGCTTATATGGTTTCCTCTGAAAAAAAATGCTCGAAAAAAACGTCTAATTCCAACGTTCCCCTATTGTTAGTATTGAATCCGACACGCAATTCTTCAAATGTCTCGAAAACTCATTTCTGCAGATACTACACTTTACCTGCACACGGCAGTTTTCCTTATGTTAAAATATAAAACAGTGTCGTCAAAAATTAAATATATTCCTGAGACAAAGCAGAAGATTATATCGTATGCTAGCAATCATCAAAACTAGATTTGCATAGCAAGACCAATTTATCGAATCCTCAACATATCTCTAACAAATATTAGTTTCATATCGCCGCCATTAATCCCGTTTTGAGTGTCATTAGTATTCGTGCTCCGAATGTTCGAACTTGTGGTTCTAAATTGCTCTGGTTTGTTTCAGCGAATGCGCCCAAGGGCATTGGGATTGCCACGAGGCTTCTGCATCCGACATCTTTCTCACGCCTGCACCTCTCACTGTCACACACTGTGATGTCTCTCTTCACTTCGAAACAACGGATTGTATGAGCGACTGCCCTCTAACCTGCTCGAATATACATCATCACCAGCCATGTACAGTTGCAGTCTGTGTTCCAGGATGCAGGTAAAGTTGTAGTGATTGGTGAAGGTACAGACTCAGCAAGTGTAGTGAATGGAATAGGATGTTAATGGAAAATGTCGTTGAGAATAGATTTTCCTTTAGTTGAATTTTGAAATTGTTAAAAACGAATGACATTTTAATGTGACAAACGTTTAGTAAAAATATTTTAATGACTGGACATCGATTTAAATACAAAACGGAAGGGGTTTATATATTATGATAAAAAAAACGCTTAATCATGTTTTGGGAACTAAATTTACTCTTTCAATAATTAAAAACAGTAAATTGCATGGATTTTGAGAAAATTTGAAGTTGTATCGTTTAACAAATATGTGTCTAATATAACTTCAAAGGAAACATATCTCATCAAACAGTACAAATTCAATAAAGCTCCCTATAGCAATACATAATGTGTTGAACGTTACAAAGCTTTAAATTATGTATCAAAAAATAGCTTCAAAGAAATCCATTTCATGATACAGATCCGGAAACAACTCTTTTGAAATAGAAAAAAAGTTTTGTTAATGTAATAATCTCTGAAAATCTCTAATAATCTGTTTAAAATTTTTAAAATGTAAAACATCCATTCGGATAAAAAGTTTAGTGTGCGAAAATTGCCTCAAATTGAAATTTATAGTTTGGGCAACAATTTGTAGATTTGAGCAATACGTTTTTATATTTTTAAAGATATAGAAATTACTGCGAAGAAAGGAGTTACAGTATGACTCGATTTAACAATTATCAAGGGGCAGGGAAAAGTTAGCTTTAAATCAAGGATATTGCTAAATCGGGGAGCATAGGCATTCAATGCAGTCAAATCCGGAACACTAAAGCGCATCATTAAATTGAGGAAATCGTTAAATCGTAGTTATACTGTATTTTCAAAAAAAAAAAAAAATATTGCCTTCAGCTTTTATGTACAATTTTGGCCAACTACGCTTATTTCCACTTAAATTGTCCGATTAGTCATAGCATTTCTCAAAGCGGAACGCAAGGTTTAAAAAATACGTATTAATGTGATAATTCACGCTGAAAAATTTAGTTCGGCACAAATCTGTACTTCAGAGCCAGAACAACGTAAGTCATATAATCGCCATTTTACAGGAGAGAGGAAAAAAGGTTGTATGGCGCATGCAAAGGATGGGACGCGCGCTCTTTTAACACTGGTAAAAAATACAAATTATTTTTTTTCCTTAGAGTTATATTAACAAGACTCGTTGTGGAATAGGATTCATCATACAATGCACTAATAAACTGAAACGCAATTTTTGAACTTACGTCAGTCTGACTCTGAGGGACAGAAATTATGCTTGAGAAAAATTTGAAGGTCTATCTAATCCATTCTAAAGATGACTGCTCTGAATATTGTATCTACTAAACATTCTAATATATTCATAACACTTAAACATTGCAAGAATAATGTACATCAATCGCACTATCCTGACTGAAAATGTGAAACATGATCACCAAATTGAATAGCATAATCTATAGAAAATCTCATATTTTAATGCAAAAACAGTTTAAAAAAAATATTTCACGATGCATGATGTATATACATTTTCCTCAGAAAACTTGTATTTTGTAGGTGTCAAAAAGGCTACGTTCTCGATAGTTCAAAGGGAGCCTGCATCCTCCCCCAAACTTGCCCATGTCATCATGGTGGTCAAAGTTACGACGAAGGACAAGTAGTCAGAATGGATTGCAATACTTGGTAAGTGTTTTCTAGATTTCAAGATATTGTTACGGTTAATAAAACTTTAATCAGTTAGAAAGCATCAAGTTTGCTACATGTTAAGGTTAGTTATTTTCTTCTGTATTCAAAAGAACAGGGTAGGACAAAATTATTAAGCGTATTTTATTTTTGAAAAACAAAACGAGCAAATTAACGTTAGTACATGTTTATTTTATATTTTATTGGTAAGACGACATAAAAACAGTTTTAAAGAACACAATTTTGAACATTATAATGTTCCATGTGGTCTCCGTTAGTGGCACGTAAAGTATCGAGCTGAAATTGGAACTTACTCCAAGTATTTTGCAGCATTTCAGCAGGTATTATTCCAATGACTTGAATGATTGATTGTTTTAGCTTATACAAATATACATCTCTAGAACCGGAATTGAATGTTTACCAGTGAGTTATTACCCCTAAGCCAGGGCTAAGTCCCCCCCCCCCGGAAATACATGTAATATACCAGACGGCCCGGCTATTACATCCAGAGATTGCAGTTTCGCTTTCATTAGAACTCCTCAGTTTGGAATAGGATCCGGATTAGTGAATAACCGAGCTGGAGGCAGATGTCATCTCATTGAAGCTAAGAGGGCCAACAAACTGGTAGATAAAGTAAATTTATCTCACCATTGAGTGTCCGCCGCATGGTGCGGTTCGATTCGTAAATGGGGTCGTTTCTAAAGTTTTAAAAGTATTTTTTTCTGAAAGAGCATGTAAAAAACATAGAATCTGACCATTTTTTAAATCATTTCTTTAAGTTTAATATTTTAAAAAAATTACTTAAATCGGTGCTTTTTCATCGTTCAACGCTTCTGCCGATGACATCACAAATGATGAAATGCCATTCAGTGTTGTCATTCATGGTTCAAACTATTTAACTCGCATCTTTACTCGCGTGTTATTGGCAACGATAGGGTTGATAGCAAGCGTAAAGCACAATTGTAATTCGCTTCTTGATTATCATAACGTGGAAATGCGGTAGAAAGATGCACAATAGTGCATCATTTGTGACGTCATTAAGACCACGCCTTTCTTGAAGAATCGGACATTTAAAAAAAATAATAAAAAAGTAACTGTTGGGAAATGAAAGTATTTTCTGAGTCCATGTTTTTTTTTTTTTTTTTTTTTTTGCTTATTCTATCAATTTCAGTGACAAAAAGTACTACTCTTGACTAAGGGAAACAACCCCATTAAAGGCAAAGCTTGGGTATTTAGCAGTGAGTTACAGCCCCTAAGTAGTATTTGAGGGCAAATTTCACTGCTAACTAAGACAATGGGACCTATCGGTGGTTTATCATAATTTTTATTCATTGTTCTTATTTATTCAGTGAGCTGATTTCTCCGTTGTACTTTTTATAGCACCTGTGAAGGAGGACTATGGGCATGCGACGACAACACTTGCCCAGGCCTCTGCAGTACTTGGGGAGACTCGCATTACGAAACATTTGATGGAAATTTGTATGATATTCACGGAGAATGTAGTTACGTCTTGGTCAAGACACACTCTCCGCAAAATGAACTATTTTCAGTGGTTGTTCAAAATGTACCTTGTGGAGCAAAAAGCAGTGCTACGTGTGGAAAAAGTGTTTCTGTCTCACTAGGTATGTTTATAAAATATTTTTAAGCTATAGGCTCAATTCTAATTAAGCTGAAATTTTAATACCTTGAAGAATTTGACTTATGCGTCAGAGATTTTTTTCAATATTTTCACTATTTGTATCTCTAAAACAGGTTATCAGAAAAAGAATTATGTTTTTAAAATTCCTCTATATAAAATGTATAAGCACATACAACTGTATGAATATACATGAGTCATTTAGTATCAAAACTAGCTCAATATATTGTTTAAAAATTTTCGGGAGATACAAAAAACATTTACGCATTGAACTGTTTTAAAGAAATCGTTTTGACAGCAGTTTTCGGTCAAATTTAGGTGATTGCGTTTCAAATTATGTAAAAAAGCCACTTTTGAAAAGTCATGGAATGAGCTTGTTTTGATACTTAAACCCTAATATGTGTGTGCTTGTATTACGCTTTCTTTACTCAGTTTATACTTCTATGATATTCCATTGCATCCTTACATTCTCATTTCTATGCTTGCTTACGGTACTAAATTAGTTGCCACCGATAAAGATTACCTTGAAGCCAGAATTAGAAATGAAAACTTAAATTAATGCTACGTGATGACGTCTAGGATAAATTTCCAGAATTCAAAATGTACAATCTGGGATCCATTTTTAATAAATTTACACACTTGAGATGAAAATAATTTATGCCATTGAGATTAAACAACAATTGATTAATAGCACGCTTACTAGGAAAGTCCATAACATTTTATAGCGCATGTTTGTTTTCATAAATATCTACCTCTCTGCATGCGGGAGTTTTCACAGACGTGAGCACTATTAGTAAAAAAAATGCTCCAATTTAATTGTTAGAAGAGAAGTCTTGGTTTATTGATAAAATACTAAATCTAATAGTCATCTTATTATTTGACAATTACATTTTAGCCCATAAGCACTTTTCCAAAACTATCCACAAGAAATCTTTATCAGACCCAGAAGGCATATTTGATTGCAGAAAATAAGAAAACCTCATACCTATTCTTTGCAGGAAAAAAAAGTTGAGCAAGAGAAAAAAGGAACTATATCTTTTTCTCTCTAGGTGATGTTACCGTAACTTTTACACGAGATCATCCCTTACCAGAAATTCCGGAAAATTCCAAACTATCGATTGGTTCAGCTGGCCTGTTCACTCTTATAAGCACGGATTTTGGGATCTCTGTTCAATGGGATCGTAATACTCGAGTGTATGTTACTGCTCAGCCTATGTGGCAAAATAAAGTAAGTATTTTCTATTTTATACCGTCACTGAAAATACTTTCCTGAAAAATAGATTTTTTTTTTTTTGGTCTCTTTGCATTAGAAAGGTTCGCCTAGTCAATAAAAGTTGATGTGGTTATGTTATTATCTGTACCTGAGAATCAGTCTAACATAATATAAAGTCACATTATTGTTACTTTGCGGTAAAGCGAAAAACTATCGTCTGGTGGATGTAAAGGGTGTGCCTCGCACTCTTTTATTTTGTTATTTATTTATTTATTAAAAACATTGCAGCTATACAAAGAAAATCCAATTACAGTAGCAAATATAATATAAAAATAGCAATTAAAACAAGTTCTACATTTTAAATATTAAAACATCTAGACTTTAAATTGTAAAATAACATTTTAAAAATATCTAAATCACGACAATAAATGTTAAAAAGTTTGTAAAACCTAAAAAGACAAAAATTATCAACAAATTTAAATCTGGTAAAAATATTTTTAAAACATGAACGACTCCTAAGAGTCATATTTGGGACAGCAAGTTGGATCGAATCAACAATATCAGAGCAGCCAATTAAATTATTTAATACCTTATGGAAAAAGTTGGTAAATAATTATAAAAGATTTTTTTTTAAATATAATTACGTTGTGATAACTTGATGCGGAATAAGATTCTGCATAAAAAGTAGTAATAACCTTAAAATTGCCATTTTTGGACTTAATTTAGTCTGACTGAGTTGCAAATATGATGATACAAGCAAATACATAATCGTTAAATAATACATCAGAATTGTCAGAAATACTTTCTTTCGCTTACCTTCGAGTACATTAATTTTGATGATATTTTTCATCCTCATGCATTTTTCGGATGTTCAATTATTTGGCCTTTTTTTGTTAATCGTGGAATGACAATGACATAATGTTTCTTAGCTTCTTTATGGGCTATGCCGCTAGTCATCAGTCATCAAAAGTGGCATTTGATACCCATTTTAATGAAAATAGCTCAATTATGAACTTTTTCCCTTATTTATTTTGTATCTAAAAAGTACCATTTACATACTTAACTTGCTTTTTCTAAGCGATGACGACTCTACTTTTTTTTTTCATCAGAAAATTAGAAGTTCGTTTAAAAGTCTGAAAAGCAAGAAAACAAAAGATTTCATTTTGAATCTGAATTTTGCTGAATAATGTTATTTATTAAGACAAGAACTCAGTTTCCAAATTTCTAGGCATATCATTATTAACTATGACACCTTAAAACAGAGTATGGAAATATTAGAAGGAATAAAAAAATTTTATAGCATTTCATGTGTTCCGTGAAGGATGATTTATTGCATCAATAAGAATTAACAATAAGATGAACATTCGTTTACTGATCATTCTTTGATTCACCTATCTTTTGCACTGTATTTATTACAATTTTGCAATACAGTTAAAAGGTCTTTGTGGGGACTTCAACTCAGATTCTTCAGACGATTTCCAGCCACCCTCCGGAGGTGTTCCTTTAGTCCTGGTCAAAGATTTTGTCGACAGTTGGAGGGTTCACAAGTTCTGTCGTCCTGCCTCCAAACCGGAGGACGCATGCGAGAAGAATCCGGAAAGAAGGGCTTGGGCAAGGCACAAGTGCAGTGTTCTCCGATCCGATGAGTTTGAGTCTTGCCATCACCTTGTCGAAGTAGAAGACTACTATCAAAGGTAACGTAATGAAAGAAATCATATTGTAAATATGTGTTAAACAGCTTGAAATTAAATATCCAATACGGTTCTTCATGAACTTTCTTGAGCAAACTGACAAAGGCGGAAAGTTAGAAATAAGTGAGCTAGGAATTAGTGAGAATTGATTATTTTATTCTAGTATGTCTTATATATGTACGTCTCTATAAATATAACAAAAACATACTATCGGGGCACTCGATACGAAACAATGTGTGAATCAAATATTATATTTACTGCTAGAAAATCGTCCGTCAAGGTATGACGAGAGAAAATTGCTTCTACATTTGAACAAAGCAATTGCCTGTTTTGGTGATATTTCGATAGTTGAAATTTTAACACCAACTACAGTGGATTAATCCTAAATTCCAGTAGATAGCGTTCCTTGTCGACCACTTTTTCGTTTCTTCATTCTCCTAAAATGACAGTTTCACCAGTAAAAGTGTTAAGTGACCGGATAAAGTTCGGCCTTTTCAAAATAAAGCATTTTCCTGCATGACAAACATTACCAAACAATATTATCAAATTATCATGCTATGACACGAGTTTCATTGTTGATGTTGCTCGATTTTTGAATTCGCTATATAGATGTAAGCATTAGAAATTTTGAAAAGCAAAGCCGTAAGTTTCTTGATCAATCCCTCCTCTTAAAACTATGAAAATTAAGATGTGCGGCTGAGCGGCACTGGCATTAATTACATTGACATTCAATAGGTTTAATGAAACCTTTGACGTTAGTTGAATAGGTTGAAAAATATAAGAATTACATGAAACAATTAGTAAGAAATTACACAACCTGAATACATCTGAAAAGATGGAAATGCCCAAAAAAAGGAGCATTAGTTTTCCTTCCGAAAACTAAAATGATCATTCTGAATATCGTAAATAGTTTGAATTAAACCTCAAAAAAGTAAAACAGAATACTGTAGACCCTCGTTTTCCGCAGGGGTTACGTTTCACGGAAAAACCACGTAAATCAAAACCCCGTAAATTAGGACTTTATAGTAATGTTAAAATAGGGGTTAAGTTCCATAAATGAAAAAAAAAAAATACTGCATTCTGTTCCTAGTGATAGATAAATATTTATCATAAGTTTAATGGAACAGTAAATCAGAAAGATCATTTGTTATTATCAAAGAATAGCTCAAAACTTTCAGTGTGAAAGCATTTGGTTGTGTGTCATCGATGGCAGTATCCTCGTTGACTTCGTTCTCCTTTGACACTTCTGAAAGCTCTTCTCTCAGTGAGCTCTGAATTGAGTGAGATTTCAACTTTATTTCTGGAATGTTCTGTGGAACCAGCAATCTCAGGAATTTGGATTTTGAAAGAGGGAAAAACTTTATCTGTTCTCAATGCCGCATCCGTATAAAATAAAATAAAGATGTCGAATCTCAAACCGCTACTAATCAAATCCGCGTAAAATAAACCCACGTAAAACAAGGGTCTACTGTAATGTAACAGTTAATTTTTTAACTCTTTAAAATCTCGTGTATTACATTTTGCAATTGAACCAATAGCTCAAAACATCAAAAAATATTTTACAAGCTTGGAGTAATTTAATATTTTCAGAGCTAATTAAAAATGTGTACTTGAACGCATTTCTCCAGATATGATCAGCAAAACGCCAACTAATAAGTCTTCAAGGGCTAATTCTTGTCATTTTAAATCAAGTTCAGTAAAGTAATTGTAATGACGAGGGAGCGTCCTTATTGCATTAGCTTTGGTACGAAATAAATATTTAATGGAAGTGTTCTGATATTTTCTCGAAAATAATGTCACCCAAATTTCTGCATGTATAATCTGAACTGTCAGTAAGCAAATTCGGGAAGATTTAAAATACTTTCAGTTTTATATTTCAGACTGAAAGCGAGTGAAAATGAGCAATGTTATTCATAATCAGACAACGAAATGCTCACTCGAGAATTCATGTTAATTAGCCTCAATTGAACTCTGCCGCAAGGAGATTAAGTTCTTAAACAAACATTTCACAATTACCACGGCTTTGACGGAATATATTTGCAAACTTTTCATGTTTTGTGACATATTTGGTAAAAATAATCTTTTGAGTTACTGACGAAAGAGGGTTGCATCATTGCGAAATTGCATTTATTTTGCTTCTAATTGTACACTAGTGGCACCCGCACGGCTTTGCTCGTAGTAGAAAATTAAAAGGTCCTTTGGTTCGCCTGTATATTTACTAATAATGTATGGTGAATTTCTCGCCAATTGGTTTGTGCCCATGTTACGGTTCCACGTTATGATAATTTCGTAATTTGCTCGTCCATCATATGATAATTTTGTTCTTAAAATTGGAATAGAAAAAGAACCACATCGAATTTTCAAAAAAATCGCTTCGAGGTGCACAACCCCATGCTACAAACTAACTTTGTACCAAATTTCATGAAAATCGGGCGAACGGTGTAGGCGCTATGCGCGTCACAGGGATCCAGACATCCTACAAACATCCAGACATCCTCCGGACATCCAGACAGAGAGACTTTCAGCTTTATTATTAGTACAAGTGGTACCCGCACGGCTTTGCCCGTAGTAAAAGATTAAAATGCTTTTTGGTTCGCCTGTATATTTACAAATAATGCATGATGAATTTCTCGCCAATTGGCTTGCCCATGTTACGGTTCCACGTTGTGATAACTTGGTAATTTACTCGTCCAACTTGTGATAATTTTGCTCGGGAAAATAGTCTAAACTTGGAATAAAAAAAGAACAAATCAAATCGCTTCGAGGTGCACACCCCCCTGCTACAAACTAACTTTATGCCAAAGTTCATGAAAATCGGCCGAACGGTCTAAGCTCTATGCGCGTCACAGAGATCCAGACATCATCCAGACGAAGAGACTTTCAGCTTTATTATTAGTAAAGATAATCATATTTCTGTATTTAACTGCACTAATACAGTGGACGCCGGTTAATTGAACTAATGGTTAATTGAATCAACCGCTTTAATGAATCAAATTTTCAAAAACAGAGTTAAATCCAGCTTGAATTAGCCGCTTTATTGAATCAGCCGCTCCATAGAATCAGAAGTGTTTATAACAAACGTGATTCATAGGTACGGTGGCAACTACAATGTGAATTTTCTGACCACCGTCTTACGGTCAAAGATGTCTGATTGCGGATGGAGAGATTCTGAGTTTGAATGCCAGCACGGGCTTATATGTACTTTATGTACTGCAGGTTCAGTGAAAATAGTGGTAGATGGGCCGTGATCGGTGGTGGTATGCATGTAACATCATTATTTAAAGACAAACATAACTTTCAATCATCTTCATTCTATTCCATTATTCCATTTAAATACTTGACCAACACATTGTTTAAAGACTATACCATTGCCTCACATTGTGATATAACACACACGATATCGTGGAATTCCAAGCCGTCATTCATTTTGTTAATAACTCACCACGTCCTATCTGTCATTGGTAGGCCTTCTCGACATAGGATCGGGGGTTTTACACTTCACGAAACTTCCTAATCGCTCACCTTGATTACGGGAAAAGTAGGGAATTAATGCCAAGAAAAAGCGCCAACACTTTATATACGCGGTATAACAACTCGCTGTAGCCTTCGCAGTGCAAAGGAAAAACAAGGGGTTACTAGGCGGCAAAACGAAATCCCCTTTCAAAACACAATGCCGACAAGGCGCCTAGCGAAAACATCCCCAAGCGCTTAAATTCCCCGATTACCGACACCCCAAAAACAAAGGAAAGTAATTAAAAAGAGTCTATCAGGAAGTTGAAATTGCATTCCCCGGATAAAACATGATAAACAACTCCTGCACCGCATTTCTCTCTCTTGTCCTTGTCCTTTCCTTGTGTGAATGTGTTGTTATGCTGTGAGTGGTTTCTTACCCTATAAACGGGGTCCTTACGGCATGTGTCAACTGTGGAAGTCGGACTTCACACCAAATTATGGTACAGTCGGCAAAGTGAAGCAGTGCACCCGAAATTGCTAGCCTAGCTGGCACAAAACAGCAACAACACCATGTGGAATTTCTAAAGAAATGACCATTTTTGTTCATTTAATCAGTTTTTGTAATGAAAATAATGTGGGTGACTTTTCAAATGCAACAGCGTTTGATCTTATTTTAAATGGTATTTCTTCAAAAATGAACAAAACAAACAAGAATTGAAATGTGGGGAAAAGTGAAATAATTAAAATTACTTACTTTTTCAATTAAACAAATTGGAAATTTGTTCTGCATATTACGGTACATAAAGCAAAAACAATATATTTTGTAATAAAACTTGCATTGAAGCATTATTTAAATATTTTTGGCAGTAAATTTGTACCATCAAAAAAGGTGGAAATTTTCCCCTTTTTTTCATGCGGCAAAGTGAAAAATTAAAAATATTTCTAACGAAATATTTTCTATTCGATTGTCAAAGATATTTTTGATGAAGTAAATAAAAGAATAATTGAATAAATGAAAAGAAAATAAAATAATAAACGAATAAATAAATAAATTCATTATTTAATATATGAGAAAAAATAAATGAATAAAATAGTGAATGAAAAAGAATATAACTGAATGAATGAATAAATGACATGTTAAATAGAGAAATGTAAATGAAAGAACTAATTAATGAAAACGCAAGTCATTTGATAACGGAAGTCATTAATATTAAACAAAAAAATACTGAACCGAATACTAGCAGGCCTCAATTAATACTTAAAATGCTAATAACAAGAACTTTATCATTTAATAAGAGCAAAAATAATTTTTGAATATGACTTATTTTTATCAATGGTTTGTTTGTTTGAATATTATCACGTTCTTTGATTTTAAGAGGTAATTTTTTTCTTGACTGGAATAGCCTACATGTGTTACTACATAGTAAAAATATTACTATGTAAGTGGCGCTAAAAAGAGAGTAAATATTTCACCATTTCACTTTGCCCCACATTCACGTAAGCGACGTTTGGAGACAAACATGAAGAAACTGAGTTGTAAGACGTAGTAACTTCAGTCTCAAAATGCTCCAGAAACTTCCGCAAATACAGAGAGCAAAAATCAAGCATTTTTTAGTAATGTATTTTATTCTATTCTCTGTTTGCTGTATAGTGGGATGAAAGTGAAAGTAGTTCAGGGCAGTATGTCTCATTTCTTTGTGGTTAATGAATTAAATTTTAACAATAAGTGTTAAGTGCATTCTATTTCTTTTAGTTATGGCTACAGTTCATTTAAGTGTTTTTTCTTCTTTCTAAACATTTTATTTCATTTTTGCTAAACACAATGTAAGTTTTCATGGAATAATTTAACAGTCATTTTAGCAGAAATGTATTTCCCTTTGGATTCAGTTTAAAAAATGAAATTGAATAGATTTTTTATTATCTTATAAATGATGAATGATTGAAATAATGTAAAAGATAATAAGTGAAATAAGAAGAAATATTAGAAATAAATAAAACAAAATACCTCTCATTCGGAAGAAGAGTGCCACAATACGAAGAAATGAAATTTTTACAGGAGAAGCATTTGAAGTTTTACTCATCAGGTCGTTTGCAGTAAGAAAAATAAATTTACTGTGCTCTCCAGTGGCTAATATTAGAACAAAAAAAAGTCTGTCATTTATTTTCCAAAGAAAATAACGTCATTTGAAGCCAGCCCTTCAAGCGAAAATTAAAATTTTCGTATTATGCTCTTCTGCCAAACGAGCGATATATTTAATTACTTATCTGCTTCAGAAAAAAACAGAAGAAATCTTTTAGGCACGTATACAAGCAATGCTATGCGTAATGCAGAAAGATTTGTAAAAAATAAATAGATACTTTATGTGTAAAATTGTCTATTTAGTTTCGAAATTTTTCTGAGCTTCTATACACCCATTGACTAATAAATCGTTTTATGACTACGTTTGGTTAAAAACTAACGTAGCAAATAACAATTCGCCTTTATTTAGTGGTAAAGCTATATGTGCTAAATTTATTATTTTGTCACAAAATATTGTTATTACTTTTTTGTGTTAACAGTTTCCAAAAAAAAAAATGACTTTTCTTTTATTGAGTCTCTTAACATGTATTTAGTAGAAAACAAAATTTAAATTTTTAAGCTAGTAACGGTTCAAAATTTCTGGTAGAAACATTTAGAAACTCACCTGTCGCCAAATTTGATTTTGCCTTTTTATGTTTACGATCTTTTTAAATTGAATAGCGTTCCTTATAATAAGACTCTTGAATCTAAATTGGTGAAATAAGAATATGATTTTTTTACGAAAGTAACAGTTCATTCATTTCTCTTAAAAATGTTTAGTATTTTACGATACATTTTTTTTTAAGTTATGGTTCCTTTTTTTTTTTTTTTTTTTTTTTGCAGGTGTGTTACCGATGCTTGCGCTTGCAGTTCTGGAGGTGACTGCGAGTGTTTGTGTGCTGTAGTGTCTGCTTACGCACAAAAATGCGCTAGAAATGGAGTGATTATTTCATGGCGTTCTCAGGATTTATGCCGTAAGAACAGAACATAGATCGTATCCTTTAGTTTTCTTTTTTAACACGTGATATAACTTTAATGTTAAATCTGTGGCGAGTTAATCAAAATATTAATATGCTTTATTTTACTTTAGTTTATTTTGTATATTACCTTATATGTAACAATTCTTTAACAAATCTTTAAAACATTGGTTTTAAAAAAATATGCTGTAAGAGAACAATGTGACATTTTTGGAAAATACTGAGCAAGTTCCTTAAAAAAGGATCACATTTAATACGCGAGTAAAGTATTAAGCTCACTAAAAATAAAGTATAAGAAACAATTCAACCACAGTCTGAAATTAGATTGTTGATTCGACATAACAGAATATTGTTTTATATATTTTTACTAGTAGCACCCGCACGGCTTTGCCCGTAGTAGAAATTTAAAAGTTCTTTTGGTTCGCCTGTATATTTACAAACAATGGATGATGAATTTTTCACCAATTGGCTATGTTTATCCGCTCTCTCATTCCATGTGATAATAATTTCGTAATTTACTCGTCCATCTTATGATAATTTTGCTCCGGAAAATGTTCTTAAAATTGAAATCGGAAAAGAACAAAACCAAATCTTCAAAAATTCGCT
Organism: Uloborus diversus; assembly: GCF_026930045.1. NCBI lineage: Eukaryota > Metazoa > Arthropoda > Arachnida > Araneae > Uloboridae > Uloborus > Uloborus diversus. The sequence continues at coordinate 126,978,619 of NC_072735.1, forward strand.
TCGAGGTGCACACGCCCATGCTACAAACTAAATTTGTGCCAAATTTCATGAAAATCGGCCGAACGGTCTAGGCGCTATGCGCGTCACAGACATCCAGACGTCCAGAAAGAGAGACTTTGAGCTTTATTATTAACAAAGAAAACATCTGAATTTCAAAGTAATGAGGAAGATCTTTGTTTACCTGCCTTGAGCAATTTGCACTGACACTTTACTAGTAAAGCTTGACCACGAAAAGAATGCAAATGGCTTTGAAGCGAAACATCATTTGTACCATTTGTAATAGGTAGAATCTGACAGAGAGCAACGAATAGTAAGAGGCATGGTCTCGATAATCCTATCTATTGCAAAATAATAACAGACAACTTATTACAAATGATACAAGTTTGCTCAAAGGTCATCCGCCTTCTTTTCATGGTCAAGCTATACCAATTTTCATCGAGTTAATCTGTTTGGACTCTAGAAATTACCAACAAATGCAATTTTTATTTTGTTCTTGAGATCTAGCTCTCGTGCTTGAAGAGAAAATGTTTGACAATAACACGTTCAATAGTTCGACAAACTGTATGTTTTGTAAATGTATGTGTGGAAGTTTTATTTTTTGATTAGCTTACCACATTATAATCAGTTTTTATGAATTACTGAAAGTTATTTTATTGGAAATTAGTAACCCGTCAAAGTTTTGGTGTTATAAAATGGAAAGGGAAACATAAAGTACATAGTTAACAAGTGTTGTTGATTATTTTTCATACTTGTTTCAAAAATTAAAGGCTCATCACCCGATGTTAACACTTAAAAAATGAATATCAGTTTTTCAACATTTTCAATCTTTTGGGTGTGGATAAAACTGTAAAGGTATGTCACATGAAATATAAAAAGATAATAATATGACTTTTTTTTTACTTATAGAAAAATTATTTATCTTAGTATTTAGCAAGTCATTAAATAAAAAGTAAGCATCATGTCATTAATTTTGAAAGAGAAAATATATTTTTAAAAAATGCAAGTGATACTATTAAAAATGCTCTAAAAGGAAATTTACCAACTTTTAAGAGCTTCATACGTGAAAACTATTACAAATAATATGGTCGAACTCTCTTCTTTTTCAGGGATGGTAAATTTCCCAACATTTTTTTAATGAAAATTATTATTTGCATGCAGTCATTGGTAAATAGCTGCAAAATTATTCTTTATGAAATAAAACTTGAAAAAAAAAATCCAGAAACTTTTGAATTATTATTAACGGATATGTGTTTGTCTTTTGTCTACTGCTAGAATAACTTTTAAAAAATCATGAACCGTTTACTAACAGTCCTCAAACTGACACCGAAGTCGACCGAAGTTTTTTCTTTTATTAATCAAGACATACAATAAAAAATAGTACACACTTTTATTTCCGAGATTCAAAATTAATCTACATGTGTCTTTTCTCATTTTTCATTGCATTAGCTATTGTTTCGTCTTAAACTCTGTACACTCCTTTTTCCTTTGTAGCCATTCAGTGTGAAGCATGCGACCACTACAGCCCATGCATCTCGTTGTGTCCACCAATAAACTGTGACAATTATTTGGAACCCCCTGAAAAACACACCTGTTCACTCGAACCTTGTATCGAAGGTTGTGAAACAAAACCATGTCCTGCCGGAGAGGTATATCTAAGTGCGACTAACCTCACCTGTGTACCCGAAGAAACTTGCCAAGAAAAACCTTGCATTGTCATCGATGGAACACCTTATAAAGAAGGGGAGAGAATACCAAATGGACTTACCGGAGATAGTTGCCAGTCATGGTACGAAATAGTTTACCTAATTCAATTTGGAATGGCACATAGTGCACTGTAACACGTAGTAAATAAAACTTCGTAATTTTTGAAATTTTAAATATTGGGCAGGTTATATATTTACCACTTAACCTTATATAGGCCATAGCTTGGTAATAAAAGTCTATGCAACGAGAATCGGCGTGTTAAGGTAAAATAGCTTTCCCTCTCACCGCCCTTTTCCTCTTCTAGTTGTCATGATTTTGAATCTTATGCTGATCTTCGCAGTCAAGTAAAATTCGCAAAAACTCGGTCAAATGTGGACCGTTCATGATGGACAAACGCACTGATCAATGAATTGTAGAGGAAGCCATAATCTTCCCTGTAAAAAAAAAATGTGTAAGTTTACCAATATTAATTAGTGTAACGTTGCACGAATTTTGAAGTGTGTAGAATCATTGTTTTAAAAACTCAAATTGTTGAAGGAACATTGCACTATGTTTTCAGTAGAATTCAAAGCGCATGCATAAAGATCAGAATCAGCGCAGATCAGGTAAACTCTTATTAGCGAAACAAAATACGTCCTTGGTGGCCGAGAGGAGCGGACCTCTCTGAGATTCACTTTCTGGGTTCGGACCCTACTCTGGTCATTTCCTCTCTTAGAGCAATAAAAATGTCTTGTTTGTACATTAAAATAAATAAATATGAATTGGTGTACATTGGTTGTTAAAAAGCAACTTGATAAATCGTTGAAGAAAGTCGGATGAAAGCTTAATTTTTGTAAGCATACAGAAAATTCTGGCGTATCCTTACGCAGAAATGTGTGAAACGTTACGCTGTACTTACATTACCAAGGTGTAACCTTCCACAAGCGTTGTGTAACTTTACACCAGTTATATTAGTTAAGTTACTCCGCAGCAGTGGAGGCAGTTAAACTGCCATCGATTATGTGGAGTAAGGTTACAAAAAAAGTTTTACAGTGTTGCCTGAAGTTAGGCTGATAGTTTTGAATTTCATACAACGGGGGTGTAATTCTTACTTTCTTTTTTAAAACTAGTTACTGTCGGAATGGAGACGTTGACTGCATAGGAGTACCTTGCACCAGTTTTTCACCAACACCAACTGTTGCTATGCTTCTGAAAGAATGCCAATTCACCGGATGGTCAGAGTGGGTTAACTCAATAAATCCTGAAGATAACGTAAGCTCTTTGTCTAGCATGTTTGGTGATGTTATAGGCAATTAAAACTTTTGGAAAGATCTACGAAGAAAAACTGAAATTATTAGTACCTTTAATTAGAATTGTAAAGTTTCATTATTAAGTATCGTACTGTTAATTTTTTTAGTACAGCTTTAGTACAGTTTTTTTAGTATGGGTCTGCAGTTATCTGAAAATCTGCTATTAAACATTGTTAGTTTTTTTTTTTTTTTTTTCACTTTTCTGAATCCAGTTGATTTTCTGTTTTGTTTTTATGAAATATCATGTTATCAGAAAGCTGGACGGGTTTATTTGCTTGCTGTCATTTCCAAATTAAAGCACTGAGAAAAATTAAGTTTTTCAAAAATGAGTACATTTATGCTTTCAAACTTTCTTGAACCTTTTGTTTCAAATATGAGTATCCATATTTTCAAATAGTGTGCGAAATTATTTCATACTCAAAAGCGAGTACTAACTCGATTAATACTTAGTTTTGAAATTGTTACGTATTCAAAACTGAGCACAAATACCTCAAAAATGAGCACTTGTTGATTTGAGTATTTGAATGTTTCAAATTTGAAACCCACATCGTTGGAGCCATTTTGACTCTGCGATATGTTCAAATAAGAGTAGTTTCTCACCATTTTTGAAATTGTTGTATTTAAAGTTAGTATTTGATAAAAGTTGAACCGTTCACATTCAAAATATTGCATTCAACTTCTTTGAATTTCAATTAAAATAATATTGTGTTTAGCAATAAGGGAGCTTTAAAGACCAATTTTTATGGAAGTAGAACAATTTTTAATAAATTGTTTGTAATATTTGTGAAATTTAATGCATAGTCAATTGTTATTTGCACAAAATCGGATTAAATTGCTCACTGAAATTAATCAATACAATGAAAATGGTTACTGGTATGAGTTAATGTTTTAGGAAGAAAATAACTTCGTAAATTAAAGATAAAATACTACGTTTTCGTAAATTAAAGATAAAATACTAACTTTATGATTTTTAATTTTATAACTGTAAAATATGTTTTTGTGCAAACCTTGAACGGTTTTTTAGTTAGAAAAAATAGAGTGAATTTGAAAAGTAAATAAACGTCATGTGATAAAAATACGAATAAAAGAGAAAAAAAGAATTGCCCCTCAACTCTCCTTAAAATTCAGAAAATATTCTTTGCAAAAATATACAAGAAGCAACCTCATCTTATGGCTTTCCTCCCGCAGGATGTCCCCTAGTCTTTTGAAAACTAGGGAATATTACTGGAGTCATCAGTTTCCATATGAATGCTTGACTTGCTCTTAGCTTTGATCTTTTCTTCTTTTTAACAATATGCGTGGATACATTGATCTCTGAACAGCTTTTGAAAAGTCAGGACTGCTGTTTTGGGATATATTTTTAAGACTGCACTTTATAAAACTAGCTAACAATAAAGTATCTTTGGTGAGGAATTCTGTTTAAGCATGGGATGTTCCTGTTAGCTTTCCGATAAAAAAAATCATAAGGTAGTAAACAGAAGTTGTAAAAAGTCGTAAATACACTCATTTGTTTGCCAAGTTTTAGTGTTATGCTTAAATTTTCGTTATGAAATTGTCCTGCTATCTCAACTATTGCTACTCACTAAACTGAAATGTTGTCTCGAAGGGACTTCTTGTCGAATTGGTGCATTCCAAGGTAAAACGTAATTAAATCAAATTGTTAGTTAAACTAATGATGAAATAAATGACTTGCCAACGTTTTAATGCGCAAAAATTAAAACTTTGCAGTAATTTGAAATTTTTGTACATTTAAACGTTGGTAATTTATTTATTTAATTTTCAAGCACAAAGGTATTTCTTGTTATTTAAATTGTTGGTTCATAAAGTATTAATGTTTAAACCTGTAACAGCAATGCAATCATCAAAATTCATAATTAATGCACCATAATTTAAGAATTTTGTGTCGTACTACTAGGTAATAATTATGTAAATTTGTATTGTCTTGTTCAGTACATACTACACGTTCTTGTTGCAAGCATATGTACTACACAACGTGCTTGAGGTATCAAAAAAATTGATGACAGACTTTAAACCAGCATGAAAAAAGTTATAGAATCAATAGCGATAGTTAAGAGAGTAGTACGTTAATTTCACAGCTATAAATTATGTGAAGCACAAAAATTCGAAAGAAGAAAAAAAATGTGTCCAGGATTTTTTTTTTTTTTTTTTTTTTGCCACCATTGCAGCATGAATAGTAAAATAATATTCTTAAAGTACAGAACTTTATTGTGCGCATGTTTCGGGTTACCATAAATAATTGCATTATGGAAAAATTTTGAGTTTTTGACATAAAGCTCTGCAGAAGATTGAATTAACGAAATTTATGCAAAATACTGCTGCTTAAGCAACTATCCGACGATAGAAGAGTAGCAAACTAAATTGATCAATTTGAAATGAGAAAAAAAATGTGTTTCATAAAGTTTGAAGCACTAACTTTGGAAAAGGATTACAGTTCAAAGGACAAAAAATACACACATACAGTCAACTCGCAATAACTCGAATCTAAAAAGACAGACGAAAAACTTCGACTTATCAAAAGTTTGACTTACCGCTAATTTTGCGGTTTTCGACATTAAAATATTAAAAACCGTCGACTATTTTAATTAATGTGTCTATATAACAGGCAAAATTATAAAACTTAAAAGTTTTTAAGCACAATATGCACAGTTTAATCAAAAATATTCAGAGAAAAAAATTAAAAGCATGGTTTTGATTTCGATACAGCAGGAATCACTTGAAGAGAGCTGATTCTACTTCAGGAAAGGTGCATATCTTCATTCGTTTAAAATTCAGATTCATGGATTCTACAGCTTAAGAAGTTTCTCTTTTAATATCATTGACAGTACTTGCCTAGACATCTTTAATAGTAAAGAATATTCACTCTGTCTCTCAGGAACTGATCAGCAAATGATCGAACTGAAGAATAAAGGGAACTCAACTTAGGTCAGCCTTTGACTAAAGGAACACAATCAGTTGACTTGACAATTTGACAGATTAAACGCAAATTCGGGGGGTAGTCCAGCAACATGTCAAAATGTAAACAGAACAGTACAACTAAAGAAAACAAGCTAACTCATTTCTGCACGTGTAATTCCTTCATCGCACATTGGCTCAACAGGTGCTCTTCTTGCTTTGGAGGTCTATTGTGCAGGAATTGCAAGCGAAGGTGAATTAATTTTTGTTTCATAGTTTTTTGTTTGTTTGTTTCTTTTTTTCGTTCTTTCGAAATAAATTTCGAGTCATCTTTAAAAAAACTTCGAGTTAAATGAAGTTAAATTCGAGATATTGAGAATAATTAGCATAAGGTTAAACACAAAGGGGTCGGGACTTGATAAAAACTTCGAGTTATAGTAATATTCGAGTTATTGGACTTCGAGTTATTGCGAATTTACTGCATTTTTTAGAAAATTGGTCAAAGTACAAAATATCAGGATTAAACAAACTGTAAAAACGCTAATAGAACTATCTATTTTTTTACTTATAAAACCATGTCAGGAAATCATTGATAGATGTAAACACAGATGCGTGATCAATAAAATATGCGGTACCATTCATATAATAAAGGAGAGTTAGGAAACATAACCTTTCAAAAATCGACTTCAAAAAAATGAATGTTGTTATCATTCTCGTGTCTAATGACGTGCAGAGTGCGAAAGGTTTAGATGCTTCCAAAAGTCTTGATAACAAGAGCTGCTAATTCTGGAGCCAGATGGCTGTACAGGATTTCAATTGGTGGTGAAAAAAAATAATATTGTTTCTTATAATTTCTTTCCCTCATGTTCTGTATGTTTCTCAGTATTTAAGTTATAATTTTCAGTTCTTGCCTCGGTCTCTAATCCACCAATTCCTCTTTGTTTATTGAAACCCTGTAAATTTATTAGTGTTTTTATTCGTAAAAAATAACATGTAAATATTGCATCAATTTCATGTATCACGTTTTAAATTACAGAGAAAAATTAAAGTTACGATTCATGAAAGCACCTATCTCAAGTACAGTAAACTCCCGATTATCCGCGGAATTGAGCAGCGCAGGTGCCTCGGATAGTGAATATCACGGATAAACCGCATAAAGGGTAAAATGAGTGACTCATAAGGTAAAAATTGTTCTTCCTCAAAAAATTGGCTGTATTTATGCACAATGTACTTTCTACAAACAGTGAAAGTACATGTAGTACAGTAAAAACGTTTTGTATTTTGCCCCAACACAATTTAACATCAATAAAGAACAAGTGTATGTACGATGAAGAAAGGGCAACAAATAAATAAATAAACAAGCGAATAAACAAATAAAACAAAAAAACTGAGTTTAAATTTACTATTTTTCGACCGAAAAAAAAACAGCCATTGGTATTTGTTTTTTGCTACGAAAATACCTGTTCCTGATCGTTGATTGACTCCCGGATAATCCGCTCGCGGATAATTACTTAGAGGGAGTTTACTAAGATTCAGAAAAAACATTAATTGTAAGGTTTTAAAATCGCACTTGAGTCAAATAAATTGTTATCCCAAAAATTTACTTCAATACTGTTCAAATATACTCGTACCAACCTTCTTCAGTTAAGAAATCATTAAAATGAAAAGAGTAACTCATTCCCTTTTCTGTTATGCACTTAACTTGATTTTATTGTGTGCGTAGGAAGGGTGCAGAAAATTCAAAAGGGCACATATTCCCTTTATTAATCACTGCACCTCATTTAGATACAATACACTTTCGAAAACACTAAATAAAATTAATGTAAGCTTTGATATAAATGTATTAATAATGTTTGCTACCGATTACTTTTAGGACGGAAACGACAAAGAAAGCATTGAGAAACTGGTATCAGATCGTCGTGTTCAGTGTCCTATTGATCACATACGAACTGTTGAGTGCCGAACTGCATTAACCCAGGAACCTTCGGAAATCAGTGGCCAAAATATAATTTGCAACGAAAATTTTGGACTGATGTGCAACTCTAGCACAACGCATGGCGACTGCCTAGATTATGAGATGAGAGTGTACTGCCAGTGCCATGAAGAAGGTCAGTGATAAAACATTTTAACTGAACTTCTGAATGCTTACGCTTTAATACACTAATAAAAGCACTTAAAAATACGTCGACTTTTTAATACATAAAAACCGTTGAAACATAAGGACGTCTTGCATATGCCATTCGTTTTATGTGCTATTGTGAGTTTTGGTGCCTCTGAGATGTCGATTCAATCGCCACAGTAGACTCCGAGACTTCATTCAATTCATGTGCTATTGTGGATTTTGCTGTCTGAGACATAAATTCAAGTACCACAGTAGAGTCCGAGACGTCATTCATTTCATGTGCTAGCGTGAAATTTGATGTCTGCGATGTCCATTCAAGTACCACAGTAGACTCCGAGACGTCATTCATTTCATGTGAAATTACAGGCTCTTCGATGCCTCTGAGAAAGTAATGCAAGTGTCACAGTAGATTCCGAGCAGTCATTCATTTCATGTATTCATGTACCATAGCAGACTCTTTGAAATCTCCAAGACGACAATTCAAGTGCCACAGTAGACTCTTTGACGCCATTCATTTCATATACAGTTGAACTCGCTCATAACGAATCCTGATTGAACGAAAACCCGGATTTAGCAAGGAAGTCAGAAAGGTTTGGTTGATACAATGTTAAATTTATGGGAGTATAAGTCTCTTTTAACGAGCAAACCCCACGTAAAGCGAGCAATATTTTTGGAATTCACAAAATTTCTATTGCCTTCCAGTTTAGCTTATTATTTGGAAAAATTCTTTCAATCTTATGAAGTCCTCCAAAAGTTGGTGATGAATCATGAAATCAAGAGATCATTAAGTGATGACGGCTCCTTTTTTTCTAATTTGTGGTATGGAGAAGCTTTAGAAAATTGTATACTTCTTGAAGCCAATGTTATCACTTCCGTGGATATTGTAGCTTCAATTCGAGCAATACAGATGAAAAAATAATGGAAACGAAGATGACGATAAGTCAGAAGAATTTGAAACCGAAAAACCCTCAACACACTCAGTAACTTTGGTTTGTTTCAAAACTTAAAACTGTTTTCGAGACGTATTCTCCCTAATTAATAACACATAATAAGAAAAATAGTAAAATTGTTTGGATCAAATTAAGCAACTTCTTTCGCACTGTTCAGAAATATGGGGTAAAAAATGCAAATATGTACGAAATTTTATCATTTTTCACGAACTTGTTTTTTACGAGCACTCGGTTATAAAGAGCAAATATCGCGGTCCCTTCGTGCTCGTTATAAGCAAGTTCAACTGTATCGTTACAGACACAGTGACATCTCCGAGACGCCATTGCACATCAAGATTTCAAGCATATGCAGGACAATCAATATAAATCTAATGTTCTTTCAATGTATCGTTCAAATTTATGAATGTAATGTAGGTGTTTTTATTGGGATTTAATTTGGACGCTTTCACAATAAAGGAAATGATTCATATTTACCCCACAAGAAACCGTGAAAATGTTAAAGTAAAGCTGTTGCTTAGTCGCATAACTGAATCAAGATAATGGAACTCCCTACCTAAATAAGATAAATAAATACCTTTGTGCTGAACAATAAAGTGAGAAAAACAACGTTAAAAAAAGCACAGATTTGCCAATTACAGCATACACGTGTTTCGGCATTACAGGGAACGCCTTTTTCAATGCAAAAAGTAATGAGTTTATGGATGAAAAGACATCCGACAAAAGCCAAGAGCAGACAAACATGCAGCTTAAAAGATAAAAATAGCGGATTAGCCAAACACCAATGAGAAAATTATAAACCGATCAGGAACCAATAGGAATGCATGCAAAGGCCAAGAGCTTTCTCTTAGGTACAGTATACCCAGAAAGAAAGAATTCAATTCGACAAAGATTAAGCTGAAGCTTAAAGAAAAAGAAAATGTCGGTAACCGTGAACCGCAAAAAAGGAAAAGCTGAATGGAAGAAAAAAACACCACGAAATAAAATAAACAGAAACAAAAATATTCGAAAAAAGTAAAAATAAAGATAAATAGAAGAAAAGGGGGGGGGTGTCAATATTTCGTGGTGTTTTTTTCTTCCATTCAGCTTTTCCTTGTTTGCGGTTCACGGTTACCGACATTTTCTTTTTCTTTAAGCTTCGGCTTAATCTTTGTCGAATTGAATTCTTTCTTTCTGGGTTTACTGTACCTAAGAGAAAGCTCTTGGCCTTTGCATGCATTCCTATTGGTTCCTGATCGGTTTATAATTTTCTCATTGGTGTTTGGCTAAACCGCTATTTTTATCTTTTAAGCTGCATGCTTATCTGCTCTTGACTTTTGTGGGATGTCTTTTCATCCATAAGCTCATTACTTTTTCCCTACCCAAATGTTTAAAAAGCATAAATAGAAGAAATTTGTTTAAGAAAAGGCTAAAAAACTTCATACTAAGCTCTACTTCAAATTATTTAGGATACACCTGCAAATTTTTAAAGTGTACTTTAATCACGTTATGAATTTGGACACTCTTTTTTTATTATTGGTTATTTGATCTTTGGATTATTATTTATTTTAAATTATTATCGTTAATAATAAATTGGCACTAAAACTGGTTTCTCTCAGGGTGGTGGGAGCTAGTCAGGCCTTTACTCTTATCTACTCAGAAAAAACTCCTCTCTCTCTCTTACTCTATCTCTCTTACTCGCTCACTAACTTATTCAAAATTAATCCCTTGAACCTGGATAATAAATAATAATGCATTTTTCAGTGACCTGTTCCCCTGGAGAAAAATGGCATGAATGTGCTTTCGAGTGTGACAAAGCTTGCCAGTCTTTCATCACAGATCTAAAAAATCAAGGGGTGTGCAGTGAGGGGCAAAGATGCATTCCTGGTTGTGTTAAAGAAAAATGCGTTTATCCAACCTTAGCGAGAGATGCCGAAACTTGCGTTCCAGCCGATATGTGCACTTGTAAATTAAGCAGCGGATTTACATTGGCGGTAAGTTTTATTTTAAAAGTTTTAGACTGTTTCTGTTATAAAATTGCCGTTCTTAGTTCCCCGTACTGGCTAAATATTAGTGATCCTTCGAAGGCTTTTTTCTTTCTTATAGATGTGCCCGACCCGGGGAGAAGGGAAAGTGAAATAGTTAATTGCATTTACTTACGCATTCTTTTATTAAATTACGTACGCATTAATTTATTAATTATTTAATTTTTATTCCTTCACTTAATAATTACATTATTTATTTATTCATTCGCTAACTTATTAACAACTAATTTATTTTTTCTCTTTTATTAACTTATTTATTTATTTATTCGTTTTTTGTTTCATTTTATTTTTATTTTTTCAATCTTTCTTTAATTTACTCATTTGTTTGATAAAAACATCTTTAATATTCGAATAGAAAATTTATCGTTTAAATATATTACGTTATTACTTTGCCACATGAAAAAAGAAGTGAAAATTTTCCACATTTTTTGGAGGTACAAATTTACTACTGAAAATAAAAAACAATATTTCACTTCCTTATGTCATCCTTATCATTTTCCCAGTGTAAACAAAGAAATAGAGCCTATTTCAGTTCAAAACAGGCCCGTTATTTCAATAGTTTCAAGGGAGGATAAAGGGCGTTAACTCAATGAAATTTTATTAAAAACTACAAAATCACTCCCACTTACATGTAAAAACGTTACGTTTTTTTTTAAAGTAAAGGGGGCCATTGACCCTCTTCACCCTAACCCTGAAAGAAAACACCTGGATCAAGGGGTGATTTTATGCCGTTGATGTGATTACAAATTCGAAGCAATGCAGCATATTTATGTAGTTACTTTGTAATGCGTCACTCGAATTTAAGGATATTTTTATGAAATTCTCAAAGTTCAGACCTCTTGACAGAGTAGAAAAAAAAATAACTCACAGGCTTGAAATTTTATACAGTAGTTTCTGTTAGGAAATTTAAAAAAATGCTGCGCTAAGATTTAAAGCTCAGCGGAATTTAACATAATTTGGAAAATTTTACTTTATTTGACGTGTTTCTAAAAATCTCAAAAATTCAAGTCTCTTGCCAGAGCAGAAGACATTACCTCAGAGTCACCAAATTTTGCACAGCAATTAGGGTTAGGGAGTCACAAGTTTTCCGAACTAAGTGTCCTGCAGATTTTCAGTTTTTTTGGCCCATTCTAGTGCTGTAGTTGGAAAAATTTAATGACTTAATTTGTTGACATCCTGAAATGCAACCTGCGGTTTTTGGAATGGAAAACATATCTTACCATTCGGCAACTGAGAAATATCTTATAAAAGGAACTATAATTGCTTATTGCATCTAAACCTGAATAAAGTTTTTTGATTCATTTTTCATAGGCATATTTTCTTACTTTTAGACAAGTTTGGTTATCTTTCCTTCAAAGAATATTACTGATCTAATGAAACATATTGAATGTACGTGAGTATGTCGTGCAGGGAGATCGCCTGCAACTTTTTTTAATGAACGAAGTCTTTCAAATGAACGAGTTAAATGAACGAATCAAAATAATGAACGATCCTCTGATGAACGGATCATTGAAAAGAACGACATTGCCCACCTCTAGTTATTTCTCCTCTTCAATAGAAAGAAAAAAAATCGAAGTAAAATGTTTTTGTTTTTTAATTGTTATTATTATTATTATTATTATTATTATTTTCCCCAGTGACAATGGCCCTCTTCAAGTGGAGATTTTAGACTTGGATGTTACTCCACGATAATCCTAATACTGATTCAAATTAAAAATGGTACTTTACCCGAGGAAGCGAAAGACAACGATCAAGTTATTCTCTGTATATTTTTCTCATTTTTTTGTCAAACAGGGCAGTATTTCAGTGGTTTATAGTCAACTTATTATTAGTTAATATTATTTATAAAGTAAATTTATTAGATTTTCGTAGAGGGAAACTTTTAATTAGTCAACACAAGAAACGAAAATCATTCCTATTGAAATTAGAAATCTAACAGTATGAGTACCCCAAATAAATGTTTAAAACTTCATTGAAACTGGCACGCTGCATTTTACAGAGAAACTGTCCCTTCGAAATAAATTTGGTAACGAAGTTAAGCTTCTATTTATTGCACCCGTAATCCCATCCATTAGTTCTGCTAGATAGAATATAAATTTCTGCACGATAAAAAAAGTCTTGAATAGATCATAACGATTTTGGATGCATTGATTTTGTGCCATTAGTAGTCCTGCATTGGTATGCCATTGAATAATTTTCATGGACAACAAAACAAAATCAATTTTTGTGAAACAAAGAGCCCTATTAGTGATAGTAAAGGTGACATCAAAATAATATTCTCAATTTGTTAATTGTCATATTTCTGGTATTCAAATTTTTAAAACTCGTGAAAAATATTGAAACTGTTTATTTTTATATGAAGAGTAAAAGATAATTTCAAATCAATGAATAGCCAGAAAAAAAGACAATGAATTTAAAGATGACTGAAATACTAGAAAAAAAAAGAAGAAGAAAATGAAAATTGAAACAAAATCTTTAAACATTTTTATCTTATTGAATTTATTTTAAAAGAAATCATCCTTTGTTTTTAATGCAATTTTACGTGCTTGCTTTTACGCTTTAAACTAATTTTATCAATTAGTTTTGCTCATATCATTTCTGTGGCTTTTTTTTTTAATGTAAAACTGAACTTAAAAATAGAAATTCCGGTCTTTTACACGTTAACATTCACTTTCTCCGTTTGGGATAATATTTAGCGCTAAGTCAACCAAAAATGATGCTGAACTAGATTTATTTATTTTTAAATTTAAATCTCAACATTTTATACATAAAACGCATTTACGAACCGCAAAAGAACTATTTTCATTGTGTGATACGTCGAAAACACGTTTCAGGCATTTTATTATGCGGTTTCTAAAATCAATTCCTTCAGCGGAGTTCTAAAGATAGACTACAGAGCGTTCAGAAGAACTTTGCAGTAGGATGCCTTAAGAATGTTTCCTGTGTTTTGAAATGTCAAAGTGGTAATGAATTTTAGATGAAGCAGTATTTTTTTAAACAGAATTCAATCCGTGTGGGCTGGTATTTTTTTCCCTTTGTGATGACTGAAAGAATGGAATCTATTATTTTTTTCTTGAGCTGCAAATTGCAAAGATTGCTTTCCTGGATTTACTTTCCAAAGATTTGCTTTCCTGGGTAGCAGAAAATTAACTATTGTTTTTTCAATGCAGATAAGAAAACTTTAAAAAATACGAAGTGTTTTACAAATAATAGGGGAAAGTACCCCAAAACAGGATAGCTTATCTATTTTTCGCTTTATTTCTTACTAGTGATACCCGCACGGCTTTGCCCGTAATAGAAAAATCAAAAGGTCTTTTGGTTCGCCTGTATATTTACAAATAATGTATGGTTAATTTTCTCGCCAGTTGGCTTGTACCCATCTTACGGTTCCACGTTATGATAATTTCGTATCTCGCCAATTGGCTTGTGCCCATGTTACGGTTCCACGTTATGAAAATTTCGTAATTTACTTGTCCATCTTATGATATTTTTTTCCTTAAAATTGGAATAGAAAAGAACCACATCGAATTTTCGAAAAATCGCTTCGAGGTGCACACCCCCATGCTACATACTAACTTTGTGCCAAATTTCATGAAAATCGGCCTAACGGTTTAGGCGCTATGCGCGTCACAGACATCCTACAGACATCCTCCGGACAGAGAGACTTTCAGCTTTATTATTAGTAAAGATTGTGTACAAGGTACATTCCAAAGTTAGACGTAATTTAAAAATATACACCTTTTCAACTACTTAAAATACCTCTGTCACATTTGTTCAATAATATTTATGTTGAAAATACTGGTTTCACAAAGTCTTGTAATAGACGTAATTTAAAAATATACACCTTTTCAACTACTTAAAATACCTCTGTCACATTTGTTCAATAATATTTATGTTGAAAATACTGGTTTCACAAAGTCTTGTAATATCCCGTTTTACCCTACCGAGGGTGGGTAAAAAGGGATAGGGATTTGTATGTTATTAGGTTTTTGCTGATTTTAATTTTGATTCAGTTTTTGGAACAAAAATAGGTTACGTTTTTATACGAATAAACTTTTTAATTGTGAATTTGAAAAATTACATAACACAGAACTCGTCTTCTTCTGCTTTGGAACAGGCTTCAAGAGCCCACCCTCGCAGCTCGAGCGTTGTATCCACCCTTCTCCAGATTTCAATTCAAGATACAGAGCGGTGCAGAAAATACATAATTCATCTTTTCCAGCTTCATCTTCTGAAGGCCACGACGTTCAACCTTGGCTAACTGATGATTCTTTTCTTTGGGGGGGGGGGGGGGGGTCTTATGTAAGGTCAATTTTCTTCGATTTTTGCAAATGATGATTGCTTTTTTTTTTTTTTTTTCAGGTTTAGAGTAACATTTTTGAACTTTATCGCTTGTTTTGCATCTTTTGGTTTTCTTTTACGACTCGTTTGTTTTGTTTTCGGAACATTCAAAAGATTTGATTTGGTAGTCCTTTTTTTTTTTTAGCTCTTGAGTTCTTTCTCGTTCTTTTACACGACAACGCGATTGAAACCTTTTGCTCTAGCATTTGATGTAGCTTTAGGGTTTCTCAGATTAAGGGTTTTATTTCTTCCAAGAAAATTGTACAACCAGTGCTTACCCGCAGCTCAAAAGCTGGGATTCTCAAATCGGTTAGGTTAATTCCAAAGAGCCTTTCTTCTAATATCAGTTCATGTTGAGCTAGCTGTTTTTCCTGATCTTTAGTAAAGACGTTTTCAAACCTGCCCAGCTTTTTTACAGCAGCCACTTCTGGTGTCAAAGCATTTAAGCGAGCTTTTTACACTTTTATCTCCAGTGTAAATTTGGAGACATTAAATGAAAGGGGAGTTCGCAGAAAATCCATCCTCCCTTCTAAAACTTCTCGAACAGTCTCTGCCACGCTCTGCTCATCCCGCAGCTATTTTTAATTGAAGTTCGCTGATAATTGCGAGACATCTTGTGTTGCGAAACCAAAATAAATTATTATCTTTTTAAAAATTGCCGAAGAAAATATGGTCAAAGTTTAGTTGTGATTAGCTTATGTTTTTATAATATTATAGTGCGCACAAGGTGTAGTTTTCTGGTTGATCTTTGTATGAGCCCCTAAAAAAGATTTTTGAAAAAAACCAACATTTTTTTTTTAAATTTAAAACTTAAAATTTTGGTCAAAACATTTTTCCGACTTACAGTTTTGTCTATAACTAAATTTTGTACATAGCTCCGGCCAATTATTTGTACCCCAAAAGTAAAGTGAATTATTTTATTTCGAAAATATAACTATTTAAAATTAAAATAATTTGCTGTAATTGATTGTACACATTTCATACCTGTTAACTCTACTGGTTTTTCCGGGAGATTCTTGGATTTTGATCATTTCTCTTGATTGTGTATAAGATGTAAGGAGCATTTGGTTGTACTAAGAAGGAAAATAAAAAATTCTTTTATTTCCTAACTAAGAACGAAAAATCCGTCGTAAACACTACTGTATTTTTTAATGATCTACTGGATTTTTTCCTCAGTAGATGTTGGCAGGTATGACATTTTAATTTATTACTTATTTCAATGAAAATAACTTAAACACATTGCTTAAACATTAATGGAATTGGTCGGGTAAAACGGGGCACATCAAAATTGTATCCCGTTTTGGGCACCCCAAAAGTGTCCCGTTTTGCCAGACCGTGATGCTTTTGACAACATAAATGGCTGACCCTTGATCCGTGACTCACTAGAAATATTTAAATCAGGGATGGCAAAAACACGGGTTTTTTTTTAAAAAAAGCCCATGGACCCAGGGTTTTTTGGATTTTTTAAATAAAACCCAAATAAAGCTGGGTTTTTTAAAAGAAATGTGGGTTTTTTTGTCTTTTTTAGGGAAAATGTGGGTACCTGTCACATATTGTAGCGTAAGAATATGAACAAAGCACAAAAATTGTCTTGGGCTAAAAAAAAAGCTGGAAAATTCAGCGTTTTCTGGAAAAAAGTATAAAAGACGACAAAACCCAAGAATGGTGAAGTTTCAGACTTTTTAGTTTCCATGATTACCAACAGTTAAGGCGAAAAGTTACTTCTCAAGTGATAAAATCTATTGTTCGTTTTTAATTACTCCTTTTTGAATTTTACTTTATTATTTTTCATTTTGTTACACAAAACTACTGTAGAAACTCATGTAGTTTCAGTCCTTTTTTACTGAATTATAGCTTAATCAAGACATTTCTTTGAATTTTATGTTGCCTGTTTTTCTATTTCTGTGTACAGAGTAAGAAATATTAAACTTTTTCGTAAGATAATGAAAATACTGTACATCCTATTCTGTTTTCTGTCTGACCATTTGTAACACCTGTTAATTTCTAAAAAAAAAAACCTTGTTTATTCGAGATTTGTGACGTGTTGGTTCGCAGAAAATAATTCACATGAAAACCTTTTAGCTAGAGTAGTTTCCTCTGTACAATCTACAAATATTGAGAAAATCAGACGTAGCAGGTCTTAGTCAAGATAATTCGAGTTATTTATTGACCAGTTAAAGAAAAAAGTTAAATATATTTATTTAAAATCTTTGAAGTATTTTTTTAATGCCATTAAGAGTTAAGAAATACTATTAAAGTTCAAAATTTATTTTTTATGTCCATTGTCTGTGGTGAAGAACAAATAAAAAAGAAGTTTAAATTGTGAAAATATTTAAATTAATTTTTTAAGAAACTTCTCAGAAAATTTTAAAAAATCCAAAAGTGGGTTAAATAATGGGTTTTTTTAAATGGGTTTTTTCAAAAAAAAAAAAAACCATTGGGTCCAATCCGGCCAACCCTGATTTAAATGCATGAAAATGTTGTTAAAAGAGCTATGAACAAAACATAATACTTACCGGAATTGTTCCTAAAGGCGGAGAAGCACAAAGATAGTTGTTCTGCAGTCGAAAAAAGCACAAAGTAAATAAAAATCTCACTTGAAAACTTTGAAAAAATATCTCTTTGCGAAACACGTGGATAGCGTTGAGAGATCAACTGATAATGCTGTCATGCCGGTCGGTAACCAGTTTAGCCTGTCTCCCGCGAGATAGCAACACCAGTCAAGCTCCGAGGCTCAATATCCCGTTTTGCCTACCTATCGCGTTTCGAGGACCTCTCCCCTAAGCTTTGGGAAATATGTTTCTTTGAACTCAAATATTTCTTTTAACTCTTTTATTCATCCAATTTTTTCACAGTTAAAAAAGAGACGAGGTTTTTTGAAAAGTGATTACGTATTTCAGCTCTAAACTTACATAACTGCACATGATCGAAAAAGCTGTTATGTGAATTATAACTTTTAGTTCGATCTGCTTTAATTACTTTAATGTAACAAACTTATTAGTTCACAATTGATGTAATTAAATTTGTATTGATCGTTCTAAAAATATTTTAAGAGCAAGTTTATCTCAGCAAAATATGTGCCAATTTAGGGTGTTTATTTTTTATTAATTACCTTACACTTTCCCTATGTCTATTATGTAGTATAGAGGAAAACTAATGCAGAGAAAACCAAGCGAGTACTGTCCAACCATGGATTGTATGGAATTGGCATATATCCAATTCAGACGAGTTTATCTGAATGAGGGGGAAAAGTAAAAATTTGATGCGCCTGTTCCGCTCACTTTCAAAATTAATAGATACATCCATTTTTGCCGGTAAACCGGATGTTTGCCTTTCCATGCAATCCGTGGTCGTACAGTACTTGAAAGATCTCTTACTTGGCACATAGTTATACGAGATGGACGCTGTCGATTTTCTGCGTCTTGAAAATCCACCGATTGTCGTCAGGTTTGAACCTACAATTTTGGGCCTAAGAAGTCAACACTCGACCACTACACAACTCTGTGAGCTTAATTTGCATTTATAGTTTGGACTTTCCAATGTGCTGGAATAAGGGGACAAGAAACGAACTACCCACGCAGCACATTCCCGTTACTAATAGCAATGGAAGATTGTTGATGTTACTACTCTGCTTGTCTAGGAATATACTAGACGAAGTTCACGAGCCCGTTCACTTTCAGAAAATTGAAAACAAGCATAAGAGACTTGAATAAGTCTTCAAGAGATAACCCCAGGCACTTAAGAATACACTGTTAAATTTTTCAGAAAACTTTTATGGAAAATATTACTGGAAAATGGAGTGTTTGCAGTACAGAAAAAATTTACAGCAAATTGTACCGAAAAAAATAAACAACTGCAGCGCCAACTGATACACTACGTGACTTACAGTGCAAAGCACACAACACCGTGTTTCCCCTTACTCGATGTTTCCCAACTCGTATGGTGGGCAACAAAGTCACCTGCCAATCCAAAGGTCCCGAATTCAAACATTCAGCTCGCATTTCGCGTTTTTTAACTCTCGTTTATTCTACCGTAAAATTTTACAGTAAAATAGGATTTTACGGTGAAAGTTACTGGCAAAATGGATGCCAGTAACTTTTACAGTAAAATTTCGGATTTTTTTAAACAGTGTAAGCGCCGGTGATGCCGGTTCATTTTGACACTTAATACAGTTTCGATGTATTTCGACACCTCTCTCGAAAGTGCTTTCAGGTGGCCACTGAAGAAACGTGAAAGTGTTGTCTGAATATATCTATCGCAATCGATGACAAGGGATCTTGCAGGGCAGTCTGCTTGATGCCAAGAATGACTCGGGGGAATGAGCCAAACTTTCCTGTCAGCAAGGCTTCTAATGGAGTGCAATTTGTCAGTGAATTGGTAACTAATAGAAGTTCATCAGAACCTTCCTACACCAGAAGATTGTAGTAAGAGTTGCAGTGCCAAATTGTGAGGCCACAGATTGTGTAGGATCACAATTTGGCACTACAACTTAGCAGATAGTGATACCAAATGTAACATCAGTTGTAGTGTTTATTGTGTAAATGATTCTTTGAAACGTTCTTTGGTGGGAGATTTAATCATTTTTAGTTTAAACGAACATTAACAGTCATTTTTCTGTAGACTGAAAATATTTTTCAATCATTTGATTTGCATATCCCAGAACATATTTATGTATACACAGAAAAACATGTTTGAAATGGTGCAGCAAACAATCTCAATTATGAGCCGTAAATCATAAATTAAAATTTTTTTATCCTATTCATTGCTTTGTTCATGCTTTCAAAATATAAATAATCTTTATTATTTACAGCCAGGTGAAGTTGTGACTAATGGTTGTGAAAAGTGTCAGTGCTTGAATAATTCTCTTATTTGCTCAACTACAATAGAATGTAAAGAGCCTGAAGTAGCGCCAACGGTATCCACCGGTAAGAATTATTTTGCACAAATATGTTTCTGAAATAGTTGAAGAACTTAAATCTTTAAAATTCAGCACATGAAAGACGGTGGTAACTAGTTTTTATTTATTTCGTTTTTTAATGTCATCTTGATACATTTCAAAAAATTGTAGACTGAGATTATAGTTTTTGTTTGCTATAATTTTCAGTAAGTTGTAGGAAAACCGTAAATACTACAAGCAGTTGAAAAAGGATTGTTTATATAATTATTGTTATTTCATTCAAATGGTTTATTATTGAAACGTTTATTGCTATTCTAAACTTTTCATAGTATTCATCTACGATTTTTTCATTAGAAACCAAATTTCTTTCGTATCCTCGTTTAGTGTAAAATCTAAACCATTAAAAAATATAAGAAAATTAACTGATTTTAAATTCATTTCTCTATGTAATTTTTCAATATATACATGAAAAGTTTGAAACCAAAATTAAAATTTGAATGTCCGAGTCTGTTGCAGTTAAATGCACCTTAGTTAAAAAGAAAGATGAATGTTCATGTATTAAATATATTTTTTATCGCTGAATTTACAGCTTTAAACTAGTGTAAAAGCATAAAATATTTTTATTGTTTCGGATATACTGTGGTTATATAGGGCTAATTATTGACTTCAAATGAAAAATTAAAATTCAAAAATTGCTTGCGAAAAGATCTGAAGTACATACAACAGATTTTTCTTAATTCGAATACAAACACCAACGCCCTCCTCGTTAAAGTAATTATTTTTTTTTAATTTCAATGAAAATAGGTGTACAATTGAAATACTAAACTGCATTGATGTAAGCTGAATCACTTAAATTTTAACTACCAAAAAAATAAGCCGTCAGTGCAAAAATAAAATAAGTCTATCAGTAGTCGCTGCGGTGCGTATTGATGATGGGTCCAATGTAACGTACCAGTGACGACGTCGTCATCAAGCAGCCAATCAGAAGTGACTGTTTGACGGACATGGGAATATACATGAATATGCATAGTCAGATTATTAATAGTAAAGATTTTATAAAGTCATTTTTCAAGCAAAAATTTCTGTTACGTGTCCAAATTATGATAACTTATGTTGAAATACATAGTCAATTTGTCACAGGTTATTAATAAAAATCAACAAAATTATGTTTTGAAAAACTGTTATTTCCTGAAAGAATTAATGTGTTTTATTAGTTAATATTGAATTTACTGCTATAAGGTCGAGTAACGGATCACTTGATAGCTATAACTGAAACATTTATCGTTAGTGAAAAACATTGCAATGTTAATGCTATTAATATCACTGTATAAAAAATTGCGTAAACATTTTATTTTTCAACACATTAGTATAATTGTTTTGTAAATACAAATAATGAGACGTTTTTAAATAGCAAAAATGAACATCAGGCACACAAATACTTTGAGTTTGTATTGAGTCAAAAGAAATTCGCTTTTTCTTCTGCGAGTTTAAATTCTGCTTATGTAGTTTCAACGAGATTATAAACAACTGTGTTAGTTGCGTACTTGTTTATTTTCCTGTATTTTTGTTACATTCTGTATGCTTTCATCTAACTAACGATTACTATAAATTTATACAAAATATAAATTCATTCTTAATTTTATGATCAACTTCAAATGTTTTAAAATAAAACATAACAAAAGATTTAACATCGCATGCTCAGACGAAATATTTCAATTGAAAAACGTAAACGAAAATCTCTTGATGATTACGAACGAGAAAAGAAATTTTTCTTTCTCGTTTTCCTGAAAAAGCACTTTTATTTCTCAACAACGACAATTTAAATATTTAATTTAACCATTTCTACTGAAAGGAATTAAAATTACATTTACATAACTTAATGTTAAGAAATAAATAAAAAATCAAAAGTTAAAATTTCAACAAAACTTTAAACGATATTTTATTTTTTTCCAGTTACTTCTTTAGTTTGCATCTAGTTACATCTAATTCATTTTTCATAAAAAATATTTAAAAAGCAGTTATTTGGTATTTATTCCTTTACAAAAGCATTCTTTACTCCAAGTATCAGCTTTACAAATACTGTACAGAATAACATCTTCCCCATTCTACTTTTCAAGGAAATCCAAACAACTGCAATTTGTAAACTCATGCGTTTGTGACTTATTGGTTTTTCGCTCTTTTTTCACCTCAGGCGGATTTTAAAATAAATCCCACCAGTCCTATTTCATTATACATGAAGGAAACTGGTATCAAATTCTATTGATCTTCTCTTTAAGCAGCATCCAAATGTTAGTCTTCCAATTCGAATTTTATTTCTTACGCTAAAGTTCAAAATGAAATTTTTCCTTTTTGAATTATAATAAATCGTTCAATCGCTGATTTTGAGACCTGAAATGTGTCAGAAATAAAACCTTTGGATATTTATTTGCTTAATAGATCCGCTAGAAGATAAGCAAATAAAAGCAAGCATAGCACTTTAAGTATTGTATAATAAGAAGAAAAACTTTTTCTTAAAATAATCAGCAAAAATCGTCAGTTAATGGGGTCATTTCCAAAATTTTAAAAGTTTTTTTCTGAAAGAGTATGCTTAAAAACATAGGATCTGACCATTTTTTAAATAATTTATTTAAGTTTAATATTTTCAAAAATTACTTAAATCGTTGCGCTTTCATTGTTTACACTTCTGTCGTGTGACATCACAAATGATGAAATGCTATTCAATGTTGCCATTCACAGAAAAAAATATTTAATTCGCATCTTTACTCACGTGTATTGGCAACGATATGGTTGATAGCAAGCGTAGAGCGCAATTTTAATTCGCTGCTTGATTATCATAACGTGGAAACGTAGTAGAAAGGTGCGCCAAAGTGCATCATTTGTGACGTCATAAAGACCACACCTTGTTTCAAAAATCGGGCAGTTTAAAAAATTATTTTAAAAAAACTGTTGGGTAAATGAAAGTATTTTCTGGGTCCATGTAAATTTATTTATTTATTTATTTTTTTTTTGCTCATTCTATCCATTTCAATGACTAAAAGTAGTACTTTTGACTGAAGGAAACCACCCCATTATCAATCGTTTGCAACAGAAATAAATACTGGATCCTGCACATCAAGCTCCCGTATCTGGAGAAAGGCTGTTTCAGCTGTGTTGGGGACACGGTATTGAAACTTGTACCGATAGATAGCAGTATACTACTACATTCCATTTTCTGTAGAACCAATGTCATGGTGTGGAGATCATTGTCATGTGCTTCACAACAACATGACGATGCTCCCCAGCTGCTCCATCAGGAAGAAGTTTTTAAGCTAATTTTAACAGTTTCTGCTAGGCAGTAGTATCAATCATGCAGTGATATATACCATAGCTCTCCGCTGACAGTATTTGCTCACTTAGTACTAACACTTCTTTCATAACCTCAAAAACCTTTACATGTAGAAACAGTTGTGTCTTCTACTGGTTTACCGAGTGCCTATTTATAAATATTATTTATTTCTTTATACAGTAGTGTAGTTGTACTTCTCATTTCCGGTAAGGTTTCTAGTTAAAATTTCACAACAACAACAGATCTCCTAACATCACAAATATTGGCCTGGCAAAAAAAACTTGGCAAAAATCGTCAGATAAATTTTGAAAAAGAAAAGATAAATGGATAACTCTACTCAGGGGCAAACACAAGAAAAACTGAGAATTTTATCATCAGAGAAAGAGTGGTTTAGTCTCAAATCATCAGGTCACACTTACATGGTGTTACTACGAACCGAAAGTTGTCGTTGCTCCAGAAGAAGTTACACATTTGCATCTACTTCTTAAAAATTTTGATAAATTTGTTGGAAAGTTAATGGTATCTTGTTATTGTAGTATGAAATTGGCTCAGGTTTCCAGGGATAGCTGCTGACGTGAGAGAAGACGACGCTGTTGTTCTATGTATAGAACGCACCAGAAAGTTTTTAAAGTGACCGACAGTTGAGGATCCTTTGTTCTAAAAATGCTTCCATTAATAAACTTATTCAACCTGCGAAACTGAAAAAAAAATGACAGTTCTTCGTCGAAAATTCGTTAGGTGATAACTAGGCCTACACACACGTTTTAAATATTTTTTATTTCCCTAAAACCAATACGTGTGACTCAAACTTCCTATAAATTCAAACTGGCCAGAATCATATTGCAGCCGAGTGAAAAATTCTTTCTGAGTAGTAAACCACCATTGCAAGTATACACCTCTACTCGTAGTGGTGGCATTGTTACTCTTGCCACTTCCATCACCATATCCCAACCACAATAGACAGTGTGCTCTCCAAAAGCAGGACGTTGATATCCAGGAGCCTGTATGATAATATGTTCGGGAGAAAACGTAAAATTTATTCAAGTAGGAAAAAACCATGAAATGAACTGTTTAAAGAAAAAAGTTTTTTATGGACGAAATCGAAGAATATTGTTTGAAATTTTAAAGAATGATTATTTAGCTCTTTAAGTATAGTTTATGTATATGAGACAATAAGAAGCAAAGAGATGTAAGTGGACTTTTTTCGAGTAAAACGCATTTTAAGTCCAGATCCTACGTTGGCTTTGGTTGAATTGTTTTCGTCCTAAAACAGAACACTTGCCCTAAAACAGAGAAGAGATTCTTCTACTATTTGTACTGATTGTCTCCAAATTTTTAATTTTGACGCTTGCAGCCCTTTGCTTCTAAATGCATCGCATCAAATATTGGTTTGGGTTTTTTTTTTTTAATTCAATGGGTGCCAATAGCCTTTTTCTGCATCAGTGAATACTTCCTGAAAGTTTTGAATTATTTTATTCTCCGCAAACCCTTTTCGTGATACATAGATATTACCTGTTTTCACTTTTTATCCAAATATTACACAACGGATCTAAATATTATCGCCGTTATTTCTAAAGAATCCCGAATCGTTGTATTCTCATGCATTTTCATTAAGTGTTAACAACTCATTTCCTAATTTTATGCCTATTTTCTCAACAAATAGTCGCATCATCTCCAGAGAAGCCTGTATGCGAAGACGGATGGACAGAATGGGTGAATCTCCATACTCCCAACGATGAAGGAGAGAAAGAACTTCTTGAAGATATCTTCGCTGAAGGAGCAATAAGTTGCAATCTGGAAAATGTCACTCAGGTTGAATGCCGGGAAGTTGGAGAGAATTCGAAACGCGTTTCCGGGGAGAGTACATATTGTAATCTAAAATCTGGTGGAATGCTATGCCTGAATAGCGAAATGCCAAAAGGGTTGTTGTGCAAAGATTACGAAATCCGTGTGTTTTGTTCCTGCACCGTAGTCCCTGAAACCAGGATCGGAGCGAAACCAGTGGTGGTAACGGAGCGTAAGTGCAATGCAAATGTTTCTTTAATTTATGCTAAAGC
The DNA here is from genome assembly GCF_026930045.1 of Uloborus diversus. Classification (NCBI taxonomy): domain Eukaryota; kingdom Metazoa; phylum Arthropoda; class Arachnida; order Araneae; family Uloboridae; genus Uloborus; species Uloborus diversus. The sequence continues at coordinate 127,004,238 of NC_072735.1, forward strand.
TGCTATATTACGTAGCTGATCCGACATTTTGGTTCACCGAAGGAATATTTGATACCACTAGTTCGTGTAGTATGCACGCGATGAAAAAAACTGAAAAATAAGCATCAGATGTGATGTCTCGCTTGAATGATGTATGATACCACGGTAGCAAATCCGCTTTTAAGAACACTAATAAATAAGAATCAACTGTGTTGCTTGATTGATGTATGGTACTACTAGTACGTGTAGTAATCCGCTTTGAAGAACACTAAAAAATAAGCATCAGATCATCACCACACTAGAGTCAATGCCTGTGAACTGAAAAATGACGTCATCATTCATCGGCCGATCATCAGCCATATTACTGTTTTACGGAAATCCTGTTACATGTTAAATTTTTCATATCACCGCTTCTTTTAATCTCCAAGTATTTGATGTTTCAAAACAGAAAATCAAAGTTGGATTCAAAATCCGCAGTAAGCGATATTTTCCTAAAATTACAAAAAAAACCTTTAAATTATTGAAAATTTCAGAGTGATTTTCTTTGACGCAATTTTTAACTTGGCGAGAATTTTTTATGTTATTCTTTGCCTCAATTTTGAGCCTAAATTACTTAGAAACTACTTTGGCAAATCCATGTACTTTTTTTTTCTTTTAAATTTTTAACAAAACAATCAATAAAATGAGACTAAATTCTCCATTACAATGAAAAAATATTCACCAAACAATTAAACTAAGCTTTTAAAACCCGCCAAGTAAAAACCAATTCATTAAATAACATAAAAAGTAGATTAAAATAATCCTGAAAACAAATAAACCAACATTAAAAAATCCATCAATAATAATCCGCCAAAAAGACTTCTTTATTATAGGTGCGTCACTTTACTTGGTAACTTGTTTATTTTCTACCATGGCGAAACATGAAAATATCGTTTATGTTTGCTACTCTTTTTCGAGTTTTACATTTCTAAGAAACATTTAATAACAATTAATAATGCAACTTATATGGCGGTAAGATTTTTGTCATAGTGCGTCATTTGACACAGTATTGCTTTTCACGTCTTCACCTTCAACATAGAATAAAATATTTGGCCCTGAAAGTGACCTTTCTTTTGACGGAAGGTATTATGAACACTTAACTTTTCAAGAAAGGTAAAAAGATTTACTTCTTTAAAATAAAAAGGTTGAATGTACAAGAAATTAAATCAAAAGCTAACATTTCTTATTTTTATTAAGATTAAATCGGAAAATCTTCAAATTTCAAAATCATAAGTATACTACATATATATTTATACATAAAATATATATCGTGAAGGTATGGCAGGTATTAGTGTAGCAGAAGTACAGTTTCAAAAGGCATATTTTTCATCTTGTCGATTATTTTTTATTTTATTTCTTGTTGCCAAGTTTTATTAAACTTGCAATCAAATTACTTTTTTTGGCAATATCCTGCATTATTTTGTTTTTTAATGGACTTATAATAAAACAAACCATTAAATAAGATTAAAAGTTGCATTAAAATAAAAAGTAGTTTCCAAATGATTGAATTAAGCTATTAAAAAAGAAAATTGTCCGCCAAAGAAAAAAACAAGATAAATGAAAATCGTGTATGATTCCTTTGAAATAAATCGCCAACTAAATTAAACAAATCTTAACGCTGTTTCTACAGTGTCGGAAACTTTCGTTTCTAAGACTTATTAGACGTAGCAACAACTTTTCAAAATACAACAGGTTTCGTTAGCTAAAATTCTCTTTTATTTACTAAAGCATTAAATTGGTTCAAATACTGTTGGCAAAGGAAAACAAAATCAAAATTATACTCATTTAATGTTGATTGGCAAGTTTTTACTCTTATATGAACATATCAAAAATACTTACCCAAGTAGATAAGGTAGCAACTTTTGAATACCCAATGCTGTAAATATACAAAACTACTACATTTCTTACATGCGGGATAAAGGTAAATTAACCCTCTCTGTCAGGAATTTTTTTATCTAATGCTGCGAAGAATTCAAAGATAATTTTCTATCGACGGTCAGTTTTTCTTGAGCCGACATCACACTAGAAACTTTAATGTAGAAAATGCAATGTCCAGTTAACTATAATATAACAGGTAACACAGAATCACATTTTTTTTTTTTTTGTCATCATTATGTTCTTGTACTTGAGGTAAAACATCAATAAGATGAGGCAGATATTACTTATGTGCATCTCACTCGGCAATTCATCATAACAATAATCATTCACAATGCTACAAAACTCATATGGAGCCATAAGACTCATTGCTGCAACCACACTTATGAATCGGATTCAAATGTGTCTTATGTTATTATGATCCAGCTAATTAGCACTATTTCCCAAATCTAGCATCCAATGGATCACTTCGTATACATCCAGGGAAAAAATGACGCTTTTTGCTCTCCTTTGGAAACGAATGAGTAATTTCCTTTGCAAAGTTACACAACACATTCGTGGACCAAAAAAATTTTCGTTGGACTAAAGAGAAATTTTAAAGGTAAATTAGCCGATCTGCGCTTACGTCATCAAATGTATCCTTGCCAGTTAACAGGCGTAGACTCTAGTACGGTGATGATCAGATGTGATGCTTGATTGATGTATGTTGCTAATAGTACTTGTAGCAAACCTGTTTTGAAGAACACTGATAAATAAGCAACAGATATGTTGTTTGGTTGATGTTTAACTGTTTTTGGCTCTTACGCAATCCACTTCAACAAGTGGGATATTTTTACGGATATATTTGTGCTTTATTTCGAGAATCTAAAATCTTGGCTTTTGATTTTTATATATTTAATCATAAGGAGTCATTATGTATCATAATATCCACTTTCTATCAATTGTTCTTGTAATTAAAAAATAATGATTTCTACTTGTTGCGGGAGTTACCGTAAATTCATTCCTAGAACATGTATAAATACTTATTTTTTAATTGTAAAATGTTTTTATAGCTTATAGTTTACTACTTAATGACTCCTTATCAACAGAATTATTGCAAAGATATTTACAAGACTCAGTACGAAACACTACTTTTTTTAAAAAAATTAACCTATATCTTCAAAATTTATTTTTAAGAAAATACTTATAAAAAATATAATTTTAGCGGAAACCGAAAACGAATCGACCAATGTTTCCTTTTTTATTATCATTTGAAATTTTGGACCCTAAACTTTAATGGCGCCGATCTCCTTCGGAAGACGTTTGGGACCATTATTTTTGCTATTTTAATGTTTGTCCAGATGTGTACTATCCTTCCTTAAAGTTTTGCCCAAGAGATCAGAAACACTCTCTATACAAAAACTAAATGCCAAAGTTTGAAACCCTCGGAATAAAGTGCAAATGTATGCGAAAAATGCCACATCTGTGCAAATGGTGGAGCACTATAAAAGAAGACTTAATTTATTTAGACATAAAGCAAGTGAAGTATGAAACTGCAGTTGCTCATATCGTATAGGTCAGCTCGTCCTAAATGATTCTAATTTATTTTTAATTTCTTCTGAAAGAGCAAGTACAACCTCTGAATATAAAGTTCAGTGAATGAAGTCAGAACGACCGAACTGTCAACATTTATGGAACAAAACGCTGCACTTTGGAGCAACAAGTGTTCACCATCTGCTCCCATCTTTGTTCAGTTGAACGCCGTTTGCGTTCCGTGTAATACCTGTTTTACAAAATGCTTGTTCAGTGCGCTGGTTCTTAGCTTTGAACAGGGAAATGAATGAACAGAAGATCAATGATGTTTATGCAAACAGTACCTCGCAAAAAGAGGGTGGTGAAAATTAAACACCCACCATGCTCTCCAGATCTCAATCTTCAAGACTTCTTTCTGTTCCCATGACTCTAACTCACTTTGAAAGGAAAGAGATTTGACGACATCTCTGAAATCCAACGAAACGTGACGAGACTTTATAATTTTACTTCTTAAAGACTTCTTGCAAAGTTTCTAAGACATGTATAGCAAATCTCAGCGGTGCACGGTTATGGGAGGTGACTATTTCAATAGACAGTAATACAACTGTCGTTAATATTTCATCTTCGTTAATGTTACATAGCTATTCGCCGATCTTTATTGTCAGAGGTTGTATATAACAAAATACATAAGTAGTAAATGCTCCTTTTTTAAGCTAGCTTTACGATAATACTTTATACGCTTTGAAGCAACCCAACATTCTTTTTATTATTTTTACTTTCATTTTCTGGTTCAGTTGACGGCTGGACACATAGGAAATGTGAGAGTTTTGCAGGTAATCTAAACTTACTATAGTGATCGATGAAAAAATAATTTTGTTCCCTGTTTCAACCAGACTTAAATCATTATGGCACTAATTAATCGACGGTATTTCTGACTGAGTTGTATGACTTCCAAAAACCGTAATTCTCATGAGTGAATAAAAAGCTATTCATATTTTTTACAAATATTATCTCTTTTTCATAGCATACGAAGTAAGGAAAATTACACCTTCTTACGTCACTCGAACATCTGAAAAATCAACAACTGGTATCATCACAACACCTGCTCCTTGTGCGTATTGGTCTGACTGGATTAATAAAAGCCGTCCTAAGAAAGGTCTGAAAAATGGTGACAGAGAAACTACTCGACCACATATACTGAAGCAAACGGAAGGATTTTGTCTTCAAGTAATTTTTTCTCGTATTTTTTATTTAAAACTATTCTTTGACTGACACTTGTGCTAACTATCTGTTAGTTGACAAATTACTTTAGTGATCAATGAGGGCACTAACATCACAAAAAATATTCTCTGACATTCTTGGTAATTGTCAGTTGACAAATTGCTTCATAAATTAAATAAAGCAGTTACATGAAAAAAAAAAAACTAGTTTTAAGCTGCACATTCTCGATCGTTGTTAAGTGACACATTGACTCGTTGATCTAAGTGGTGTTCACATAGGATATACTCCACCCACATACGCCGCATACTCTGAAACATTTTTTAGACATATGAGGGAGTGAGAAGCAAAGGGATGTAAGTGGACATTTTCAAGTTTTGAGTAAAACGCGTTTAAGGATAACATCCTAGGTAGGCTTTCATTGATTTTTTTTCTAAATCATGCTCTATAGCAGCACCTACCAGGGCTACTAGTACCATCTCTTGCCCCAAGACAGAGGAGAGGTTCACCTACCATGTGTACTGGTTATCTCCAAATTTTAAATTTTGCCTCTTACATCCCTTTGCTTCTCACTACCTTATATGTAGAAAAGTGATCGAAAACTTTGTTCAACGCCCTCAAGCTTTAAAAATTTTCATATTATGACTTATTATGCATATGATCGCATACACATATTGTGCGTAATGATCACTGGGAGTATACCCTCAGAAAAATGGATGGGAACATCACTGCTAATACTGTAGTAATAAAAATTATCTATGACTGCCACACTTGACAGTTGATGATTTTGCAATTGTTTTGTCTATCAAATAATGCAATTGTAATTTTTAACATCTTCTTTGTCAAGCACTTGAATGTGGCCACTTTGCTTCCTTGGTCAAAGCGCACATTCATATAAACGAACTTTTCTGTTATTGGATTATACTTGGTATTACCTTTGTAAATTAGCTCTTTGATATGAAATAAAACGACATGATTCATTTAATAAATTTAATTAACTCCAGTAGCTAATTTTGTAAAATTGTCAATCAACATATCTTCTTAACAACCTTTCTCATACTCAGTCATAGTCACATCATATCATAAACGAATAACATGGCTCGAATAAATTTGCATGCGTTTTGTTGGCAAGGTCAACGTCATGAATTTAGTAAAACGTCATGAATTTAGTAAAACATTACAAATCATTTTTTCTTGAAAATTAAACAATGAGGCTAATGTGTGGAAACTAAGGAAACTACTAAAAGAATGACAAATGTTCTTTTAAGTTGTCCTTGAAACTGCCAGTTTTAAGCTGTTCTTTGATTCGTTTGCCCAAAACTGAAAAAAATTACCACTAACGTTAATAATTAACATTTTTTATAGGGAGAAAATATTGCGAAATGGTTTAAAATGTTTTTGCAAGGGTATGTAGTAAGGGTTGTAGCATTTTCTACGATTTTATGAAACCCACAAGTGAAAGTTTCAAACTGACATTTCTTCATTTCTATTCAAATAACCTCTCTCTTAAATTTAGGGAAGAATAACAGCGATAGAATGTCACGACTCTAAAACTGGAAAGGATTACAAAGAAACAAACGAGGAAAAATTAGTTTGCGATCTGAGTACCGGATTTCGATGCCTAAACCGAAACCAGCCGGACGGAAAATGTCAAGATTATAAAATAAGATACTTTTGCGCATGTGGTAAGTTAACTCTCCACTGCTTGGAATTAATTTTTGCTATATCTCATAGTTGTTGATTTTGGTATTGAATGTCTCTCTTAATTAAAGTTTGTGTATGAATACTACCTTAAAATGAGCGATAACTAATGTGTCTAATTAATTTTCAAGCTCGTGTATTTTCCAAGAGTCTTCTTAACATATTATGTCATTTTAAACAAATAATATCTAATTTTCTGAATTCAGTTTTCCTTTGAATGCTTTAGTCTGAATTCGATTCATCTCTAACTCAAAACTTATATTTCTTATTAAACTTTAAGTGATTTTAAGTAAAAATTATGTATATTTTTTATAAATTATCAAAATTTTAGGTGGAGAGACGACACAAGTGCCTATTCGAATAAAACCAACAACTCCACTTTATGTGCGTACGTATATTTTTGTGTTATTAAGCAGTTTTCAACTACACTGAATTTTTGAGTATGCAATTTCTCTCAAATTTTCAGTTTCGCTTTGTATTTCTTTATTCTTAAAATGATAATTTGTAAGAAGTTTTACTTTAATGTTAAACTTTTTTTTCCAACATTTTTAATAATTCATTCGTGTTAAAAATTCAAACAATCGTATGTTCGTCTAAGCTGATTTTAAATATTCTCTTTCAATATAAATTTTTAAATTTATGATTAAAATAAGCTTATTTTGAATATAAAATATTGAATCATTTAAATATAATATTAAACGATTTTAAGTCACTTGAAATTAAATGTTGAGTTGCTTGATGTTTTAAAATCGCAAGCTTTTAAAACTAAACAGTGAAGTATGTGAAATAACTATAATTCACTCGTTTAAATTATTTGTTTTTCTTCATTAAGAAATGAAATTAAAATAAAGGAAAATTGTAGCGGATATTTTTGTCCAAGTACATATTTCAAATAATAGAATTAGGCACATATAGTTGCTAGTTTACTTACATTCGTTTCAAACAGAGAAAATTCCTTCAATATGAGGTATTTCTGGGCTTTTTGCCAACGTTATGACGTCTCGTAAGTATTTTTAAAAAATACTTTATGGAAGAAATGAGAATTAAACGTTAGCATTTGGCATGTTTGTGCGACAAATGATAAAAATTCACCCCTGAAAAGTACAAGTGTCAAAATATACTGCTTCCCCTTGCTTTAAAGCTACATGGGACACCCATGTTTTTAAAACTGTAATTGTTTTTAGCTTCAGGAAACAGAACAGGGATTGAAATGAATATGAAGATTTTCATATGAGGCAGTGAGAAGCAATGGGATGTAAGTGCAAAAATTTAAAATTTGGAGATAACCAATATAAATGGTAGGTGAATCTCACCTCTGTTTTGGGGAAAGAGATAGTACTAGTGTCCCTGGTAGGTGCTGCTATACAACATGATTTAGAAAAACTTTTCAATGAAAGCCTACATGGGACCGCAACTTTAAACGTGTTTTATTCAAAACTGGAAAATGTCTACTTACATCCCTTTGTTTCGCACTGCCTCATACAGGGTGGCTCAGCGGGTAATGTTTGAAACAAATGAAAAAATAAAAACAAACAAGAGACATGAGTAGAATTTAATGACATATTGGAAGGACATATTGGGCTATTAATAATATAGAGGTTCGATGTGACTGCCATCTTTAACAAGGACAGCAGTTAGGCGGTTCTGCAGATCGGATCTTATCGGCAGCGAAAAACCGTCTGTGTCCACAGTAGCGGTGACTGTAGCCATAGTTTTTTTATCGTTTTCCACCGATCCAGTACGTTTGAACTTGGCATACAGTCTACAGGGAAGAGGTTTGAAACACATTTTTCAGAACAAACATGGAAGCAAAAAGGATAAGATTTGTACCATCAAACGCACAAAATGACTCACCTTTCCATAGTCCTTTTGTTTGGCCAATTCTTGTTGTGGAACTTCTGCTGCCATGCTCGTTTTGAACTGCCTTCACATTTTCATCACATCTGGCCATTTGTAGCACAATAAATTCGCGAACTTTCGTCAAATATTTTTGTTTATTTTTACTAACGAGAATCACACGATAAAGCGCAGGGGCGGACTGGCCCTAAACTTTTAATGTGGAAAAAAAATTCATGCCGGTCCCATCCAAAAACGTTTGGCTGTAGTTTTCCAAACCTAAAAAGTTTCTAGTGTGTTTTTTCAAAAAAAAAAAAAAAAAGAGGTTCCTCCAGCAGCCCTCACCTTTCTCCCCCCGCTGAAATACCTAGATTTTTTTTTCCAGAAATCCTTATTTAACTTTTCATTTCAAGCAAACTAGTGGGCAGATTGATTTAAACTAAGCATACAGCAAACGCCCATAATATACAGATGATATTTCAAGGATCTAACTTTTTCAAAAATATTTTCAAGCTTAAATTGCTCTACGCAATAAAAAAAACCACTGAAAACTGTGTGGCTTCTTTGAAAATCCGCATTTAAGAGTATTTCGTTTATGTAAGAGTGAATAAAAATCTTATTTAAAACAAAACGTAATACATTTGAGGCAGTGAGAAGTAAAGGGGTGTAAGCAGACATTTTCAAGTTTTGAGTAAAATTCGTATAAAGATTACATCCTAGGTAGGCTTTCATTAATTTTTCTTCTAAATCATGCTGTACAGCGGCACCTACCAGGGCTGCTGGTACTATCTCTTGCCCCAAGACGGAGGAGAGGTCCACCTACCATTTGTACTGGTTATCTTCAAATTTTCAAATTTTCCTCTTGCATCCCTTGCTTCGCACTACCTCATATGGCCATGAGCGGTACTATTTACCCTTCAGAAAAAACTCTTTTTTTTTTTTAAAAAAGTCTTTTCTTAAAATTGTATTGTACGTATTCAAACTAATGAAAATTTTCATGTAAACCAAACGTAATATATCCGTT